>NC_057828.1:64828834-65138934 GCF_910594005.1 Cervus elaphus | reverse complement strand
TTAATCCCATACAGGTAGATAGTGTATTCTGTTATTGTCCTCATTTACAGATAAGGAAACAGAGAGTTTAAGCCACATATCCAAGGTCACACAACTTGCAGATGGCAGAATGGGGATTTAGAACCCTATAAATCCAGAACCCCTGCTATGCTAATGGACCAGAGGGGAACGTGAGGAGGGGGGCATGGGGGTGGGGAACTGAGCAGATGCAGTGATGGGGGAGGGAGTTCAGTTCAGTTCAGTCACTCAGTCGTGTCTGACTCTTTGCGACCCCATGGACTGCAACACGCCAAGCCTACCTGTCCATAACCAACTCCTAGAGCTAGCTCAAACTCTTGTCCATCGAGTCAGTGATGCCATTCAACCGTCTCATCCTCTGACATCCCCTTCTCCTCCTACCTTCAATCTTTGTCAGTATCAGGATCTTTTCTAATCAGTCAGTTCTTCCCATCAGGTGGCCAAAGTATTGGAGCTTCAGCTTCAGTGTCAGTCCTTCCAATGAACACCCAGGACTGATCTCCTTTAGGATGGACTGGTTGGATCTCCTTGCAGTCCAAGGGACTCTCAAGAGTCTTCTCCAATACCACAGTTCAAAAGCATCAATTCTTCAGTGGTCAGCTTTCTTTATAGTCCAACTCTCACATCCATACATGACTACTGGAAAAACCATAGCCTTGACTAGACAGACATTTGTTGGCAAAGTAATATCTCTGTTTTTTAATATGCTGTCTAGTTTGGTCATAACTTTTCTTCCAAGGAGTAAGTGTCCTTTAATTTCATGGCTGCAATCACCATCTGCAGTGATTTTGGAGCCCCCCAAAATAAAGTCTGTCACTTTTTCCACTGTCTCCCCATCTATTTGCCTTGAAGTGATGGGACCAGATGCCATGATCTTAGTTTTCTGAATATTGAGCTTTAAGCCAATTTTTTCACTCTCCTCTTGCACTTTCATCAAGAGGCTCTTTAGTTCTTCTTCGCTTTCTGCCAAAAAGGTGGTGTCGTCTGCATATCTGAGGTTATTGATATTTCTCCTGGAAATCTTGATTCCAGCTTGTGCTTCATCCAGCCCAGTGTTTCTCATGATGTACTCTGCATATAAATTAAATAAGCAGGGTGACAATATACAGCCTTGACGTACTCCTTTTCCTATTTGGAACCAATCTGTTGTTTCATGCCCTGTTCTAACTGTTGCTTCTGACCTGCATACAGATTTCTCAAAAGACAGGTCAGGTGGTCTGGTGTTCATGTTTCTTTAAGAATTTTCCACAATTTATGGCGATTCACACAGTCAAAGGTTTTGAAATAGTCAATAAAGCAGAAGTAGATGTGTTTCTGGAACTCTCTTGCTTTTTCAACAGATGTTGGCAATTTGACCTCTGGTTCCTCTGCCTTTTCTAAAACCAGCTTGAACATCTGGAAGTTCATAGTTCACTTACTGTTGAAGCCTGGCTTGGAGAATTTTGAGCATTCCTTTGCTAGTGTGTGAGGTGAGGGCAACATGCCATAGTTTGAGCATTCTTTGTCATTGCCTTTCTTTGGGGTTGGAATGAAAACTGACCTTTTCTAGTCCTGTGGCCACTGCTGAGTTTTCCAAATTTGCTGGCATATTGAGTGCAGCGCTTTCACAGCATCATCTGTTAGGATTTGAAATAGCTCAACTGGAATTCCATCAACTCCACTAGTTGTCTAGGTTGGTCATAACTTTTCTTCCAAGGAGCAAACATCTTTTAATTTCATGGCTGCAGTCACCATCTGCTGTGATTTTGGAGCCCCCCAAAATAAAGTCTATCACTGTTTCCACGGGCTGGAGCTAAATGCTTATGGGATTGGAAAGATGCAGGCCAGGTAGTGGTGGAAATCAGGGCTTCTGGAGAAGCTGGAGACCTGGTGGAAAATAGTGGTGGCTAGAAGATGCTACAAAGCTCGCTGGAAATTGGATTAGCCAGTTTCCCTGGAGGTGCATTCAGGAGCAGTTATGCAGGTTTGTTTTGCTGCTGGCCTTCCCTTTATACTCTCTCTCCACTAGTACAAGTTCACTATGGTCGGTCTCACCCCAGCCCACCACTCTTCCAGGGAAGGCTAAGTCACGGCCCTGCCCACAACTTCCAGACAAGCTTTGGCTCCATCTCCTGCATCTGCCATAAGGCAAGCACATCCTGATGGTGCAGGCTCCAGACATGCCCTTCCAAGGAGGAAGAAACAGCCTCATCTTCTCAAGCACTGAGACCAGGCTTGCTGGCACCAAAAGGGACAGAGGATTATCAAGACACAGTGTGGGAGAAAATAAGGGATTTGGATGTGCTGGCCTGAGACTGAATCCTGACACTGTTGCTTACTCTGTGTATATGACTCTGGGAAATTTAGCCTCTTTGCCTCTGTTTTCTTACTAGCGAAAAGGGGTGTGTGTGTAATAATGCCTATATTTCCAGGTACAGTGGCTGCAAGGATTAGAGGTGGAACTTTCTGGTGATCCAGTGGTTAGGACTCTGCTCTTCCACCCTCAGAGGGCGTGGGTTCAATCCCTGGTCAGGGAAGTTCTGCATGCCTTGAGGTGTGGCAAAAAAAATTAAAGAATTAGAGGTGATATGTGCAAAGCACCGGAGGCAGGAGCTGATACGGGTTGGGACTCAAAAAATGGCAGGTATAAGTATTAGGGATCCAGCCCCGAGGTTGTAGACATCCTGGCCCTCAGTCTATTTTTTAGGTTATCTGAGGGTCAGAACCTGTCATGGAGCTGGTGGCAGTGGAAAATCTATGGGGTCGGTTGAGTGTAAGTTACACTTGCAGGAATACAGGACCTCGGTTAGCTAGAAACAAGATGTGATGCCCTTCATTGAGGAGGGCGCTCTGCCCTGGCCAAGGTACTAGGGCCATGGATGCCCTGTGAGCGAACTGTAACTGGCATCACTCACTTGTCACACAGGCTCTTCAAAGGGCACTGAAAAAGCAACAAACTAACCGGACTTTGAATTGGCAGAATTAAAAAATCCCTGAGTCTTTCAAAACCAATTTCACAGATCAAGCACCTCCAGCACCTTCTCGTTCATCCCAGGACAAAAATTATAGTTTTGACTTGCAGTCTTTGCTGAAACACAGGAAACACAACTGATGTGGATATTCTTATTCCAGGTGCAGAGAATGTAAGTGGCTCTGGCATAGATTGAAGTGGAGCCTGCCTCGACTACAGAATAACCGTGTGGAGGTTTGCTGGGGTATTAAGGGAAATCATTTCAATCGTGTATTTTAAAAATGAATTCGGCAGAGTCTTCCAGTCAGTTGTAACCAATAGCACAGATGATGTAAATCTATAAGTCTGAGGCATCTAGATGGGCAGCAACTCCCAGGAAATAGCAAAGAAGGGATGAGGAGCGGTCTTCTAGGACCACAGGCTTCACAATGACGTTCCCATCACAGAAACCCTGGGACAGGCGCGCGCTGTCTTGGGGCCAGCTTCTTCTCCCTGCATCCTGGGGAGGAAGGGAGCTGACTCCCCGGGAGATGAATGGGGGGCAATTACCCATAAGAAATGTCAGCCTCTGCTGGGGCCTGGCCTGGGTGAAGTCTGAACCCGGGCCAGAGGGCAAACAGCTTTCCTTTCCTGACTCGGGCTGGGCAGTTGCTAAGATGCAGAGAACTCACTGGAGAAGCAGGGAGCTAGTGCTTTCGGGCAGCCAGGGGAGTCGCGGGACCCTCACCCCTTTCCCTGGCAGACGGCCCTGGGCAGGCAGCTCTGCAGAGTACTTGGCCGGGAGGGAACATTCTCACGCAGAGGGGCGGCATCTGGGCCCCTCTGCAGCGGCCGAGACACACTCTTGCTCTGTCCAGGGAGCAGCTGTCGGCCACCTGCTCACCAAGGCTGGGTTAAATCCTCTTTTGAGCAGGAACGAAGCGGGCTGGCCTCTAGAATAAAGGGTGCGTTCAGCGCCGCCTGCCTGGGCCATTAGCTTTGGGAGGAGGTACGCTAGTCACGTGTCCTCACGGCCCCACCTAAGGTCCCACACAGGGCCCCCCTGGATGCTGGCAGCTGTCCCGTCTGCCGGCCTTTTTGTCTCAGTAGCACCTGCCCTTGCTCCATACCCGTGTCCCTGAGGAGGTGTCTGTCCTAGAGCCAGACAGGCTGGCAGCGAGATTGGGGGTGGGGGGAGGGCATCAGACTCCAGCCCCTGCTCTCCCACTAGAACACATGCAGATCCCAGAGCAGAGCCAACCAACCACCTTTGGGGTGTCTGTGCTTGTGTATGAGGAGGGTGGGGCGGGGGTCGAGGAGCGGAGATGTATTCTCTGAAGCTGGAGAAGGAAATGCCATGTGTATGGATCACCACCAATCAAGAAGGAGAGAGGAAAGAAACAGACCAGAGGCGGGGAAGTAAGGCATCTTGTCATCTTTGAGTCTGAGCAGAGAACTTGATGGGGGTGCTCCATTCTTGATGTAAAAATTGCTGCTCTTCACGAAGCCCTGATTATAAGCCTTACAAACCGGACGTGATCCTCCAGGCAGCCCTGGGAAGCAGGCACTATCATCCACCATCATCCTATTTTACAGAGAGGGGTGTGGGGCTCTGAAGGCTTGGCAGAATGAGACTAGGCTCCGGCCCCGTGCCCTTTGCCCTGGCCTATCACCACCTCCTGTGTCTGTGCTCCACCTTCCAAGAGACAAACCCCTCCAGACACCTCTCCTAGGAGAAAGCTAAGCCATTTACTTAATGCTTCATCTGTTGTTCATTTTCTCTCTTTTTATCCAGAATGTAAGCTTTCCAAGGGCAGGAGCCAAATCTGATACTTCTTGGCAGGCAGCTCCTGATTCCCAGGGCACTTGGGTGATAGACACTAACACCTGAATGTTCTCTAATGACCCAAGTTCACCCCGGGTTGTTCTCACAGGAGATGGTATTCCTGACCCTCTATCTGCAGGGCTTCAATACTAGATAGGTTTTCCAGCTGGGACCCATAGTCTTTCCCCTCATGGCCTTCAGCAAATTCCATTAGAAGGCCGAGGTCTGAGTGAGGGCAGTTCTGTGGCCTCGGGAAAGAGTGAAGCCTCTCTCCAGAGGAACAGGATCTGTGTGCCTGGGGGCTCTCTGGGGAGGAGTTTTATGGCCCTGCCATTACTTAAACAAGCACAGATCTGTGAATCCTGTAAGCCTGGGGCCAGTGAGCAGCTGGCAGGCTGAGGGCATATTTGCCTGGTAATTCTAATTTTTATTTGAACGCCCATCTGCCCCATCTGCTGACATCACAGCGCAGCTGCGGGTCTTGTTTTCCCTTCCGGTTGCCTGCGCCTGTGGTATGGCCTTGCTCTGGGGATGATTAAATGGCTCTGTGGGTGGCCTCACCCCCTTAATATGTGAGCATAAGATGGGGGTGGGGGCAGGCAGGCCAGAGGGGACTGGGGAGGGACACTCTAGAGCAGGAAAGACAGGGAAGGTTCTGGCATCCTGTGTGCACCATGGGGGGAGGTGGGGCTGGACAGGGGCAGAGTCTGGGAGCACCTCGGCCTTGGGGAGGCAAGGGGGCCCCTGCGAAGAGGCTGCCCCTAATGCCCAGAAAGGTCCGGCCTGTAACAAAGCCCTCAGCACTGGTGATAAAGGGCCTGCTGGCTCCTTGTCCAGAACCAGGGCCAGAGTTTCCCCCAACCTTTGTGCTTTCCAAGTCCAGCACAAACCAGGGCCCATGAGGACAGGGATATAAAGTGCTGAGCACATTCAGTAAATAGAAGTTCTCATCTCAAGATACGAAGTCGCCTCATTTCTCTGAATACGCCTGGTTACTACTTTCTCCCACCTTTCCCTCACCTTCTGCTCTTCACAGCAGTCCTGGATTCAAATCCTGGATCTGCTTATTTACTAGTAGTGTAATTTTGAATAGTTTCCTTAATCTTGCTAAGCCTCAGTTTCCTTATTTGTAAAGGGCGCCCAGCATTTCTGCCCCTTTATGTATATAAATCTCAAGGACAGTCTTGTCTGAGGACACCAGTAGACAGGCACAAGTGTGTTCTTAGCAGCACTGGTTGCAGTCATCAAAGGCTGGACACCACACACCAGGCTTTAGAAAAATGAGTGAACTGTGGCACATTCATTCAGTGGAATCCCATCTACCTGTGAAAATGAGTGGACCACAGTGATACTGTAGTAACCATATGGATGAATCTTAGCAAAGCAACAGTGAGCTAAAAACGCAAGTCCTTATATTAAAATTTAAATATGACCCCAAAAGGTCCATATAGTCGAAGCTATGATTTTTCCAGTAATCATGTACAGATGTGAGAGTTGGACCATAAAGAAGGCTGATCACTAAAGAATTGAAGCTTTCGAACTGTGGTGCTGGAGAAGACTCTTGAGAGTCCCTTGGACTGGAAGGAGATTGGTCAATCCTAAAGGAAATCAACCCTGATTGTTCATTGGAAGGACTGATGCTGAAGCTGAAGCTCCCATCCTTTGGCCACCTGATGGGAAGAACTGACTCATTGAAAAACACCTTTATGCTGGCAAAGATTGAAGGCAGCAGGAGAAGGGAGGGGGCGACAGAGGATGAGATGGTTAGACAGCATCACTGACTCAAAGGACATGAGTTTGAGCAAACTCTGGGAGACAGTGAAGGACAGGGAAGCCTGGCGTGCTGCAATCTATAGGGTCGCAAATATGGCTGAGCCACTGAACAACAGCAACAACGACCAAAATAAACAATGAGGCTTCCCTGATGGCTCAATGTTAAAGAACCTGCCTGCCAATGCAGGAGACACAGGTTCAATCCCTGGATCAGGAAGGTCTCCTGGAGGAGGAAAAATGGCAACCTGCTCCAATATTCTTGCCTAGAGAATCCCATGGACAGAGGAGCCTGGTAAGCTAAGTCCATGGGGTCACAAAGAGTCAAACATGACTGAGCAACTGAGAACAAGCACAAAATAAACTATATTTTGAGACTTCAGATATATGCAATAAAACTGAGAAAGGGCAAGGGAATGACAGGATGGGGTTTGACTTGGGTGAAGGGAGGTTGGGGAGGATAGGGAAGGGGCAGATGAATAGATGTAATTTAGCATTAAGTGTCTAAATTCTCAGGTTGGATGTGGGTTCAGGGGTGCTCACCATATCACTAAAATAAGTGACTGAAAGGGAAATTAAACAATTAGGGCACAAGCACGAACCAATAAGCATAGTATGAAATGAATGAAAAAATTGTAAAGATTAATTCAATTTTGCACACTGAGGCGCATTAAAAAATATGATTGCTGGGTTCCATTAAATGAGATACTATTCTTAACAATCTACTAATGCACTATCTAGCACCCAGCAGATATTCAAGAAGTAAAGTTAATCCTTCTATTCTCCCAGCCTACCAGGGGTCTGATCTTGCTCCCCATATATAAGGATTCTCAGTGCTTTGATCCTTTAGGGCTGAGTCCTAAATCACTCACTAATTTTCTTCTACTGCCTCCCTCCCTCCCCCTACTCTTCTCTCCCTCCCCAGAACAAATAAAGCTTATTTATTTCCTATGTCACTGAGTTATGGGGATAGCACATATGAGAAGGCTTTTCAATTGCTGAGAGCCCTCAGTAAACCTGTCACTTTCCCATGCGGCCTGCCTTCTGTCAGTGGGTGAAAACAAGACACACCTGCTGAGCTGGGCAGCTTCTGTCAGTGAAATGGACCCGTGACCGTGCAGTTGGTGTTCGGGTAGGAGAGAGGTTGCTGTAATCTCTAATATTCTAGGGGGAGAGAGCAGGATGCTGGAGAAGATGGCAGGGGATTGCCCCTGGGATGGCATCTGTGATCGAATGGAAAAAACCCCGGACTTGGATGTGGAGCTATAAAACCTAGATTAGAATCTTGACCTTCCTAGTCATTGGCTGTAGGTGAGTGAGTTACTCAGCATCGCTCTGCTTCCCTTATCTGTATGAAGCAAATTGAATGTAAATTAAACACACACATGCACACACAGAGGCAGTACAATGCTTGCCTGGCACATAGCAGCCATTCAAAACTACTTGCCGAATCTGAACCCCATATCCTCTCTAGAGCCCGAGTTTCCTTCCAGGCGACTGGGACACTGACTTCGGCTAAAGTGAAAATGACTTAATCCAGATTTGACAAGAAAGAGTTATTCTCAGATTCAAGGCTGATGAATTGGTGGGACAGATGGGTGACATCTGATATGGGGTTGGAAGCAGGTCCTGACTCTCTTCCTTACTTTCTGAGCCCCGCCCGCTGGTGTGGGAAGCCTGGGAAAAAAAGACAACAATCACTTTACTGGTGGCTCTCTTCTCAAGTTCTGTGTCAGATGGAACCAAGAGGAAGGAGTCAACCAGAGCAGTCCTGGGAGGAAAAATAAGTCACTGGCTATCGATTCTGGAGAGCCCTAATGGTGGTGGAAGTCAGGAGGAAGGTTTAAGGGTACCAGTAACAAACGGTAGGCCTTTTAAAAATTGTTAGGCTTGGCTGAGAAAGTTGCCTACTTTTCCCTCAAAAAATATGACAGCTCATCCCAGTCCCTGATTAGTTCTAGGTCTGTGAAACAGACAAGAAGCCTGAGGGGAACTCTGAAACTTACTTTCAAAAACAGAGATATAGCCAACACCCACTATGTGTTAGCACAGCGCAAAGCTTTTGAGGTACTTAAAAAAAAAAAAAAAACACTTTACAGGATATAACCAGTACATCTCCAAATCTTCATTTTCTAGACGTGGAAAGGTTTCTTCGATTAGATGGGGTTACCCAGAGATAAATAGTGAAAATGTGGGGGCAGAGAGCAGGCGTCAGAACTGAGGTGGCTGCCCCAGACAGGAAGTGACAGCATCCTGTATCTTAGGTCACACCTGCCTGGGCGGGGGTGGTGTCTGCAGATTCTGACCGGAGCGCAGTTGTGCGACTCGGGAGGGAGGCCCTGGGGACCCCTCACTTCCCAGTTGAAATCGTCTCCTGGAAACACTGACCTTTCCACACAGCCCCTCCTGCCACACCACACGGAGAAGGGAGGTGACTGAGGCTGGCCTGTCATCCCAGCAGAATCTGCATTTAACTGGGATAAAAGACTTAGCCTGAAGGGATAGGGCTTGGTGAGATTCTGAGCCTCGGTAGGCATCTGGGGGGAGGGAGGGTTTTAAAAGGACTCCCTTGGATGCCCTTCTCTTTACTCTGAAGGGCAGGATTTTGTCCTATTTGGAAGCGTGGCCAATCTCTTCACTCCCCCCCACCCTCTCAGAGATTTGAAACTCTGGGGTGTTTGCCTTTGTGAGTAAGGACAGGCCTTTTTACATTTAGAAGCATACTTTTTTTGGAGATAAGGTATATGAAAGCGTTTTATAAATAGTAAAAGGTTACATAAGTGTAAGGGGATGCTTTTCTTCCTGCTTCTTATGGAGCCTGCTGCAGGCAGGGGCCTCTGATCTTGCTCCCACTGGGAGCCTTTCTCCCTTCCCAGGAGCCTGACCCAGAATTGAAGCCCTGGAATACATCTTATGTAAGATTTGGCTAAAGAGATAGAGCCCTTCTTCCCAGTTCAAACTTGGTTAGAAATTTATTCATTCATTTATTTATTTTTAAAAACAGTTTTCTTTATTTTTGACTGTGCTGGATCTTTGCCGCTGCATGGGCTTTTTTCTAGTTGTGGCAAGCAGGGGCTCTCCTCTTGTTGTGGAGCGTGGGCTCTAGGCTGCTTGGGTTTCAGTAGTTGCGGCTCCCGGGCTCTAGATGTGGTGATGAACAGGATGAATAGATGTGGTGCCTGGGTTTAGTTAGTCCTCGGTATGTAGGATCTTCCAGGATCAGGGACCAAACCCATGTCTCCTGCGTGGGTTTGGCAGATTGCTTTGGCAGGCAGATTGCTTTTTTCCCTTTCGTTTAAAATTTATTTATTTTTAATTGAAGGATACTTGCTTTACAATGGCTTGTTGTTGGCTTCTGCCATACGTCAACATGAATCAGCTATAGGTATACATATGTCCCCTCGCCGTTGAACCTCCCTCCCCATCCCACCCCTCTAGGTTGTCACAGAGCCCCAGTTTGAGTTCCCCGAGTCATACAACAAATTCCCATTGGCCAGCCAAGGGTGGCACAAATGGACAGAGAAGCATGGAAACAGGCAGGCAGATTCTTTATCACTGAGCCACCAGGGAAGCCCTGGTTAGATTTAATTAAACATTTTTATTAAGTGTTTACAATATGCCCAAGCACTGCGCATAGCTGAAAACATAAAGAATCATATATTCATGATTCCTGTGTACAAGGAACTTATAGTTTAGGAATGGCTAAAAAAAAGAGGGGGGATCTTTTTGTTAAGAGAAATTTTATTTAAAAACTGCAATACATAAAATGAGGGGGACTGGGCTGCTTTGATTGAGGTGGGGAGAGAGGAATGAAGGGGTGAAAGACGTAAAAAGTCAGGGGTCACGTTGGCCAGACCTCACCATGTCCCCTTGAGGCCCTGCTGGGGTTTCTCAGAGGTCTGTTCAAAAGACAATAATTTGCATAAGCTTCTAAGAGAAAACAACACTTTCACAGTTTGGAGATAGGCAGAGATTACTCAGGACCCAAAAAACCCTAAGCATTTAAAGGAAAAAAGTGATAAATTAGACTATTTCAAAAATTAAAACTTCTGCTCCTAAAATGACAATTACTAAAGTAGATAGAGACCAGAGTGGAAGACCATACTTGTAATCCTTACATCTGACAGTAAATTTGTATCCAGAAAATGTGAGGAACTCCTGTGTGCTGTGCTTAGTCGCTCAGTCGTGTCCAACTTTTTGCCACCTCATAGACTGTAGCCCTCCAGGCTCCTCTGTGCACGGAGATTCTCCAGGCCAGAATACTGGAGTGGGTTGCCATGTCCTTCTCCAGGGGATCTTCCCAACCCAGGGATCGAACCCAGGTCTTCCACATTGCAGGCAGATTCTTTACCATCTGAGCCACCAGGGAAGTCTGAAGAACTCCTATAACTCAATAAAAAACAATGTGAAAATTTGGTCAAAAGACTTACACAGACACTCCACAAATGAATGTACATTAATGGCCAATAAACCAAATGATAAAACTAGTCAACACCATAAATCACTTGGGGTGTGTGAATCAGCAGCTTGCCAACACTGTGCTTTTAAATAGCATAGCCACCATTTGAAATGGCTTTGTGTGTATCCTTAACAGTTCCATGGATTTCTGAGTGTTTTTTAAAATTTAAGTTGTAAAACTTGTCCTCATATCCCTTCTCTGCCTCCAAATTATTTTTATCCACAGCACTAAAGCCACAAAGATACAGCTAGTTGATCCGTAGGTGTCAATGGTTTTGTAATCTTTCATTAATGGCCTCTGAGGTCTCTTTCCTAAATTCAAAAATGATATATTAATATTTGTATTTGCCAGGGAGTGGCCTCCCAACAGGCTGCAGTTACCATCCTCTGTAAACATGCAAACCCACGTTACTAGAGTATAGCACCATAATGATTTTTCTTGCCCATAAAAACAGCTGCACTTGTGAAGTACAAGTGAAACCAAAGAGAGTGCTAAGAGACTGCTGTTCGGAGTTCCAAGAGGCTCTTCCAGGAACTAGAGAACACTTGGAATAATTATGCCAAGCCCACAGTGGGGTTTCACTATACTCCCACCAGATTTGTAAAATGAAAATCCTGGTCACACAAGAGTTGGCAAGGATGTGCAATAACTGGAGTTCTTATATAGTGCTAGTGTGAATGCAACATGGTACAAAGTGCTTCAGAAAGAAGTTTGGCAGTTTCTTATAAAACTAACTTATAACATACGTATACATACATACATACATATATATATATATATATATATATATATATATATATATATATATATATAAAATTTATCAATAGCTTATAACTTTCTTATAAAGCTAACCCTATGGCCCAGCTATGGAGAAGGAAATGGCAACCCACTCCAGTACTCTTGCCTGGAGAATTCCGTGGACAGAAGAGCCTGGTGGGCTGCTGTCCCTGGGGTCGCAGAGTCAGACATGACTGAAGTGATTTAGCAGCAGCAGCAGCATGGCTCAGCTAAGTCAACTTATAGAGTTTTCATAACTGAAAATACGTGTTCACAAAAAGACATGGACACAATCACTCATAGCAGCTGTATTCACAATAGGCAAAAACTCGAAGCAACCAAATAAGGAGGACAATGCAGGATCAGCAAATTGTGGTGTACTCATACACAGAAAATACTACTCAGCAGTTAAAAGGAATGCATTATTGGTACATTAAACAATTCGGACGAACCTCAAAAGCAAACTGACTTAAAGAAGGCAGACACATAATACTATATCCTGTGTGATAATGTATACATGAATTTCTACAACAGGCAAACTAATCTATGGCTTTTAAAAAATGAAAAAGAGTCTGGTTGGGGATGGATGGAGTGGGATGGTAGCGGGAAACTGGGAAGGGCCACGAGGGATCCATCTAGGGTGATGGGAATATTCTAGATCTTAATAGTAATGTGGATAACGTGCATGAGTGCATTTGTCAATACTCCTTGAACGAAAACAGTTACGACCTGTGTATTTTGTGGTGTATGTCTCAATAAAAATATGAGGCAAAGACGTCACAAGCTTCCAATTTCAATAAGGCAGAGTAAAGACCTTCTTGTCTTTCTCTTCTCTCACAGTGGGGTTTCACTATACTCCCACCAGATTTGTAAAATGAAAATCCTGGTCACACAAGAGTTGGCAAGGATGTGCAATAACTGGAGTTCTTATATAGTGCTAGTGTGAATGAACATGGTACAAAGTGCTTCAGAAAGAAGTTTGGCAGTTTCTTATAAAACTAACTTATAACATATATATATATATACACATATAATTTATCAGTAGCTTATAACTTTCTTATAAAGCTAACCCTAAAACAACTCACAACTAGGAGAAGAGCAAATAGCAAAATAGACTGTAGCTCCATGAAACTAGCTAACATCTGTAGCAATAAAACACAGAGACAGAGAGCAGAGAGAGCAACGACAAGTGATTGACCAGAGAGGATAGAAATCTGAGCCCAGCAGCTAGGAGTGAAGAGTGGGGTTTTGGTTGATTGACAGGGGTCAAGTTCACGTGCCTGCAGGAAGTGGGGATAGGATGCTGGAGCAGGACTCATTGAGAGCCCGGGAAGAAGGGTTTGCCACATCCTCCACATGACTTCCCTAGGACACCATCATAGGAACCCACAAACTCCTCCTCTTATTTTCTGCAATCCTGAACACTTCTCAAGATTTAGGGTCCGGGAAATCCAAAGTCAGGAAGATCTGCAGTCTACCTGACTGCAGAGAGGAAGCAAAAGAAGAAATTTCAGGTAGGGAAGAAAACCCCAGATTAATATTGGCAGATATCCTTTTGCTACTTACACAAGCACGTGCATGCTCTGTTTTCTAATTTTATACCTTGTGTTGTGTTTCCTCTATACATGAATCTATGAAGGGGTGTAGGCACTATTATTCCCCATTTAACTGATAAGGGAAACTGAGGCACAGAGGATAACATGACCCATCCAAGGTCACATGACATGCTACTGTCTACTCAGAACAAGGGCCCTGGTCCTTTGGCTCCTAAATGAGTATTCTTCCGCTATTCAGTGATGACAGTGTTCTGCTCTTTGGAAATATGGGAGGTGGGGGGGGGTGGGAAAGGAGAGAATACACTGTGATTCCCTTTCTGTACAATTCTAGAAAACATAAACTAATCCATAGGGACAGACAGCAACTCAGTGGTTGCCTGGGGATAGAAGGCAGAGCGAAGTGAGAAGCAGAAATTACAGAGATGAGAGATTTTAGCAGGTAATGGATGTGCTCACTGTTTGATTATGATGATTTCACTGTGCTTACATATGTCAAAACATCAGATTTTACACTTTCAACAAGAAACACTTTGTTGTGTTTATTACCCCTTAATAAAGCTGTTTACAAAAATACAAGTATAAATGATTCATTTGCTGGGAGGCCCGACAATGATCATTTCCACTTTTTAAATCTCTAGGAAACATTCAAAAATATGCTAGACATATGGAATAATGTAGACCCCCCCACCTTCCTGGGGATACACTTTAAGAAGAGGACTTCCAAGAAAGGAACCAAGTGATTAAACACTTACTGAGTATCCGTTATGAACTGCTTATTCGAGTCCCCTCAAATTCATATGTTGAAACTCTGACTCCTAAGGGCATTGGGTTAGGAGGTGGGGCCACTGGGAGGTGATTAGGTAAAGATGAGGTCATGAGGGTGGAGTCCCCATGATAGGATTAGCTTTCTTGGGAGAAGGGAAAAAGCCTGGAGACCGCTCCCTCCCTAGGCCATGTAGGGACACAATGAGAAGACAACTGTCTACTGGGTCTGCCAGTGCCTTGATCTTGGACTTCCCAGCCTCCTGAATTATGAGAAATACAAGTCTGTTGTCTAAGCCATCTAGCTGATGCGATTTTTGCTATAGCAGTCCCAACTGACTAAGACAATATCTAACACACTATCTTTTAGTTTCTTTCGTGTAAAAAAAGTTTTTTTTTTACAGTAAGTCCTTGTTGGTTATCCATTTTAAATAAAGCAATGTGTACATCTAACATATCTTTAAAAATCTTCACTGAACCCCATGCAGTGCCTACTACCATCATATCCACCTTATTGGTAAGAAATTCTCAGGCAGTAAGAGTTGGGATTTGGGGGAGCCAATAACTAATACCCCCTTTTCCCACTCAGTTCCTGAGTGCTGAACTCTTTGACTGACTCAGGAGTCAGACACACAATGATGAAAATGTCAACTTCGTTACTGATGAAAGCTGGTTTGGGAGGCCTGACTGAGAAGCGCTGCTACATGGTTCCGTTAATAGGTTCTTCTGATCCTAACTGGCACATTCCAGGCTTTCCCTCAGGCCCCACTAAACTTAGAAAAAGAGTAGGGAGTTTGGCGACAGGCCACTTAGGACGTTGCTGCTTCCATCGTAGGACTGAGTCAAGTTGGGAAGAGAGGCCACGAGTATAACTTTGGGGGAATCCCTTCACATGAAAAGGCAAGGAATCAGCAATTAACATTCCCCCCAACAGTCTGGAGGAGTTCAGACACAGGTCCACAGGCCAAAGCAATTACTACATCAGTGGGCTTCATTCTGAGAGATGTGGGAAAAGTCATTTCCGTGCACTGAGTCTTACGTTAAATGGACTAAGGGACATTCGATTTAAGAAAGGCAGGAATGGACTTCCATGTTGGTCCAGTGGCTAAGAATCTTCCTGCCAATGCAGGGGACACTGGCTTGAGCTCTGTCCACACTACATGGGCAACTGAAGCCTGTGTGCCACAGCTTTTGAGCCCTGCACTCTAGAAACCATGCTCTGCAACCAGAGACGCCACCACAGTGAGAAGCTTGAGCTCCCCAACTAGAGAGTAGCCTCCCCTTGCTGCAACTAGAGAAAGCCCTAGAGCAGCAACCAATGTCCAGTGCAGCCAAAAATAATTAAATTGAAAAAATAAAGAAATCCAGGGGTAAACTTTTGGTAATGGTATAACTTCCTATATTCTTTCATTCATTTAAATACTTATTGTGCACCTACTCTGTAACCCTTTGAGCCCATGACCAGACAGGCTAGGATAAATGTTATGGGCTCTCTGCTCGGGAGTGATCAGCCACTGCCTCCAGTTTTCTTTTCAGTGTATCTTCCATTGAATGATTTTGTGCATTCTTTTAAAAACAAATAGGATAAATCCACGAACCTATGGACACCTTATCTTTGACAAAGGAGGCGAGGATATACAATGGAAAAAAGACAACCTCTTCAACAAGTGGTGCTGGGAAAACTGGTCAACCACTTGTAAAAGAATGAAACTAGAACACTTTCTAACACCATACACAAAAATAAACTCAAAATGGGTTAAAGATCTAAATGTAAGACCAGAAACTATAAAACTCCTAGAGGAGAACATAGGCAAAACACTCTCCGACATGAATCACAGCAGGATCCTCTATGACCCACCTCCCAGAATATTGGAAATAAAAGCAAAAATAAACAAATGGGACCTAATTAAACTTAAAAGCTTTTGCACAACAAAGGAAACTATAAGCAAGGTGAAAAGACAGCCTTCAGAATGGGAGAAAATAATAGCAAATGAAGCAACAGACAAAGGATTAATCTCAAAAATATACAAGCAACTCCTGCAGCTCAATTCTAGAAAAATAAATGACCCAATCAAAAAATGGGCCAAAGATCTAAACAGACGTTTCTCCAAAGAAGACATACAGATGGCTAACAAACACATGAAAAGATGCTCAACATCACTCATTATCAGAGAAATGCAAATCAAAACTACAATGAGGTACCATTACACGCCAGTCAGGATGGCTGCTATCCAAAAGTCTACAAGCAATAAATGCTGGAGAGGGTGTGGAGAAAAGGGAACCCTCTTACACTGTTGGTGGGAATGCAAACTAGTACAGCCGCTATGGAGAACAGTGTGGAGATTCCTTAAAAAACTGGAAATAGAACTGCCATATGACCCAGCAATCCCACTCCTGGGCATACACACTGAGGAAACCAGATCCGAAAGAGACACGTGCACCCCAATGTTCATCACAGCACTGTTTATAATTGCCAGGACATGGAAGCAACCTAGATGCCCATCAGCAGACGAATGGATAAGGAAGCTGTGTTACATATACACCATGGAATATTACTCAGCCGTTAAAAAGAATTCATTTGAATCAGTTCTAATGAGATGGATGAAACTGGAGCCCATTATACAGAGTGAAGTAAGCCAGAAAGATAAAGATCATTACAGCATACTAACACATATATATGGAATTTAGAAAGATGGTAATGATAACCCTATATGCAAAACAGAAAAAGAGACACAGAAGTACAGAACAGACTTTTGGACTCTGTGGGAGAAGGCGAGGGTGGGATGTTTCGAGAGAACAGCATGTAGATTATCTATGGTGAAACAGATCACCAGCCCAGGTGGGATGCATGAGACAAGTGCTCGGGCCTGGTGCACTGGGAAGACCCAGAGGAATCGGGTGGAGAGGGAGGTGGGAGGGGGGATCGGGATGGGGAATACATGTAACTCCATGGCTGATTCATGTCAATGTATGACAAAACCCAAAATAAAATAAAATAAATATGTCACATTCTGATTGAAAAAAATAAAAAAATAAAAAAAATAAAAATAAAAAAAAATAAAAACTAATAGGATTACTACTTGGGACTCCTATAGATGTATCCATACCCTTTCCTGCCCCTTGCCTTTACTTATGCTATTCCTTTTGCCTGGAGTCCAAATCAATAAAACATAAAATTTTGAACATCTGCTGTGTTAGTATTGTGGGAATTGGAGTACAAAGAGAAAAACTATCTGGCTTCTGGAGGTCGTAAACCTCGGCCTTTAAATCTCTAAATCCTATTTAGCCTTTAAGGTTTACTTCCTCCATGAAGGCTTCCCAGGTTTCCCTACCTGCCCTGCTCTCTGATTTTTGCCCCCTTGGAGGAATTTGAATTGTAGCTTTGAATGGTACATCTACCTGCTGATCAAATTGCCAACATCTGTTGGATCAAAGGAAAAGCAAGAGAATTCTAGAAAAACATCTACTCCTGCTTCATTGACTATGCTAAAGTCTTTGTGTGGATCACAACAAACTGTGGAAAATTCTGAAAGAGATGGGGATACCAGACCACCTGACCTGCTTCCTGAGACATCTGTATGCAGGTCAGGAAGCAACAGTTAGACCCAGACATGGAACAACGGACTGGTTCCAAATTGGGAAAGGAGTACGTCAAGGCTGTATATTGTCACCCTTCTTCTGTAACTTTTATGCAGAGTACATCATGAGAAATACTGGGCTGGATGAAGCACAAGCAGGAATCAAGATTCCAGGGAGAAATATCAATAACCTCAGATACGCAGATGACACCACTCTTATGGCAGAAAGTGAAGAGGAACTAAAGAGCCTCCTGATGAAGGTGAAAGAGGAGAGTGAAAAAACTGGCTTAAAACGCCACATTCAAAAAACTAAGATCATGGCACCTGCTCCCATCACTTCATGCCAAATAGATGGGGAAACAATGGAAACAGGCTTTGTTTTCTTGGGCTCCAAAAGTCACTGCAGATAGTGACTGCAGTCGTGAAATTAAAAGACGCTTGCTCCTTGGAAGAAAAGTAATGACCAACCTAGACAGCATATTAAAAAGCAGAGACATCACTTTGACGACAAAGGCCCATATAGTCAAAGCTATGGTTAGACTGGAAAAACCAGATGTGTGGATGTGAGAGTTGGACTGTAAAGAAAGCTGAGCACCAAAGAATTGACGCTTTTGAATTATGGTGTTGGAGAAGACTCTTGAGAGTCCCTTGGACTGCAAGGAGATCCAACCAGTCCATCCTAAAGGAGATCAGTCCTGAACATTCATTGGAAGGACTGATGCTGAAGCTGAAGCTCCAATACTTTGGCCACCTGATGGGAAGAACTGACTCATTAGAAAAGACCCTGATACTGGCAAAGATTGAAGGCAAGAGGAGAAGGGGATGTCAAAGGATGAGACGGTTGGATGGCATCACTGACTCAGTGGACATGAGTTTGAGCTAGCTCCAGGAGTTGGTGATGGACAAAGAGGCCTGGTGTGCTGCAGTCCATGGGGTCACAAAGAGTCAGACATGACTGAGCGACTGAACTGAGCTGAACCTGCTGATTGGAGACTTTTCAGCCACACTGACCTAAGGAAGCACAATGGAAACACTCCTCATTCCATGACTCATCTCCATAGCAGAGTCCCCGAAGAGTTGGACTTTCATTCGCTTGTCCCCAAATGTCGCTGCCTAGCATACAATGGGCAGCAAAGAATATAGTCAATGGATGGCAAAGCCTACTAGTGATTGGCCTGGCCCTGCATCTTGCGTGGCTCACATTTCCTTTGCTCACCCCTGCCCCTCCTTCTTCACCTGGCCGTTGCCATGGCTCTCAGGTCTCTCTACCTTCCCCTCTCATCCTCTCACTGCAGACTCTGCATTTCCAGCCTGAATGAGCCCAGCCATGGATGTCCTTGCCTCCCCCAGAGACCAGGACCTCAGCCTTTGCTGTGCACCCTCTCATCCCATCCCACGGTCCAAGTCATTCCCAGGAAGCCAGAGTCGCTCTGTCCTGGGCCCAGAGCCAGATTAAATTTCAGTGCAAGTCCGGGGACTTCTTTGGGTTTTTCCAGGTTTAAACTTCCCCATGTCTCATCAGGTCAGGGAACACGATCAGATCTCCCCCCATTTTCTTCCTGCTGCCTATTACAGGAGCAGGAGCCGAGGAGGCCCCTCTCTATTACAGAGGAAATTTGGGTTTGCAACATAGATTCGCCTCAAAAAAAGCGTGAATAAAAGGGGAACTTGGCCAGAATGGGGGGCATCCTATGGAATTTAGACAGGGATGCCACCCAGCTGGCACCAGAAACAGTGAGCAGAGCTTTAACGAAGCCGGGAGCCCTGTCTCTCCTCCCCTCTGCTCCTCTCTGCACCCGCCACACCCTGTTCTCTTCTTGTCTTTCTGTTTCCAGTTCACATGGTAAAAAATGGCTAGCGGCTCCCGTGTTTACATAGCAGTCCTAACACGAAGACATGGAGAGGAGACCATTCTGTCTTTCAGTCTTGGGTCAAAAAACTCCCAGGCTGACTGGCCCAACTTGATTTGGATATGTTCCCTTGGGTCAAAGTGGTAAGCTCACTTTATCAGAACACAGCTTTGGCTGTGACTGTGTGGAAGCTGGAAGGGAAGGGGAAATTTCTGGAGAAGAGGGTACTAGAGGCACAATCCAAAAAGTGTCCCCCAGACCCTCCCATGGAGCACGTTTTGACAAGCTCTCCTCCTGGGAATCTAGTCCCCCTGGTTCTGCATTCGGCACCTGGACACTGGTGCTGGTAAAATGCTTATTTGTGGGCGCATCTTCTGCCCCAGTTGGTAGCCTCTCCTCAAGCTCCTGGAGGGCAGGGACAGGCTTAGAGTTCTTTGTTTCCCGCACTGCTCAGCCAGTGCCTGCATTTGGCAAATGCACCAAGTAGCTGTTAAGAGAATATAACACTTAGGTGTACTAAGAAGTGTTCCAAGCCCTTTACACTTTAACTCATTTAATCCTTGGAATAATCCTACAAGGTACAAACATTTGAGGAGACTTAAGGGGTAAGTTGCATGTCCAATATGACATAGTTGGTGGCTGAGCCAGGATTCGAATCCAGACAGAGTGACACTCAGGTTTGGGATCTTAACCAGCAGATGTTACCAATTTCTCCACAAGGGCTTTGTGTGTTTCTGCCTCGCTTGATTTTTCAAGGGAGCCACATCTGTATACACACCCTGGCACCAGTGACCCTGGGTAAGGTGGGGGACAGAAAGTCAGGAATTTCTTGGTGCTCCCTTCTTAGGTAGAATTAACTATTCTCTTTTATGCCCACGCTTCACCTGTACATAGGTAACACCTGTAATTCTTTCTTGTTCTGATCTGTTTGTTTATTTCACATATGTGACCGTTGGGGGCCATTTTAAATATTCACTTAATATTCTTTATATTAAGAATTAATAATCTTAATATTAAGAATATTAAAATATAAAAGTATAATACTCACTTAATATAATTTTTAATAAAAAGTATACTAGGAAATGAGTTGTAAGCTATATACGTAGGAAAAAAGTACAATTAAAAACTGCCTGTCTCTTATTCTCTTCCTCTCTGCCCCAGTTCCCTTTCCACAGAGAAAACCACCGGCAACTCGACTCTGAGTTATTTATCTGGTGATTTCCCCTATATTTCTAACTCAAAGAGCATGTCTCTCACTCTTGATTCATCCATTTTAGACGTTAGCTGTAGACTTCCCATGATGATAAGAGGATTCTAAACTCATGTACTTTCCCTTTTCTTCTAGGCCTTCCCAATTTCTGGTTAACAATGCTTTTATTATTATGATTGTATAAATATTGTTTATTTTAAGCCAATTAATATATTTAAATTACATATCCTTTCTTGCACAAGCCCCGCCCCCGCCCCGGGATGAATCAGTTCAGTTCAGTTCAGTTCAGTCACTCAGTCGTGTCTGACTCTTTGCGACCCCATGAACCACAGCACACCAGGTCTCCCTGTCCATCACCAACTCCTGGAGTTTACTCAAACTCATGTCCATCAAGTCAGTGATGCCATCCAGCCATCTCATCCTCTGTTGCCCTGCCCCCACACCCCCCCAGCATCAGGGTCTTTTCCAGTGAGTCAGCTCTTTGCATCAGGTGGCCAAAGGATTGGAGTTTCAGCTTCAACATCAGTCCTTCCAGTGAACACCCAGGACTGATCTCCTTTAGGATGGACTGGTTGGATCTCCTTGCAGTCTAAGGGACTCTCAAGAGTCTTCTCCAATACCACAGTTCAAAAGCATCAATTTTTTGGCTCTCAGCTTTCTTCACAATCCATCTCTCACATCCATACATGACCACTGGAAAAACCATAGCCTTGACTAGATGGACCTTTGTTGGCAAAGTAATGTCTCTGTTTTTTAATATGCTACCTGGGATTAATAATCACCTTTAATTTTCATCTGTTTAGTGTTCTATCAACACCTGATTAAATCTTCCGACATGCTTCCACAGCTGTGAAACACTACCCAGCTACACTTCCAAGCTGTGGAGCCTGTCAGATAATCCACCACCCCAAATGTGTCTCCTGGAGTCCTCTGACCCCTTTATTAGGATTGGTGACTGTCTCAAGTCTACCGTTTAGATATCATAGACCTTTCACTCACTGACTTCCTGGGAACTCCTATTTTTAAAAATTTATTTATTTGGCCGTGCTGGGTCCTAGTTGTGACACTCAGGATCTTTGACCTCAGTTGTGGCAGGTGGGATCTTTAGTTGAGGCAAGTAAACTCCTAGTTGCGGCATGTGGGGTCTAGTTCCCTGACCGGGGATCGAACCCTGGGCCCCTTGCGTTGGGAGGGAAGAGTTTTAGCCACCAGACCACCAGGGAAGTCCCCTGGGAATTCCTTTTACCTTTCTCTTGTCTTGTAATTCCTGACTCCCACCCCATCTTCTTTCTTGTTCTTATTTCCTTGTTTTTATTTCCACAGGGCACACATTCCAGTAGTAGCTTTCTAGGAAAGGGTACATGGAAAATAGGTTTTTGGAAACTTTTTTGACTAAAACTCTCCTCTCTGCTCACCTTTGATTTGAGTGGTATAGAATTCCAGGTTGAAAACAGTTTCCACTTAGTCCTTTGGAGGCACTACTCTGTCTTCTGTTTTCAATGTTGCTGTTGAGAAGACAGATTATTCTGATTCCTGAGCATTATTTGTGGTCTGTTCCTCATGCCCCATCACTCTGGTTTCCCAGGTTGTAGAATCTTGTTTTGTCTGTTTCAGGGTTCTGAATTTACAATGATGTGGGGCTTGATGTGGGGCTTTATCCATGCGTATGAGCACTTAATAGGCCTTGCCCATTTGGACATGACTCAGAGACTAAGCAAAAACAACAATATGCTTCACTTGGTTTTTCCAGGTGGTGCTAGTGGTAAAGAATCCACCCAGCAGTGCAGAAGGAAAGATATGGGCTCCATCTCTGGGTCAGGAAGATCCCCTGGAGGAGGAAACGGCAACCCACTCCAGTATTCTTGCCTGGAGAATTCCTTGGACAGAGGTGCCTGGCGGGCTACAGTCTATGGGGTCACAAAGAGATGGACACAACTGAAGTAACTTAGCACGCACACACACTTCACTTTGGGGATGGTGTGCTTGTATCATTGCTTTGATGATATCTTCCCTATTGTTTCCTCTGTTTTTTTCTGGCACTCCTATTTGTTAGAAATGAGACTCCTAGGCTTTATCTTCTATTGGTCTTATTCTTTTTTGGGGGGGGTGGGATTATCTTTCTCTTTCTCTTTTTCTTTCTATTTTCTGGGAGATTTCCACAACATTGTCTTTGGACACTTCTGTTGGTTGTTTTTTGTTTGTTTTGCTATTGTATTTTTAACTGCCAAGAGTTTGTATTTTTTCCTCTGATTAGTCCTTAAATCTTAGAAACCAAAATTCTGTTCTTGTTTATTTTTAAGTTTATTTATTTGGCTGCACTGGATCTTGGTTTCGGCAGGTGGGATCTTCGATCTTTGTTGTGGCATGTGGGATCTAGTTCCCTGACTAGGGATCAAACCCGAGACCCTGCATTAGGAGTGAGGAGTCTTAGCCACTGGACCACTAGGCAAGTCCCTGCTCTTACTTCATGATGCAACATTTTCTCCTACTTCTCTGAGTATATTAATGATGGGTCTTGTTTATTTTTTTCTTCTCTTCCCCACATTGTTTCTGTTGCTCCTAGGTCCCAGGATATTATTCCTTTTAGTCTCTTTCTTTCACATTTGGCACTTTGCTCTAAGGTCTGGTGATCCTTGGTTTTCACTCACATTTAAGAGCAAAACAGTGCATGACTCAACGCTCCATGTGCCTGAGTGGGGCTTTTTCTGTGGGGAAGTCCACAAGTTGACCTCTAAGTCTCCTCTCTGGAGTGATTTGAACTCTCCACCGGAAAGAGAGTCTCCTGGGGCTGGGGCGGGAAGGAATAGATAGTTCCTGGGTCATCAGCGCAGAGGAGACTTGGGGCCTGTTTCCCACGGGTATCCCCAGGGAGGGAGCAAAACCCTGACAGGCCTGGCTGGGAGGGCAAGGGGTCCACAGATAGTACTTCCAAAGGTTGCTGGTCAGGAAGAGAAGTTACAAAGCATGAGTCTGACTGTGGATGGGGACTGTGACTGTCTGAGCCAAAACCTGAGCAGTCAGAGGACCAAGGCCCTAAGAGGGCCACTCACTCCCACTATCTGAAGCCTTGGTGTTGTATGAAGCCTCATCACCCTGGTACCATTTCAGGGAGAGGTAATTCGGGTAGGTCTGACTTCTTGTGTTGTTTTTGCCTCTCTAGCACCCTGTAGAATGGGTGCTCAGATACATTGGTGGTGGTGGTTTAGTCGCTAAGTCGTGTCTGACTCTTTGCCAACCCATGGACTGTAACCCCATAGGCTCCTCTGTCCATGGGATTTCCCAGGCAAGAATACCGGAGTGTGTTGCCATTTCCTTCTCCAGGGGATCTTCCTGACCCAGGGATGGAAACCCAGGTCTCCTGCATTGCAGGCAGATTCTTTAGCATCTGAGCCACCAGGGAAGCCCACCACATAATAATGACATAAAATAAGTTGTCAGGCCCTAAATTCAGGAGCTCTGCATAGGCTTCTGTTAGCCCCCCTGCTTCCCTCAGCCTTCATGTTGTAAGTCTAGCCTGAATCCAGCACTGGAGGAGGCTAAAGAATGATTCTACCCTGCCCCACCCTACTCATACATTACCAAGGAATCACCGACCTGCCAATGGGAACGTCAGGTCAATGCAGCTGAAACTGCTATGTATTTGGAGAGAATTTCAGTCCTTCAGCTTAGGAATCACACGGGTGTGCACACGTGTACACGTACACGCACATATGACCGGGTTCCTACCTCAAGTGATCCGGGGAGAGATGAGGAAGGTCATTTCCAGCCCGACTCCTGCCCACAGCTCTCCAGACAGAGCTTCGGTGTCTCTGGAGATGTAATCACAGTCCCAAACCAGTGTCAGGGACAGCTGGGGGCCAAATCGACTTGGTAAGAGTCTGATAATTCCAGAAAGGCAGGGTGGAGAAGGGAGACAGTGACGGCAGGGCACAGAGGCACACAGGAGGGTGGTGATGGGGACTGGATGGCCTCCTCAGCACTGGTGAGAAACGGTGCTCCCTCCCTCCCCTCCGCCGTCTCCCTGAGAGCCCCGGTGCTGAGGCAACGTGTCACCATATTTTCAGTAATTCTGCTAAGTTGCGTCTCGGGAAAGTGAAAGACAAATCTCCAGAGGTTTGTGTGTTTGATTCACACCTAACGTGGCAGCTGTCTGCTGCCAGGGGAAGTGCTGCCAAGCAGGCTTCCAGCAGCAGCCAGAGACGGAGCCTTCAACTTTATAGCCATCTTGCTGTCTTGTTGTTTGGGCCTTGGGGAAAAGGGCCAATGATGCGATGCCAGCCCTCCTTGCTAGGAATGACTCAGGCGCTAGTGCTTTGGGAGAATAGAAGTCTGGCCCAGGGGAGAGCACTTAAGAAGAAGGGGCAGCAACCTCTTCATCATACCCATAGGTGAGAGGCTGCTCTCTCAGTAGATGCAAGCAGTCACATTCTAATAATACTTTGGGCTCGTCTCAAAGGGTCTTAACCAGAGAGCTTCATTAAAATCTCATGAGAGCCTCATGAAATATATAAGACACTCCAGGCTCTGTATTTCAAAGAGAGAAACTGAGTCCTGAATGGCTGGCCCAGTGGTCCCTGAGTAACCAGTAACAAAAAGGACCAGAATTTCATCTCACTTTCACTGCCTCTCATTCTCTCTCCATTCTCTTTGACTAAATCACCTGTTTTTAAAGATTTATTACTAAACCTCTAAGTATATACACACAATCTGATGAATAAAAATCAAGAAGGAAAAATCCAGTTCACAATTCGAATGTCTTCAAGGATGATCTTTCTTATCAAAAAGCAGGGTTTTTTTTCAGTTTATAAGATGTTTCCTCTTGGAAATGGTGCGCTTCCCTGGTATATTTAAATATTGGCTTATAGAGTGTTGCTTGCCAAGAAAAGTGTGAATGCAGGGGGCAATGAAAACTTTAAGTGAAATACCCAGTTGTCAGGGCTTTCCAGGTGGCGCTACTGGTAAAGAACCCAACTGCCTGAGCAGGAGACCGGGTTTGATCCCTGGGTGGGGAAGATCCCCTGGAGGAGGGCATGGCAACTCACTCCAGTATTCTTGCCTGGAGAATCCCATGGACAGAGGAGCCTGGCAGGCTACTCTGTGACCCTACTCCATAGGGTCACACAGAGTCAGAAATGACTGCAGTGACTTAGTACACATGCACGCACCCAGATGTCAGTGTGTGCTGAAAAGCAGTTGGAGATTAACAATGATTGCTGAAATTACGGTGTGAGCCAATGCGTATACAGAACTGATTCACAAAGATGCAAATCACATGCAGCTTTGGGGACCATATATGTTTTATGAAAGGGAGCCCTGCCCGTAGCAATGTAACCCAGAGGCATAGAACCCCAGAGAAGCTTTATGCAGGCTTGCTGGGCTAAGGCTTTGTGGGGGTGGAGTGGTCTGCCTTGACAAAGAAGAAACCAGAGCCCCAGCCAAATGGCCTCACAGAATATGGCTACCTGGGAGACTGGGACGGCTGCAGTCCTAGGGTATCAAGAAGAGATGTAGGTGATTAGGTAAAGAGCTGGTGAGCCTAAATCCAAATGGAGTTTCCTGTCCCTCTCCCACCATGGCTCATGGCTGAGATTTGGCAGCAGATGCCTCTTCTGTGCCCAAAATTTGCCTGATTTTCGACTCCCTGGGGAGACAGTGTGTGCTCCTGAGAATATAGCAGATCTGTGTTCAAATCTGGGCTCAGCCATGTCCCAGGCAAAATTCCTAATCTCTAAGCCTTAAGAGACTGCATCCTAAAATGGAGAGCATTTAAGTAGCTACCTTGCAAAGAGGTAGTAAGCCTAAGAGATGATGTCCGTAAAGGATTTGTGTATAATAGGCACTCCAAATTAGTAGCTATTATTTTTATTGGAAGAGAGGCTGGAATCTCATCCAGGGGAAAGAGAAAGGCTGCCATCAACCAAAATGGCTTTGGAGGTGGGGGCAGGCCAACTGCAATAAACAGTGGATAGATAGTCAGCCCTAAGCTCAGGTTTGCACACTCAGCAGCAACTGGACCGATGCCAGAAGCTGCCAGCATCTGCCCAGCACAGCTTGGAACTTTGCATCAGAGGCAGCGGGGCGCCAATTAGGTACCCTCATCTGGGACTCTGAGTCAGGAACTGGTGATGCAAAGAAATGGGGTGGTGGAGACTTCACTTTGGGGTTAGTGGTGGCTGCGGCATCCGGTTTCCAGGGGCAGCAGAGCAGCAGGGTTGTCTGGGGAGTTCCAGTGTTGGCTGTGAGCAGGCTGAGACGTCTAGCCCTCAGCCGTGGCACCTGTTAGATACCCATCAGCGTGGTTTTGTGGAGGGATTTTTGACCGCCAAGCCTCTCTGTTCTTGTCTGTGTTCTGAGACTTCCTGAAAATTCTGTGGGCTACCCCACACTCCCTTCAATGATTTTTTTTTTCTCTTTAAGTCAGAGACAGTCCATTTCCATCCTTAGCTATGGAAACTTGACCAGGTCATCTTTGTGACTTGCCTTACTTAAAGTGGTTCCCTCTTTGCTTTCCATTTCTTTATTGCATTCATCACGGCTTGTCATCATTTTACTGATTTGGTGCTAGCTCATCATCTCTATTCCCCCTCCAGATGTAAGTTGCCTGACGGCTTCCTCTGCTGTGCTCTGGGGCCTGTCCACTGCCAGGCTCCTGGAAGCTGCTTGGCATAGCATCCTGGTTATGCCCGCAGACGCCAGGGTCAGCCTGCCTGGGTTTGAACCGTGGCACTGCTGGTGTGAGATTTCAGACCTCTGGTGTCTCAGCTTCCCCGACAGTAAAGCAGGGACAATAACAGTTCCTGTGTATACAGTTGCTGTGAGGATTAAATGAGGGCACATATGAGAAGATGGCCTGGCATACCGTGTTCATGGATGAACTTAGGGGAAATCCAAGTAAAAATACAGCTTTTCAGGGTCTGATGATCTGTATCTTATCGCTTTAACCTTCACTGTCAGGGGAGGACCCTTTCCCTAGGGTTAGGCTGAGAGTTTACCAGGTTGAACTCTGGAGTCTGGAACCAAGGGCTCAGCCTTCGGCATTTGCTCCTTTTCTGAGTAACAAATAACAAATGCTGCCGGCGTTTTGTTATTTACGCATCCCAAACCTGGGTGCTCAGAGCCTGGGAAGCCAACCTTCTCTGAAACCACCGAGTTATGGATGCCTGTCTCTTTCCCCAGAGGCCTCTCACTGTCTTTCCCCAGCCTGCTGGGGCCAGTGGGATGGCCACTGCTTCCAGGAAGAGCTGCTCCTTTTGCAGGGGGTGGGGTGGTTCCCCAGGCCTTGGATGATCCAGGAATATCAGGGCAGAACATTTCACCCCAATAGTCTGGATTTTAGCCAACTAAAACATCACATTCCTGGATGACTGCTTTTCTCCAAAACCTATGTGCTACTTTTTCCACGGCCTCGGCCTTTCCGGTGCAGAGGGCTGGAGGCCAAGTGAGCCATCCACTTCTTGGAGTCTGCTGCCCAAGTCTGCTGATGGTGCCTCCAAGCCTGGGGCTGGGAGCCCAGACATTTGCTGCTCTATTTTAAGATTCCCAGTTCCGTTTCCCAGAAGTTGTCAACTGGTCAGAGGAAAGGGAAAGCGGGGGTGGGAGAAATGAGGCCCAAGCCACAGGGGCTCATTCCTTCCAACCGGGTGGAAATTCCCATCCTTCACAGAAGCGAAGCTCCGCCCCGCCTTTGCCCCAAAGGGAGTGACTCAGAATTCTTCACTGGTCTTGGTCACAACAAAACAGGCTTGCTCATTTTAATAACAGAAATGAGGAGAGCACCGCATTATTTGTATAACTCTTAGGCTTCTCAGAGCACAGTCATATACTTCTCCCCCTCCATCTGTTGAGAAGACAGACTTTGTAACCCCCTGTTTGCAAGTGAGAAAACAGAGGCACAGAGAGCTTGGTGACTGCCGGCCGTCACCCAGCTGGTTAGTCATATGAACCGGTCACAGAGGTTAGGTCTCCTCAGTTTTACACTATGTTCTGCATTCAGTCAGTTGGTCAGTCAGTTCAGTCGCTCAGTCGTGTCCAACTCTTTGTGACCCCACGGACCACAGCACGCCAGGCCTCCCTGTCCCTCACCAAATCCTGGAGTTTACTCAAACTCATGTCCATTAAGTCAGTGATGCCATCCAAACCATCTCATCCTCTGCTGTCCCCTTCTCCCGCCTTCAATCTTTCCCGGAAACAGGGTCAGGGTCTTTTCAAAGGAGTCAGTTTACTGCATTCAGTAAGCGACCATTTATTAGCTTTCCCTGCATCACGGCACCTTCCTGTGCTCACCGGCATCCCTGAGAGGCAGGACGAAGCCTGGGGGCTGGTTTGTGGTAATTCCCGGGACTTCCTATTCTTCTTATGGCTTATTGCTTCTCAACCTCAACCTCACAGGAGAGGCTGTTCATTCATGCACATGAATGCACCTACTGTGTGCAGATACCCTGCTTTTGCAGGGTCACAACTGGTGGACAAGTTGCTAAATGCAAAATTACAATAAAATGCAGTAAGTGTAAGTAAGTGTAAGTGTTAGTCGCCCAGTCATGCCTGACTCTGAGACGCCATGGACTGCAGTCTACCAAGCTCTTTTGTCCATGAGATTTTCCAGTCGAGGATACTGGAGTGGGCTGCCATTTCCTTCTCTAGGGGATCTTGCCAACCCAGGGATCGAACCCAGGTCTCTTGCACTGCAGGAAGATTCTTTACCGACTGAGCTACAAGGGAAGGGCAAATACAGAATGTTAGGGGAACACAATGAAAGGGGTAATTCACTTTGTTGAGGACAATGAAGGAAAAAATGACAGATGAGGTAGTTTTTCCACTCAAAAATATTATTAAAGTATGGTTGATTTACAATGTGTTAGTTTCAGGTATATAGCAAAGTGATTCAGTTATACATATACCTGGTTTTTTTTTTTCCAGATTTTTTTCCATTATAGGTTATTATAAGATACTGACTCTAGTTTCCTGTGCTGTACATTAGGTCCTCATCACCCAACTGTTAATTGGGAAATTTTTCAAGCATACAGAGGAGTTGAGGATGATTATAACCACCACCTAGGTTCATCCGTTGTTAGCATTTGCCATATTTTCTGTCTCTCTCTTGATAGACAGATTGATATAGATACCTGGATAAATACACATTTATGTCGGCCCAGATGGCACTAGTGGTAAAGAACCTGCCTGCCGATGCAGGAGACATAAGAGATATGGGTTTGATCCCTGGGTTAGGAAGATCCCCTGGAGGACGGCATGGCAACCGGCTCCAGTGTTCTTACCTGGAGAATCCCATGGGCAGAGGAACCTGTCCATGGGCTATAGTCCATGGGGTCACAAAGAGTTGGACACAACTGAAGAGATTTAGCATGCTACACACAGATAGGCATGTAGATAAATCATTTCAAAGCTGATGAGGGATGTCATGATGCTCACTCCTAAATGTTCATGTGTCTTTGAAGAATAAGAGCATTTGGAGAGGCGAATTTTGAGTTGGGTCTTGTTGGATAAATAGGAGTTCATCAGACAAAAGGAGAAGGTCATTCCAGGCAATGGCAAACAGTGAAAGGTGTGGAACATTTACGGGGAAAGTTTATGGAATGTGACCAGAGCTGAAGTTGTTGGGGAGCAGGTAGAAGAGGAGGCTGGAGCAACTGATTGGAACCAACTGTGGAGGAAGGGGAATATCCCACTAAGGATTTCAGTGTGGGGCCCCGGGGAGTGGGCAGGTACAGGTGGGAGGTACTAGAGGTTTTAAGAGGGTGAGGACATGCTCTGATTTTCTTTTTTTAAATCTGGCACCAGAGTAGGCAGGATGGGTAGGATGTGAGAAGATGGTTTAGGATTCGAGAAGGTGGACAGTGGCTGTGAGGATGGAAAGGGAGAGTCCAGAGATCAGAAGATAGTAGACAGGGACTTGGAGGCTGACTGGAAACAGGAAGGGCACTTCGCAGGTGGGCCAGTGGTCAAGACTTTGCTTTTCAATTCAGGGGGAACAGGCTCGATTCCCAGGTGGGGAGCTAACATCCCACATGCCTCCTAGCCAAAAAAACCCCTAGAATGTAAACAACAGAAGCAATATTTTAACAGTTTCAAGAAAGACGTTTAAAACAGCCCCTATTTTTAAAATCTTAAAAAAAAAAAAACAAAGGAAGAAGGATGAAAGTGAGAGATCATTGATGGTGAGTGAGACTTTTAAAATGGCCCGTATTTTAAAAATCTTTTTCAAAAAGGAAGAAGGATGAAAGTGAGAGATCATTGATGGTGAGTGAGATTTTTCTCAAGACCAACTGAACAGATGTTTTACTGCCATTCATCAATGCCATTCATCTAGTCACATCTGTAAATATAATTGTGCACATACAGAATGAGTTTTGGACAAGTATGAAGACACCTAGTATGCAGGAGGAAATATGGATTTTGAATGCTAGAAAGGGCCAGAGAGATGGGTTTGGGTCCAGGGGTGCAGCAGCATATAGATGGTTGAAGCAAAACAACTTAACTCTGGTAGAGGCTAAAGTACAAGGAAAGAGGCTGACCAGGGCACAAGCTTGGGCAGCACCTCTACGGAAGGACAGATGGAAGACAAGAGGGACTGCTACGGAGGTGGGAGACCAGAGAGGGGCCTGTCCACCTTGTAGGTTCCCAGTGAGCATTAAATGAGCTCATGTGTGTGGGATTCCAAACTCCAGGCTAGGACAGGTAGTTGCTGGGTAAGTGAAAGTACCATTCTTAGAGTGGAGGAAGGTTCTATCTAGGTGATGCGTGAGACTCCAGGGTCAAAAGGTGCCAGGATTGATCGGGCTGGTCCTCCTAACCTGTGCCTTGGAAGCTGAAAGTCGTGTTCCTGTTGCCAAGAAGGGAAGACCAGACTGAACTAAGAGAAGGAAGGTAAACCTTCATTGTGAGAATCCTCTTGAAGCTGGGGATGTGAACATTTGGAAAGCAGAGAAGAGCTTTCTGCAGCTCTGAAAGGGGCAGGGATGGGGCCGTCTACGCAGTGCGTGGCAGCGTCACTGCATGGATGCTGGAGTCAGATGTGTGCGTGCTAAGTCACTTCAGCGGTGTTCGACTCTTTGTGACGTTATAGACTGCAGCCCTCCAGGATCCTTTGTCCAGGAGATTCTCCAGGCAAGAATACTGGAGTGAGCTGCCATGACCTCCTCCAAGGGATCTTCCTGACCCAGGGATCGAATGTGCGTCTGTCTCCTGCATTGACAGGCGGGTTCTTTACCACTAGCAGGACCTGGGAAGCCCTGGGGTCAGATGACCTGGTATCAAATCATGGCTCTGCCCTCTTGTCCTTTCTTCAGTTAGCCTCTCCATGCCTCGGTTGCCCCATCTGTAAAACAACAACAGCAAGCGTACCTTCTGCATAGGTTAGCATGGGGATGGGATGAGAAGAGCCACAAATGTGGGGCACAGAGAACACGCGCTTCACGTTAGTGACTGTCATCACCATTGCTGCAGCCGGGGGCTTCGGGAAGCTTGGGGCTTCGGCTCCAGCAGATTCTCCTGTGGCCCACACTGAAACAACCCAGCCAGCAGGCGAGTGGAAGGGGAGTGGCTCTCCAGGGCTCGGTCACACAGCTCCGCGCGTGTCTCCCCAGCTCAGATGTGGCCGGCCCATTAGGCAGAGCTCATTTCTTTCTCTGCCAAACATCACGCACCCCTCCCGCTGCGCTCTTCCCTCAGTCCACCTGGGCCTGTTTCTAGGACATCTGCTGTGTCAGGGGCTGACGGCCGGGGAGCTTGTGGAAGGACCACCTGTTCCCACGGCTGCCCCCTCCCTCCCCTCCCACCCTGCCGCTGCCGGCCCCAGCCTCCAGCGGCTCACACAGCCCGCCACGTTCCTCCCTTTGTGCATGCGGGCCGCAGGCACAGTGTAAGAGGCACGTTTCCTCCCAGCTTGTTACGGTGCTCACAGCAAGTGTTGATGCTTTGTCAAGCCTCCCACTTGGCTACAAGATTGTTTTTCCTCTGAGCTCCTGTATCAGCCCTCCCCTCCCTGCCCCAGCCCACCCCCACTCTCCCTTTGGAAATGGGGGTTCAGGGACAGTGACTCAAAGGAAGGCAGGTTCCCTGACTCCCAGGAGATGGCAACCCCCCGCTGTAGCTCTGACCTGACATCTCTGCACGTGCGTGAGATGGTCACACGCTGGGGCTTGCTATGTGAGTGGTCCTCGTGTGTGTCTGTGGCCTGCATGCTCTGCTTCGTGGCTCAGTCATTGCGACCCCATGGACTGTAGCCCACCAGGCTCCTCTGTCCACGGGGATTCTCCAGGCAAGAATGGAGTCAGTTGCCATGCCCTTTCTCCAGGGGAGCGTCCCAACCCAGGGATCAAACCCGGTCTCCTGCATGGGCAGGCAGATTCTTTACCACTGAGCCACCAGGAAAGACCCCTGGGTCATGGAGGGCTCTGCAAATGGCACGGCCCTTCCTTCAACACAAGGTCAGGTGTTAGCTGGCTGCAACCCCCTGAAATCTGTTCTTCCTACCAAACCCAGCACCTCCCTAGCACCTGCCTCTCTGGAACACCTAGGAGCAGGGGAAGGGGATGGAGTGTGCGGTGGCTTTCCTCACTGAAGACCTTAAGAGGGATGGCATGACATGGCATGTCTCCATGTGTTTGGAGCCCTGTTTCCCGCTCAAGCTGGGCTCTGGAATCACTGATGTCGGCCAGACATTCCCCGACTTTGGGCTGGTTTCCCCGCACTAGGGGATTCTACAAGCCCCAGAATGGGTCACGTTTGGGAGGCGCATAATAATAAATGTCATTGTGTAAGCCAGCCTGTCTGCAACCCATTTCCAGAAAGTCCTCTGGCTGAAGTTCAGCCAAGAATGCTTGTGATCCCAACAGCCTGGGGAGGCTGGGTTGACAGTGGATCTCTGAGACATCCTCCGAATCCAGTGGGACGCATTCCTCCCTTCCCCATCCAGCATTTCATGACTATACTTATATTAGGCCAGACACTGCGCTAAGCACAAGTTCAAGGTTCCAGGCCACCCTGAGGTAGTGTCTGAGGTGAGCACCCATGTCTCAAAGGCAGCTTTCCGACCGAGGAGGGCACGCACAGTGTCCCTAGAACCAGGGAGGGCCCGGTGTGCTGAACTTTCCTGAGAGATGAGGGTGGGTGGGCTGGCAGTTAAGCTGCTACTTGTAGAGGTTTCTGTCTATGGGAGTCTTTCAGTCCTCTGTCCGTACACACACACACACACACACACACACACACACAGCCCCCTGCTGCAGCTCTGACCTGACATCTCTGCACGTGCATGAGATGGTCACATGCCGGGGCTTGCTATGTGAGCAGTCCTTGTGTATCGTCTGTGGCCTGTGTGCTCTGCTTAGTCGCTCAGTCATGTCTGATTCTGCAACCCCATGGACTGTAGCCCGCCAGGCTCCTCTGTCCATGGGGATTCTCCAGGCAAGAATACCAGAGTCGGTTGCTATGCCCTCCTCCAGGGGATCTTCCCTGGAGGGAAGACACACACAGACACGATTTGAGAGTAAAACAGTGTTTCACGTAGGCTGTTTGCAGAGTCTTCCCAGACAGCAGGGCACCTTCTTCTTGCCCAGAACATTACCTACTAGCAGTGGTGGTCATTCTGGATGGAGGATACAATAGAGGGAGCCAGTCGGTCAGGACCCCCCTCTCCTCCCCAACCAGGCGTCTGTTAGATTCCCTCAGTGCTTGTTTCCTGCCTGGAGTGATGCTCAAGCCAGCGGGCAGTACCTGCCTCACATCCCAGGTCTGGAATCCAAGTCTTCACTCCTCAGCTCAGAAAAGAACAGGGAATTGGAACTATAAACCTCCCTTTTCAGCCATTTGGAAATCCCAGGCCTCACTTTTTTCCACCCTCAAATCTTTTATTATTTAGATAATACTACTCTAATGGCAGAAAGTGAAGAAGAACTAAAGAACCACTTGATGAGAGTGAAAGAAGAGAGTGAAAAGCTGGTTTGAAACTCAACATTCAAAAAACTAAGATCATGGCATCTGCTCCCATCACTTCATGCCAAATAGATGGAGAAAAAATGGAAATAGTGACGGATTTTATTTTCTTGGGCTCCAAAATCAGTGCAGATGGTGACTGCAGCCATGAAATTAAAAGATGCTTGATCCTTGGAGTTAAAGCTATGGCCAACCTAGACAGCATATTAAAAAGCAGAGACATCATTTTGCCCACAAAGGTCTGTGTAGCCAAAGCTATGGTTTTTCCAGTAGTCATGTACAGATGTGAGAGTTGGACTATAAAGAAGGCTGAGCACTGAAGAATTGATGCTTTCAAACTGTGGTTCTGGAGGGGACTCTTGAGAGTCCTTTGGACTGCAAGGAGAGCAAAGCAGTCAATTCTGAGGGATATCAACCCTGAATATTCATTGGAAGGACTGATGCTAAAGCTGAAGCTCCAATCCTTTGGCCACCTGATGTGAATATTGGAAAAGACCCTGTCGGGATTGGGAATACATGTAAATCCATGGCTGATTCATATCAATGTATGACAAAACCCACTGGAAAAAAAATAATAAAAAAAAAAAAGAAAGAAAAGACCCTGATGCTGGGAAAGATTGAGGGCAAAAGTAGACGGAAAAAGATTGAAGGCAAAAGGGAATGGCAGAGAATAGATGGTGAGGTAGCATCACTGACTCAGTGGACATGAAATTGAGCAAATTCCGGGAGATGGTGGAGGACAGAGGAGCCTGCCGTCCACGGGGTTGCAAAGAGTTGCAAAGAGAATTAGAGACTAAACAGCAACAACAACAAATCTTCTATTCTAAGTGGTTTCTTAGGGCCTTGGAAAATTATCAAGTGAGAACAATCCAGATTTTGATAAAACTTTGTTTCTAAGATTCAGTGAGTGGAAGTGAGATGCTCTCAGAAAAAATGACACTTGTGACAAAAGTGCAAAGGGGAAGAGTGAGAAAGAGGAAGACAGAAACCCAGGGTGCTTAAGGAACTCTCCTGTTTTGGAACTGGTAGTAGTAGGGTCAGGTGGGGCTCATTTATGGCCACTGATTTATTTGGTACTTTAGGGAAAGCATCAACATGCAAGCATAGGCACCACAGGGAGGGGTCTAGAACAGCACACTGCAGGGGGACCCTGGGCACTGGGAGAGTTCAGGATTCAGAAACAGTCTGGTAGAAGTGTGGGGTAAAGCAAATCATCACAGCCAGGCAGGCAGGCCCATCTGAGTGCAGCACACCACACAACGGCAAGCGCAGGGCCTGTGAAGGGCCCCGGGCCGCATGCAACCACCCAGAAAGCATCTACCAGGGGCTCCATCTACCAGCAGAAGGGCGAAGAGGAACAAAGGCCTCCCAGGGCCCCACAGAGCCCAAAGGCTTTCAGAACTGGAGATCTGCCTCCCTTGAAAGCCGCTCCTGGGTTCTTTCCAAGGTAGGAGCCAGGGTCCTCATGAGCAAAGAGGGTTGGGGAGGCATCGCTGGGAAGGGAGGCGGGGCAAAGCAGCTGAAATGAGTTTTCCTGAAAAGAAAATAAAAGCCCAGAGGTTAGCTGAGGGACTTTAGCAGAGAAAGGGCCCTCGGCAGTCACACATGAGAATCGCACACACAAGGGACAGAAGAAGCAGACAAGTCCAGGGCCAGTGATGACACACAGTTGAGGGCAAAAAAAAAAAAAAGTGGGAAGTGTGAATGGTGGGAGGGATGGGGAGCAAGGAAGAGGGGTAGGAGGAGGATACAGGAGAGAAAACTACGGAAGACAGATGACGTAGGGTAACGTTCTTCCCAAGCCTCTGCTTCATTCATCTCACAGTGATGAATTCTGAGCTCTAGAAAACATCACACACAGACGGGATGGTGTATGCTAGGAACTCAGGCTCTGGACTTGAGCTGAGATCAAAACCCAGTTTGACCACTTGCTAGCTGTGTGATGGTGGGCAAGTGACTTAACGCACCTCTGCCAGGGTTTACTCAAATGTAAAATGAGGACAAAGATAGGACCTGCCTCAGGGGGGAATTATGAGAACTGAAAGAATCCGGGGGAAAGAAAACACACAGAACAGAGCCTGGCACACAGGTAGTGTTCAACAAGTGTTAGCTCCTATGACCTTTGTTGAAACAGAAGCTAGCCAGCCAACATTCAAAGAATACACACGAAACCGGGCATGCTGCCAGGGGCTGGAGCTAAAAAGAGGACCAAGACCATGATCCCTGCCCTCCAGGAGCTCACAGAGCAAACACACTGGGAATCAATTCTGAGTTCAGGGCAACATAGGGAGGAGCAAGTTCCAGAGATGAGAGAGCACTTGAGCCTGGCCTCAAAAATAACAAACTCTAGTGAACACAAGTCCTGTGGCTGTAGGACTCAGACTAGTGTTTGCCTCTATTGTGGGGTGGGGTGGGAAGTTGGCTGGAAGAGGCGTGAAGGTTTCTAGGATGATGGAAGTATTCCATAGCTTGATTGGCTCTTAGGTAAAATGCCATCCGGCAAGCTGGCAAGGTGTATGATGGCTATGTGGGTGTCTACATTCATCAAAACTCATTGAGCTGAACACTTAAGATCTGTGCATTTACTATATGCTAGCTGTATCTCAACCTATGTAAATTAGTTTACTGAAAATAAATTTTAAAGTGAGAACTGGCCTCAGTCATTAAAAGGAATGACATAGTATCGTTGGCGGCAACATGGATGGACCTAGACAGTGTCATCCTGAGTGAAGTAAGTTAAAGGAGAAATATCGTATGGCATCCCTTATATGTGGAATCTGAAACAAGAAATGATACAAATGAACTTACAAATAAGAAGGAGACTCACGGACTCGGAAGAGGAACTTATGGTTGCCAGGGGGAAGGGATAGTTAGGGAGTTTGGGAAGGTCAGGTACACACTGCTGCATTTAAAATGGATAACCAACAAGGACCTACTGTATAGCACATGGAACTCTGCTGTGTTACATGCCAGCCTGGATGGGTGTGTGTGGGGGTGGTGGTGGTTGGGGTAGAATGGATCCATGTACATGTATGGCTGAGTCCCTTTGCTGTTCACCTGAAATTATCATTAATTAATTATCATTAATGTGATATCATTAATCGGCTATACCCCAATACAAAGTGAAAAGTTTGGGGGAAAAAAAAGAGTAAAATGAGTAGAACTGGGATTGGAGGGTCCTTCAGAAATCAAGAAAGTGTTTTCATTTCCTCTAACCACTTCCAGTAGACAAAGGTCCTGTCTAGACCTCAGTCTCCATGGAAAGAATGGCCAGGGAGAGCTGAAAGAGATGGACTGCCATTTGGCTGGGGCCTTGTGGATGTTGAATCCTGACCCCAGATGACCCAGGTGCAGAGCTGTGTCTGCACAGTCTCCATTAAAGAGAGCGCATCTGCTCTGGGCTCACGGGGCAAAAATGAGGTCAGGTTCTGTCAAAGCCAGTGCGATTCACAGGCAAGCTCAACTTGCTGGATTGACAGCAACTGTTTAGTCATTACTGAAATTGCAGACATGAACCGACCTACCTGCTGGGAAGAGAATTTCGGATAAACCGTGAACTTCAAAAACTTTCTGCCTGGAAACTGAAGGGGTAACCATGGCAACCGAGGCAGGTCGAGCTAGAAGAGGGCTCTTCATCTTGAGCAGGGAGCTTTGTGCTCCTGGATTCGCCCATCTGTGCACCATACATCAATCCCTTTGTCTCTTTCGCTTTCTTTGCTGAATGAAAAAGTACTAGCTCAGGAATCTGGAGACTGGGCCCAGGGTTCAGCTGTTTTCAGCTCCAGTGCCCTTAACTAAGTGCCTCAACCACTGCCGTTTTGCTGTTTGCAGAATGGACACTTAAAAGCTCCTTTGGACTATTCACGGGGATACAGAAAGAACAGGAGGGTTTGAGGAGGTTTTCTGCCTAACCACTATTCTTGTTGTCATGTGACCATATCCAGGCTGATTCCAACGTGGCACCACTGAGGGTAAGACCAAGGGTTCAATCCACCCATAAATTCGCCTTTATTGCTTGGAGAAAAGGTATCCCAGACCCCACCCATGTCCGCATTTGGCAGCTGTGTGATAAAAGTGTGCACTGGGGCAGGGGGTGGCACCAGGTGAAAAAATAGCCATCATCCCAGTTAATGCGTCATCGTGTGGACCAAGGACCGTGCTGAGCAGCAGACGTTCAAAAAGGCCTCCTTCCATGGCCTCCTGTCATGCCTTGCCCATCGCGCTGCCCCACACCAGACCGGCCCCGGACTTGTGAGCAAGGCAGAACAAGAGCCAAGGTGGGCGAGACCGGGTGCAGGTGGATCCGGCACCTAGGATGGCACTGCTGCCTCGAACCCTGTGAACCAACCCTCTAATGGGCTGGGGCGCTGGGGAAGGCTCAGCTCTGGCTTCAGAGTACATCAGCCTTTGACTTCCTGGGTCAGCTCCCGCAGGCGCTGCCTTAAAAAAGGAACCTGCTCTGACAGAAGATCCCCCATGCGGTTCTGATTTGGGCATCATTTCCTGTAGTGATGCCTCAACGACTGTTTCACAGCCTTCCTCCCCTCTTCCCCTCTGTGGTTTTTCCCTTTCCCTCCCTGACCAGCTTTTCTGGGCCTTCTCACTGGGTTTTGTCAGGGGAGATCTCTTCTGTGTCCTCTTTTCCGACCCTTTACTTCCAGACCTCACTGAGAAATAGCAACTCTCAAATGCCCCTCGTGAAATAAACACCTAAACTCCCAGAGTCACAAAAAACGTGCTATTGAGCCTTATCCTTTTTGTCTAGCAACCCTTGTATCCCTAACAAGTAAGTCTGAGAGTGAAGGCTGACTGAGTGCTGACTGAGAGTTGAGCGCCGTCCCAAGCACCTTCTGGGTGTGGTCACGGGTGCTGCATCTCCCAGATTTTCTTCTGGGACCAGACCCCCATCCCCCAGGGTGCTGGCTGTTACAGGCTCACAGCAGTCTCTCTCAGTTGCTGCCTTGACAGAGGGAATTGCCTGGTTTAAAATGAGGTCGTCCAATGAAGCGGTGACATGGGGTGTAAAGGCCCGCCCCTTGCTTCAGTGGGGGAATGCTCAGAAGGGCCATCCCACTCCAGAGCATCCCCTGGGGCCCACTTGGCATTTGCTTCCTCCTTCTGCCCAGCCCTGTTTCCCTCCCACCTTCTTAGTTCCCAGAACTCTCCCCAGCGAGTCTCTGCCTCAGAGGAACCGAGTTTCCTGTTTCTTGGGGAATTCAAACTAAGAATTAAATGTATTTAGTCCTCACAACAACTTTATGAAATAAGTGCATCATTTATTCTAGAGACAAGGAAACAGAGGCATGGAATGGTTAAGAAGCTCGCCTAAGGTCTCCCATCAGTAAATGGAGGAGCCCAGATTTGAAACCGAAAAATCTAGATCTTACACTCAGGTGCAGCCTCTTTTGCATTGCATTGCAGGTGGATTCTTTACCACTGAGCCACCAGGGAAGCCCTCACGTGCAGCCTCTTAATAGCAATCCCAAGGGGAAGCATCAAGACGTGGGAAAACTGGGGAGAGAGGCAGGGCATTTATTACCTGTATCTCAGAGATGAAGATGCTGAACTAGCTAACAACTGCTTAAAGGCAGGATCATTCATTAGTTACCGAAGTGTTGGGATTTGGAGAGGAGCAGTGGAAAAAGTATGGTAAATTCATATCTGAATTCTTGCAGAACACTCACTGTGTGACTTTGATCAAGTTATTCAACCTGAGTCTTAGTAACAAGTACATAGTAGATGCCCACCTCTCCCCCAAACACACACACTCTTTGTCTGCTCTTGCTAACTCTGATCTTGGGCAAGTCTCTTTAACGTTCTGACTCAAGTTTTTTCCATCCATAGAATGAGGTGATGATGACAACGGGCTTACTTGGTTGACCCGAGGCCATCTGGGTAAGAACACAGTAAATGGAAGTTATCAGTATAACCATGATGCTGTGCTGTCGGGCTTGCACCGTGTGCTGGGGTCCTTAGGGCCGAACAGGCTCAGGCTTGAGCTGTGATGGACCCCAGGTGTACCTCCCCTCTCCACCACCCCCACGCAAATTCTCCTGGCATCGCTGAGTTGGTTTCCTGCTTTTACTAGCTGCCGGCGGTTTTTTTTTTTTCTTACTAAACGGTGCGCGCATCTCATCTCCGTGAGACTTCTCTGCCGCTTCACCCTCCCCACGCCGGCGTCCGCTCGGAGGAGGGGGCAGCCCCGTGAGCACCCCCGCGGGGCGAAGGTTGCACCGGGCGAGGGCAAATCCTGGGCCGGGCGCCCCGCCCCGTCGCGCTCCAGGCCCCGCCTCCGCCTTCGCCCGCGCTCAGTACCGCTCTCCGATTGGTCGGCGGCGCGCAGCCTCTCCGCCCCCTACAAGGGAATAAAAGCCGCTGGCTCCGCGCATCCCGTTTAGTAAACCCAGACAGGCGCTGGTCGCCCTTTCTCTGTGTATTCGTGTTCTGCGGTGCCCACTGGAGCCCGCTACCATCGTCCCCAAGACGTGCTGCCCTGCATCCGTAGCCATGTGTCGGACCCTGGCCGCCTTCCCCACCTCCTGCCTGGAGAGGTAAGAGCAGTTTGTCCAGATGCTTGGGGGAGGAAGAAGTCCCACCAACCTTAGGGAGTGAAGCGGCAGGCTTGCAGACCTGGGTGGTCTGGAGAACGGGATGAAAGTGACTTGAGAGGCAGAGGTCAACTTGGTTCCACGTTCTCAGATGCCTCTCTTAGAGTCTCAGGGAAGGATGGGTGATGGGAACCGAGAAGGCAAAGCCAAGGGAAGCAGGGGGACCACTGTTTAAACACTGCTATTCCCCATCATTCCTCTGACAAGTGGCAGTCCTACCCAGGTGACCTGCTGCAGGAAGACCGCTGTGGCATCGCCCGGCAAAACTGAGTCTTCCCCAGTTTCTTAAGCACTTGGTTTTCATTCTAAATTATAGATCTAGGGGCATGGCTTCCTCTGATCCTGGAAGTACAGGGAACTGTTTCTCAGGCCCTCAGCGAGGGACGTCCCCACTTCCCAGGGAGCTACACACCCACTCCAGTCCTTGCTGGAGCCAGTGGCTGGGAAGGAAAAAGTAAAGATGAAGGCAGAAATCAGCTTCCACACAGCTCCGAAAATATTTGTGACAAGCCTAGAGAGTACTGAATTGCCTTGTGCTAAATCAACAGGCACAAAAAGTATGACTTAAGTGGGGAAAAAGCCCATGTGTGCTATCCTGCAAACCCGCAAACTGTAAGACAACCAAGTCACGGCTCAAATGTTGCTTTCATTGTTTCTGGGCTCATGATGCTGATGAGAGAGGTGAAGTGTAGGCCCTGGGAACAGCTATGGGTTCCCAGGAACCCTCAGGCTTGGAATTTGAGTGGCACAAGCCTGTGCTCTTCTGGGACTTCATGAATCTCTCTGCCCTGGCTGAGCAAGGGGAGAATCCTCATGCACTCATGCTTTGCCTTCCAGAGCCAAAGAATTCAGGACACGGCTGGGGATCTTTCTTCACAAGTCAGAACTGGGCTCCGATACCGGGAGTGTTGGCAAGTTCGAGTGGGGCAGTAAACAGAGCAAAGAGGGGTAAGTCCTGCTGACCAGCCCAGAGCCCCTAGAGGGAAGGAGCCAGATTTAGGAAGGGAGTCCTGAGAAGGAAAATACTAGGAGAAATTAGGACAGACCATCATGGGCCTTGGTGACCTCTTCCTAGAGACTGTAATGAAACTTTTTGCTGGTCTGCTATGGCTGTCTGGCTCATGGGTGGCTGGGTGGATGGCTCCAGCCTTCTAAGTCCACCAAAGAATGAAGATACCCAGGGTTGGAATGTCTAGTTACCAGATTCTCCCGTCTGGAGATGCCATTGCATGTGTGACCAGGGCAAGGGCAGGGCCCAAGGCCACTGGACCCTGCTTCTCCTTGCATGCAGTTTCCCGGGAAGCCCGGTTATATTGACTGTGGCAGGTGCTGCGCTGGGCTCTGGGGTGGTGGGTAGGCATAATCTCTATTCAGGAGACCCTTATTTCCTTGAGAAAGTGTACAAAACAAACTGAGAGTTAGGGGAATCGGAGGAATTTTGGACAGCAAAAACACAGTCTTAGATATTTACTGAGGGCCGGAAGGTCCCTGCTTTGGTTTCTGGTTACTAGATTGTCCACTAGAAAACACAACCATTTCCCTAAACCTCAGCAAAAAGTTGGGGAGTTTGAGGAGTCAGCTCTGATAATTTTACTGAGCAATCCTCCGTGTGAATTATACAACTTCAGAGTTCTAGGCTAGGATTTATACTATGTATTAGTTTGTTGTTTTTTAAATTAAAATCTTGCCCCCCGCCCCCCTTTTTTTAGCAGAAACTTCTCAGAAGATGTGCTGGGATGGAAAGAGTCATTTGACTTGCTGCTGAGCAGTAAAAGTGAGTTGTGTCTGTTGTGTCTGTCTGTGGATGGCACACGGGGCACATGGGTACCCATGTGCCGCAGAGCCAGCCTGAGGATGCTGAGAACGTGGGCAAAATAATAGTAGTAGTAATAATAATCCCCTAGTGTGTCAGTCTCTATCCAGAATACAAAGGCAGGTCCTTGTTTGAGAAAATTACATCCCAAAAATAGAGCCATTAACTACAATTGCTGTCTTTTCTTCTTTTATTCCCGGCTGGCTGTCTCCACTGTCTGACCTGCCTCTTCCTCTCTCCCTGCAACCCCAGATGGAGTGGCCGCCTTCCACGCCTTCCTGAAGACAGAGTTCAGCGAGGAGAACCTGGAGTTCTGGCTGGCCTGTGAGGAGTTCAAGAAGCTCCGGTCCGCTACCAAGCTGGCCTCCCGGGCTCACCGGATCTTTGAGGAGTTCATCTGCAGTGAAGCCCCCAAAGAGGTCAGAGCCATGACCCATTCCAGGGATCGTGCAGACTCTGCCTGCTCCTTCCCCGCTGAGAGTTGGGGATGGTCAGGGGCCAGTAAGGGACGGGCTGAGTTTAGAAGTGGAGTGGCCTTATCTGACACAGGAGGCTGGAGATCAAAAAAGACAGGCTCCAGGCCACCCCTGGGTACCGTTACCCTCAGAGTCATCAATGGGACTGGAGGGGTTGGCAAGGGTTTTGGCTTCTGTCCACACCCACTTTTGTAAACTAAGCCCTTTTTAGAGACTCAGAATACTTAACACAACTGTGGAGACAGGTCATCATAGGATAACCTGACTCAGTCCCCCAGCTGACCTGCCTCACTCACTCAGGTCTGTGGTTGGTGACCGTTTCAACCTTCCCTCTGGCCTCCACCGTGTTTGATAAGGAATATGACGCCACCTTGTGGAGAGAGAGTAGTAATGGCTTGCTTTTGTATCTGTATTTTCTGAGCATTTTTATTTCACTCATCAAGATATGTTGGGCACCAGTTACATGCAAGGCACATTTATAGTCATTGAGAATATGACAGTGAACACAAAGCCTCTACCCCAGTGAGAGAAGATGACAATAACCAATTAAATAAATATTGCCAGGGGGGTGATCTGTGCTCTGATAAGAAGAAAGCAGGCTATGAGAGAGTATCAGGGTACAGGGTCGGAGGATGTGACACGGGAAACAGGAAATGCAATGACCAGAGAGTGCCTTTGTGATCACAGGCCAGCACGTGGGCCCACGTGGAGCGGGAAGTGAGGGGGAGAGAGTGGGAGGTGATGTCACACAGGTGGCAGGCGGCCAGGGGCTGGCCCAGGTAGCCTTGCGGGCTCAGCACCCATGTCGGCCTTTTCTCGGAGCGATGGGGAACAACAGAACTGCTGGCAGACTGACTTGTGTTTTATAAGGTTCTCTTTGCCGCTAGGTGGAGAACAGACCCTGGGGTTCAGGGGAGGAGAGAGACCAGATAGCAGGTGCTGGCACTAGCCTAGGAGAGAGGTGGTGATGACTTGAACCTGGGTTGTCACAGAGAAACAGGTGAAAAGAGGGTGGCTCTGTACCCATTCTTAACATCTCCTGGGTGGTTCTGAGAGAGTGGAGGGTAGAAGTGAGGACAGGCCCAGAGCTGAAAAGCCCATGGTCGACTCAGCAGACCCCCAGTTCCTGGTTCCGAATCCAGTGCTCCTTCCATTGCCCCCCCTGCCAGGCCTGCCAGCCCCCTCACCTTGCCATCCCTGGCCCTGACCCCCCAACTCAACCACATGCTTGTCCTCCTTCCCACAGGTGAACATAGACCACGAGACCAGGGAGCTGACTAGGACGAATCTGCAGGCTGCCACTGCTGCGTGTTTCGACGTGGCTCAGGGGAAGACGCGAACCCTGATGGAGAAGGACTCCTACCGGCGCTTCCTGAAGTCCCCCGCTTACCGGGACCTGGCCACCCAAGCCACCCACGGCATGGCCGCCTCTGCCTCCCCGTCCAGCGGCAGCCCAGCTGAGCCCTCGCACACCTGAGCCTCAGGGCCTGGAAGGAGCCAGCCGGGCAGAGAGACTGAGTCACCCACCCCCGAGGTGCTGTCCCGGTGGGGGAGGCAGGTTCTGCAGAGCAAGAGAGGACAGCGAAGGAAAAAGCTGACCTGGTGACACCCTCACCTCCAGATCCTTGGGACTGAATTCCATGCATGAGAGGGTCACCCCCCCTCTAGGACCTGTGGACCAGGGCTGAAGATGAGGGTTGTGTGGGGCTCTCGAGGGGGTAAGAATGATGGTGCAAGAGTCATCATTGGCTCTGGCCATTCTCAGCAGGACAAGGGATATTCCCAGGGGGCTTTGCGAAGTGCATGGATAAAGGGGAACTTGAAAATGAGGGAGAGAAAGACAACCAGGTTAGCCAGTTTTGCCTGTCGAATGGTTGACCTGTTTTCCTAATTCCCAGACTGTCCTGGGCATGAAGGGAGCCATGGATGTGGAGTCTTCCCATCCTGTCCTTCTCATCTGCCTCTGGGCAGAGGGGGAGTCCTCTTGCTTGCACTTCTCAACACTTCTGTGTCCAGCCTGGCAGTCTTGTCGAGGCTAGAGAACCAATGTGATGCTTGCCCTGAATGAGATATTTACCTCAAACACTGGCTTTCAAGCCCCTCTCCAAATCAGTGGAGAGCCCTGAAAACAGGCCATCTTGCTCATGCGAAATGAACCTTGGTGCTCTTGGTGGGCTCTTGCGGAGGCCCCTGACTCCGTCTATGCCGCTGGGTCCACCTGTGAGCAGGACCTGCTGAGAGCCTCTTGCTGGGATGTGCCCCCTCTTAGCTGCCCGGAGGAAGGCGTGGGGCCTCTTGGTGAGCGGCTAGTCCAGCCCTTATGCTGGGCAGGGTGGAACAAGGGAGAAAGGGCTCCTGGGAAACAAACCTCATGGCAGTTCCAGAAAGTCCGGTTTAAATCAAGCTAATATTTTATTTTTGTGAGGATGAGAACAGGGAAAAAGAGATTCCCCAGGATGGAAGGGGAACCTTGTGTTTCTTTGCTGTGGATTGCGGGGGGTGTACTCACTGGGGTGTCAGTGAGAAATGAGGCAGGGACCTTGATGAACTTGGACGGCCCGTAGAAGCTGGGAATGAAACTGGGGTGGAGACAGGCTGATGTCAAGAGCAGGACTAGGGAAAATCAGAACCTGCTTGTCACCCCAGGGCATCACCAAACACCCTGGTGGGACTTCTGCCCCTGCAGGGCTGGGGAGGTGAATTAACCAGGCAGCCCCCTCTTGCCCCCAGGGAAATCCACACTGTTCTCTCTGCACTAGGAGCTCCTCCAGGAGAAAAGTATTTAAGCCTAACATATTGTTGGTTTTGTGACAGTGGTCACGGCACATTATTTTTTATTGCTGTTATTGTGTTGTTGCTATTGTTATTTATTGCCATTTTTGTGTCTGCCTCTTCTGGAGAATCCACAGGAGCTGGTAGCCTGGCTGTCTCCCTCTTTCCAGCGGACGATACCTCTTGAAGTGCTGGGAACCTCTTAGCGCCTGTCAGGAACTCATGGCCATTTAAATATTTATTTATTGTTGACAACGGGAGCTGGTTTCCTAGATGTGAACGATGTACTTATTCAACCCCCGTTTTCCTATTTGAGCATGTTATTTTATTGTGAAATAAAGATAAAACCCAGACAGGAGATTCTGTCTGCATGGGCCGTGTGGTCAGGGGAAGAGGGAAGGGAAGTGCTCGGGGCGGGGGGTGCCTTGTGGGAGAGCTGGTCTCCGGAGATGTCACAGGGCACATGGGGAAGCTTGCGGGTGTATGGGCGGAGGCGCACGTCCAAGGCCTGTTTGCCTGGTGACTGGTTCTAACGGTGGCCACCAGGATGGTAACTTCCCTTCAGCTGGTGACGGCCCAGTTCATGTCAAGCCGTTGTGTCCTATTGGCAGTGAGCCTGGCCTGGGACCTGGGACCCTTTGCTGCAAGGCTGCAATGCTTGCACCTGGATACACGTCTCCTGCAGCAGCAAAATACAAAGGAACTGTGGGACTCAAAAGAACTGCGTGCATGCGCAGCTGGGGCAAATTCTGGACCCAAAGATACAAAGAGACCAAAAAACACAACTGCCACTTTTGAGCAGCCTAGAGCAAAAATAGGGTACTGCGCAAGGGCCCTGCCACACCACCACCTAAGGGGGGGACAGAACACCTAGGCAGCCCCTCCTGCCTAACCCCTGAACAACACTCCCACCCTCACCTCATAAAGGAACCAGCTCCCTGCTCCTCAGGGAGCGAGCAAGCAAGGGAACCTGCTGTTTGCTCTCGCTCCCCGCTGCTGCAGCAGGGGCCCCAGTTGAGCCGTGTCTGAATTTCTTGTCTGGCCTCCAGTCAATTTCTATTGATTGAGGAAGGCCAAGAACCCTGGCTGGTAACAGGTGGACCCGGCTCAGCTGTCATTTCAGAGCCCATCTCCTCTGTCCATCTGACCCAGCATGAGCCATTCCCGGTTCTCGGAACATCAAGGGGTGGTTTCCCCTGGCCAAGTAGCCACACATTGTCAGTTGGGGGCTGGAGACTTCTGTGATATCTTCACCTTTGCCCATTTCCGATTTGCATTAGTTTACTTTTGGGCTTCCCTCATGGCTCAGTTGGTAAAGAATCCACCCGCAATGCGGGAGACCTGGGCTCAATCCCTGGGTTGGGAAGATCCCCCGGAGAAGGGAAAGGCTCTGCACTCCAGTATTCTGGCCTGGAGAATTCCATGGATTATATAGTCCATGGGGTCACAAAGAATTGGACACGACTGAGTGACTTTCACTTCACTATGAATTCAAGGAATTAGCATTCCTTATAATTTCATAGACATCTCTGAGATGAACTTTGGGAAGCCACTTGATGCTTGGGACTGCTCCATTCCCAGGGAAGAGAATGAGCAGTTTGTGCTGGGCTAGAAAGAACTTGGCGTTAGGCTTGCAAGGATCAAATCTGCTCTTCCTTTGCCAGTCACCTCCTTGTTCTCCACAAATTCTTCTCTAAGTTGAATTACCTGTTTATATACAAATCTAGGCCTTATATTGACTTATTTTCCCCTCATTGTTAGTCTGTGGAGAAGGCAATGGCAATCTACTCCAGTAATCTTGCCTGGAAAATCCCATGGATGGAGGAGCCTGATAGGTTCCAGTCCAAGAGGTCGCTAAGAGTCGGACATGACTGAGTGACTTCACTTTCACTTTTCACTTTCATGCATTGGAGAAGGAAATGGCAACCCACTCCAGTATTCTTGCCTGGAGAATCCCAGGGATGGGGGAGCCTGGTGGGCTGCCGTCTATGGGGTGGCACAGAGTCGGACACGACTGACGTGACTTAGCAGCAGCAGCATTGTTAGTCTGAGTAAAGTGACCGGACTTCAGGCACATTAATTAGAAAAGCCCATGGACTCACATTCGAAGCCCAGATCTAAGGGGCAGTTGTGTGTGTGATGCCAGGAGGGATTCTGAGGTTAAAGGCCGGGAAGGAAGATGGGAACAAACACCAGGGCAGGCCCTGATCTCGTTTAGTCCAACGACAGCTCTGTGAGGTAGGTGTGATAACCCTATGATACAGACAGGGAAACTGAAGCTCCCAGGGGTGGGGCCTGGGGGAACATGCCCAGGGAAGCTGGTTTGAGAGTGGGGCAGAGGTGAGATCTGAATACAATTACACCAATAGGGGGTGGGGAGTCCAGTCTGTGAGAGATGGTCAAGGGATATGATGCATGAGAGAAGAAAAAAGATGGTACCCAGAGAGTCAGGAATCTTGTCCTCATTACTTTCCTTCCACCTTTTTGCCTTTTTGCGACCTTTTTGCGACCCCATAGACGGCAGCCCTTCAGGTTCCCCCGTCTCCGGGATTCTCCAGGCAAGAACACTGGAGTGGGTTGCCATTTCCTTCTCCAATGCATGAGAGTGAAAAGTGAAACATGCATTTATTGCATCTAGTGCATCCTGCATGGCTGGCAGAAAACCAAAAATAGCTGTACCATCAACTGCAGGCAGCCTCAGTTAATGGTGGATGGTGATTCTGGGTAAGTTCAGACAAGGGCACAAATGTGTATTTTCTGAAGCAGTATAGGCTTCCCAGGTGGCTCAGTGGTAAAGCATCTGCCTACCAATGCAGGAGACTTGGGTTGAGATCCTGGGTTGGGAAGATCCCATGGAGGAGGAAATGGAAACCCGCTCTAGTATTCTTGCCTGGGAAATCCCATGGACAGTGGAGATTTGTGGGCTCCCATGCATGGGGTTGCAGAGAGTCAGACACGAGTGAAATGACCGAGCATGCATGTATGGGGGCCAGTAGGAAATGATGGGTGTGGTTGGCAAATGGTAGAGAAATGAACGGGGGAGGGGGTGGGTGGGATGGACTTCCAGGGACGGAGGTGGGTACTGGCAGGTTCTTCATCCAGTAAGTCCATCCTCAAGGCTTGTTGCCCTCTCCTAGCCCTTCTTCACATCCTGGGTGGTCTTGAAGCCCATGGTGTAGCCTCAAGGTGGTAGATTCTCATTAGAGATAAAGAAGACTCTTGGCTGACCTTGGAGACCAATGGCTCTTGGTCTTTCAGGTGTCAGGCTCAGAGCAAACACAGGACCCCTATTGTATTGGTTCTCAGAGTGTTTAAGAGATTTCCTGAAAAACTTGCAGCCAGCAAGACGTCTCCAGCATCTTTAAACTCACCAACTCAGTTCCTCCCCACAGCACTTCAGGCTTTGGCTTAGCACCCAGAGCCCTTCTTGAGTGGGCCGCCTATGCTTCTCTGGCCTCTGCTCCCTCACCTGCCCCTTGAAAACAATCGTTCACGGTTCCCACACTCACCCTACTGTTCAAGCCTCCTTGCTTCTGCCTCCTGGCCCACCTCCCTGCTGTGTCGCCTACTCTCATCACAGCAACCCACGGCCTCCTTCATCAGCCTAGGGGAGCAACTTTCAAAAGCTGGCCCAAGGGTCTTTCTGGGGCGCTGTCCCTGAGCCTTTGGGTCTGATCACGGATGCCTGTGCTTCACCTGTCCCCGCTTTGCCAGTCTTTAGCCATAAAGCAGTGATCAGAGCACTCCGTGCCTGCATTCAAGCCCTTCAGTGGCTCTCCTTTGACCCTGAGAGAGTCCAGATCTTAGGACGACATGCAAGGCTCACTCTGACCCGACACAAGTCCCTCTTATGACTTCCCCCCTGCCCAGGCGGCCCTTACCCACCTGCTGTTTTTCTCTGCTTGGAATGTCTTTTTCCTTTTATTTGTTTTTAAAAATTAGGGCTTGGGAGCTGTGGAGGAGAATGCCCTCCTCAAAAAGCCTCTTGAAAATCTAGCAAAACCATCATCTTCTTAAGTGAAGCCTTCCCAGACATCCATTTCCCGGAATCTCTCTGACACTTCCACAATTCTAGGACAGCCTTGCCAACTAAAACAACAACAACAACAACAAAACTCATAACCTGAAAGTTGAGAGTTGTGTTTATTTGGTGGGGATTTTTAGGACTTCAAGCCCAGGAGGCAGCATCTCAGGTAGCCCTTGAGAAACTGCTCTGGGGGTGGGGGTGGGAGTGAGGGTGTGGTGGGGGGAATGGGAAGGAGGGGAGGTGGAGGAGAGGGGGGTGGGGAGGGGAGTCAGGTTATATAGAAGTTTGTAACAAAGGAGGCAGATAGTCTGAACACTGAAGATTATTGTTAATTAAGCAAAATCAGCTATCTCAAATTAAGGAATTTAGGGCTCTTCTATGTATTGGAAGATGCAAGAGTCAGGGCTCACTGAACTCATTCCTTTCATATGCATCTCTGCTATCTGGGGCCTGTATCCTATTTTTTTTTTAAATTTTGTTGCATCCTTAGTCACTGTAGGGAGTGGTGGGAGCTGACAGCTGCTGGATTGCAAGCACTGTTCTCCCTTTTGGGGGCCCTCGGGGCTCAGAAATTCACATTTGGAGGGTAGAATCTCAAACCGATGGCTGTGACATCCTTGTTTATAGATGTGGCAGGAGATATTCCTTTTCACACCCTCTTCTTACCTTGACTACTTCATGTAAGACATGACACTGTCACTTACCTCTTCACAGCTCTTTTCTTTCACTAAACCACTCTCTTCAAGATTGGGAGCCATATTATTTGATACAATGGGACAGAACAGACCATGGCAGAGTGCAACCCAGCCTGTAGAGTTGGAATGTTGGAGGAGAAACTGGTTCATTCATTGTATGACCTGGGGGAGTTATTAAACCTCTCCAAAGGCCTAGGTCTCTCATCTGTAAATGAGGACAACCCTGCACTCTTCATAGAGCATGGAATGAAAAAGTATTTGGCACAACATTGATGTCTCATGAATATAAACTGTAATTATTATCTGATTCCAGGTACTCAGCATGGTCAATAACTATTTATTGACTTTTTGAAAAGAATGTTAGAGTCACAATTCAAAGCCAGGATTCCAAGCCTACTTTTCTAATACTGTATTTTATTTGATGTGAAGGGCATTTCAGAATTCCAGGAGAGGGAATCAAGTGTTGAGCCATTAATCCAGATAGTATTCACTTAAAGCCAGGTTGGCTGATGCTATTTCCAAATCAGTCTGTTGTTTCTTGTGACTGTGGAGGCCTGGCCCATCCCTCAGCAGGCTCACCCTCTGCTGCCTCATTCCTCACCCTCTGCTGCCTCCCTGTGGCTATGTCAAGTCAGACTATACAAACTTTTTCCTTGGAATTGCCTGTTGTTCAGTCGCTAAGTCATGTCTGACTCTTTGCAACCTCATGGACTGTAGCACACTAGGCTCCTCTGTCCTCCACTATCTCCTAGAGTTTTCTCAGTTTCATGACCACTGAGTCAGTGATGCTACCTAACCATTGTATCCTCTACCATCGCTTTCTTCTGTTGTCTTCAATCTTTCCCAGAATCAGGGTCTTTTCCAATGAGTTGGTTCTTCGCATCAGATGGCCAAAATATTGGAGCTTCAGCATTAGCAATAGTCCTTCCAATGAATATTCAGGGTTGATTTCCTTTAGGATTGACTGGTTTGATCTCCTTGCTGTCCAAGGGACTCTCAAGAGTCTTCTCCAGCACCACAATTTGAAAGCATCAGTTCTTTGGCACTCAGCCTTCTTTACGGTCCAACTCCTACATCCATAGATGACTTACTGGAAAAACCATAGTTTCAACTATATGGTCCTTTGTCGCCAAAGTGATGTCTCTACTTTTTAATACCCTGTCTAGGTTTGTCATAGCTTTTCTTCCAAGAAGCAAGCATTTTTAATTTCACGGCGCAGTCCCCATCCTCAGTGATTTTGGAGCCCAAGAAAGTAAAATCTGTCACTGCTTCCACTTTTTCTTCTTCCATTTGCCATGAAGTGATGGGACCAGATGCCAGGATCTTAGTTTTCTGAATGTTGAGTTTCAAGCTAACTTTTTCACTCTCCTCTTTCACCCTCATCAAAAGACTCCCTAGTTCTTCTTCACTTCCTGCCATTAGAGTCGTATCATCTGTGTGTCTGAGGTTGTTGATATTTCTCCCAGCAATCTTGATTCCAGCTTGTGATTCATCCGGCCTGGCATTTTCCATGATGTACTCTGCATATAAGTTAAATAAGCAGGGTGGCAACATATAGCCTTGTTGTACTACTTTTCTAATTTTGAGCCACTCAGTTGTTCCATGACCAGTTCTAACTTTTGCTTCTTGACCTGCATTCAGGTTTCTCAGAAGACAGGTGAGATGGTCTGGTATTCCCATTTCTTTAAGAATTTTCTACAGTTTCTTGTGATCCACACAATCAAAGGCTTTAACATTGTCAAAAGGGCAGAAGTAGATATTTTTCTGGAACTCTCTAGCTTTCTCCTTAATCTAATGAATATTGGCAGTTTGATCTCTGGATCCTCGGCCTTTTCTAAACCCAGTTTGAACATATGGAAGTTCTTAATTCATGTACTGCTGAAGCCTAGCTTGAAAGATTCTGAGCATAACCATGCTAATGTGTGAAATAAGTGCAATTGTGTGGTAGTTTGAACACTCTGTGTTATTGCCCTTCTTTGGGACTGACTTTTTCCAGTCCTGTGGCCACTGCTGAGTTTTCCAAATTTTTGGCATATTGAGTGCAGCACTTTCACAGCATCATGTTTTAGGATTTGAAATAGCTCAGCTGGAATTCTGTCACCTCCACTATCTTTGTTTATAGTAATGCTTCTTAAGGCACACTTAACATTATACTCCAGGATGTCTGGCTCTAGGTGAGTGACCACACCATTGAGGTTATCTGAAGAAATCTCTAGTCTTTCCAACACTACTGTCTTCCTCTATTTCTTTGCACTATTCATTTAAGAAGGCCTTCTTATCTATCCTTGCTATTCTCTGGAACTCTTTATTCAGTTGGGTATATCTTTTCCTTTCTCCCTTGCTTTTTGCTTCTCTTATTTCCTCAGCTATTTGTAAGGCCTCCTCAGACAACCATTTGGCCTTCTTGCATTTCTTTTCCTTTTGGGATAGTTTTGGTCACTGCCTCCTATACAGTGTTACAAACCTCCATGCATAGTTCTTCAGACACTGTCTAGCAGATCTAATCCTGTTTATTACTTCCACTGTATAATCATAAGGGGTTTGATTTGGGTCATACCTGAATGACCTAGCAGTTTCCCCTACTTTTTTTCAATTTAAGCCTGAATTTTGCAATAAGGAGCTGATCATCTAAGCCACAGTCAGCTCCAGGTCTTGTTTTTGCTGACTGTATAGAGCTTCTCCATCTTTGGCTGTAAAGAACATAATCAATCTGATTTTGGTATTGATCATCAGTTGATGAGCATGTGTAGAGTCATCTCTCATGTTGTTGGAAGAGGGTTTTTGCTGTGACCAGTGTGTTCTCTTGGCAAAACTCTGTCAGCCTTTTCCCTGCTTCATTTTGTACTCCAAGGCCAAATTAGCCAGTTATTCTGGATATCTCTTGACTTCCTGCTTTTGCATTTTGATCCTCCATGATGAAAAGGTGGAGAAGGCAATGGCAACCCACTCCAGTACTCTTGCCTGGAAAATCCCATGGACAGAGGAGCCTGGTAGGCTGCAGTACATGGGGTCGCTAAAAGTCGGACACGACTGAGCAACTTCACTTTCACTTTTCACTTTCATGCATTGGAGAAGGAAATGGCAACCCATTCCAGTGTTCTTGCCTGGAGAATCCCAGGGACAGGGGAGCCTGGTGGGCTGCTGTCTATAGGGTCACACAGAGTCGGACACGACCAAAGCGACTTAGCAGCAGCAGCATGATGAAAAGGACATCTTTTTTTTAATGTTAGTTCTAGAAGGTGTCATAGGTCTTCATAAAACTGGCCAACTTCAGCTTCTTCAGCATTAGTGGTTGGGGCAAAAACTTGGACGACTGTGATATTGAATGGTTTGCCTTGGAAATGAATGAAAATCATACTGTCATTTTTGAGACTGTGCCTAAGTACTGCATTTCAGACTCTTTTGTTGATGATGAGGGCTACTTCATTTCTTCTAAGGGACTGCCTAATTTTCCTCTTATTTGACTCTTTCCTTTGGAATTATATCCAAGAGATATAACCTTTAGTTTTGTTTATTAATGCAGTTTAATAATGTTGTGCAACATTAATTGAATTGAAAATTATTACCATAATTGTTAAGATAGCTCAGTAGGTATAGGGGTTACAGTAAGATTTCTTTCATCAACAGGGCTGAACTTAACTTTAAAAAATGAAGCTCTTGGTGTGGATGTGGAGAAAAGGGAACCCTTGGGCTCAGTTCACGAGATTGTAAATTGTAAATTTCTCAAGATAGAAAACAGTATGGAGCCTCTTCAGAAAATAAAAAATGGAACTGTCATATGAGCTACTAATTCCCCTTCTTTTCTTCTTATTGTAGCTATATGGGATAATGGGTGTTAACTAAACCTATTGTGGTAATTACTTCATAGTATATGTGAATCAATACATCATGCTGTATGACTTTAATTTCTAGAATGACTTATGTCAGCTATTTCTCAGTAAAACTAGAGGGAATTCCCTGGCAGGTAGGACTTGGCGCTTTCACTGCCGGGACCTGGGTTTGATTCCTGGGCCACGTGGCATGGACCAAAAAATCAAAATAAAAAAGAAAAATAAAACTAGAAAAAAAATTTTAATGGACGCTCTTGGGTAACAAGAACAAGGTGTTCAGGGCATATTAAGTGCTGATCACAAGGTAATTCACTGTTACTGAACCTTTTAAATTGGCCCAGCTGTTCAAATTACTTTCTGAGGAGAAGAAAGATTTAAAACTTAAATAATTGAGGAATGATCCTAAGGGTAAGGAATGTAATGTAGTTAGGTGCTAGATAATGGAGTTTCAGTTTTCATTATTTAGAAAATATCTCTCTTGACTTATACTCCCTATTCTGGTGTTTTCAACCTTCCTCATTCTACTTATTATTCTCTGTAGGATTTCTCCATAAAGTGTTTTATTTATAATTTACTTATTTTGTTTATTTTCTGGCTTCTCCCACAAGAATGAGGGTAGGCATCTTTCTCTGTGCTGTTCGTTGAGGTAGCTCAAATCTCTAGAACAACTGAATTCACTTAATCACTTTGTGCCTCATTTTCTCCATCTGCTTGACCCCATTGTAGGGGTCAAAATAGCATCTATCTCAGGACTTAAGTGACTGAACAACAACAAAAATGTGTATTTTTTATTGGCTCAGAATAGTTCCTACAGCATACTAAAGGGCTACATAAATGCTTGCTACTACCATCATTATTATTAGCTCAGATAGCAAAAGCAGCGTGTGCAGAGACATGGAGGTGGGAAGCAGTATGATGTGATGGGGGACTGGATGGTGGTAGTGATGATGCACATAAGGAACTGGGATGGTCAGGGTCATGATATCATGACCTGAAATCATGTTACATGTTGCATTTCTCAATGATTAATGGTCTATTTCTCCCTACTAAGATGTAAGCTCCAGGAAGACCCCCACGAGGCATTTGTGTGATGAATCACTGTATCCCAACATCATTCAACCACCTGCCTGAGGTCACCCAGCAGAACAGCCACAGCTCTGGACTGCCAGCCTGATGCCGTTTCCAGAGCGCCCAGGCGAGTGAGGGAGCTTGGGCTTTGGGCTCACCTAGCTTTCCTGAGCCTCGGTTTCATCAGCAGCAGGATTGTTAGGGGTTGACTGGGTGCATATCTTGTGAAGCAGTGAACAAACTGCCGGGCACCCAGTCAGTGCTCAATAAATGTTTATTTACTGTTAATTTCCCTTAAGAAGATAAGGGATTTGGAACAACGTGGTCGGGATGGAACTGGATGCTGTGACCTGAACGGCCGCAGGCCTGGCGGCAGGATGCATGCGGCCTCCCTGCCCCCTCCCGGCCCCGGGCTCCTTGGTCCATGGGATTCTCCAGGCAGGGATACTGGGGTGAGTTGCCATTTCTACCTCCGGGGATCTTCCCGACCCAGCGATCGAACCCAGGGCTCCTGCATTGCAGGCGGATTCTTTACTGTTTGAGCCCCCGGGGAAGCCCAAAGATGCTACTAGCTCAGGCCACCGCTGCCCAGTGTGGGCGTGGTCAGCTCAGGCCTTCGCGGCCGAGTGTGGGCGTGGCCAACGTTCCCGCCTCTTCCTGCCACTCTCCGGGTTCCGCCCCGCGGGCTCAGTCCCCAGGAGGGCCTGCTTTCTTGCTGGCAGCAGTATTTGACGGTTAGATGCCGCCAGAGGAATGACTGAGGAGGAGGCATCTGCGTTTAGAAGGTAGGACACGCAGAGGGAGGAGAGCTGGGAAAGCCTGAGAAGGTGTTTTCTTTGAAGGATTCCTCGGGCTTCTGGGGACTGGAGGTGAAGTGGGTGTGGAACTTGGGGACAGGAAGGAGCACGCGGAGCCAGCCGGCCAGTCCCGGGGGATCCTGTGCACCTGAGTCCTTCTGAGATTTCCAGGGTTCTGTCATAATCCACACATTATTTCTTCAAGGCATCTCTGTTTATCAGGCTCCTCTGGTCCTGTGGGGAAAATGAAACTGAAAGCAGGACTCTCCTTTTGCAGGGCTTTTGTTGAGCTGTTTTTATTTTCTGCTCTGATGTTTTACTCGGGTATCTTTTATTATTGTTATTATTATTATTCCCTGGAACAGGAAATGGCAACCCAGTACCCTTGCCTGGAAAATTCCACAGACAGAGAAGCCTGGTGGGCTACAGGCGTGGAGTCTTACTACTATCTTTTTTTTTTTTGCATTTCCTCATAAGTTAGTCCAAGGTGTGGTGTTCTTAAATGATTGTATTACTTTGAAGCTAGCAGCTGAAGGAAGTGCCTGGAATAAATAAGGAAGCAGAGAGGAAAAGAAGTTTGAAGAAACCCTGAATCCTCCAGGTTTCTTTGAGCTTCTTTCTTTCCTTGATCTTTTCCAGCCCACCTCACACTCATTGTCACTAAAGTTGTTTACATAAACATTTGATCCAAAGAGTTCATTGCTGGGTGACTGTGCTTCCGCTGCATGTTTGGTTAGCTCTCTGAGGGTAGAGGCTTTGAGACTGTCAGGCAGGTGGGACTGCTGAAAAATAGTTGCTTTGTGATTTTTGTAGCAGAAGCAGTTATAAACATTCAGGTAAGTTTGCTGCCCTCTGCCCTCTGAATTGTATCTAAATGGCTCAGATCTGATGGAGGGCAGTTGGACTAAATTGACATCTCCTAGGTTCCCTATTTGTGTAGCATGTAAAGCACTGGGTGGGAAGAACGGGATGTGTTAAGGTTTTTTTATTTCTTTTCATAAAGTGATGTAATTAGCTCTACCATTTACTGAAGGCCTAATATTTCCCCCTCTCCCTCCTTCACTGCACTTTATATGGGGGGCTGTATTTATTGTTGTCCCCATTTGAGGGAACAGAAAATTCAGACTCAATAATCCAAGGTCACACAATTAGGAAGAGTCTAGAGTTACACAACGAGGGGCCAAACTTAGATCTTGCAGAGGTGGGAGTTCAAGTTCTTTCCCCTACTCCAGGAGTCCCCAGCCTCTGGGATCTAATGCCAGATGACTTGAGTTGGAGCTGATGTAATAAAAATAGTGCACAATAAATGTAATGCTCTTGAATCATCTCCAAACCCACCCCTTCCCCACCCCCAGTCCATGGAAAAATTGTCTTCCACGAAACCGGTCCCTGGTGCCAAAAAGGTTGGGGACTGCTGCTTACTCTACACTACTTTGAATAGGAGTGCACACTTTTGCACTTGCAAAGAGCCAGGAATGGACTGAGCATGCTCAACCAGAAATGCAGATTGGCGAAAAACACGTATTTTCTTATTAAATAAGGGTTCTGATTTTTTTAAAGAGGTCATTTATTTCTAGTAAGAGTGTGTTTATATGGCATTGGAAAAAAATGTATTAATATAGGTTGAGAATCCTAAAAACAATCATAGCCTTTGACTGGTCATTCAGTTCTTTGAAATTAATCGTAAGAAATCCATTATAGTATTATAAGGTCTCTCATAAGAAAACAAGATAAAACAAGCTAAATTTGCTGCAACATTATTTAGAATTGTGAAAAAAAAATCTAATTTTGAAACTCTGGTTTAAAAGTTACTTTAAAAATCTGCTCAGTATTAGGGAACTGAAACACCTCTCTAATGGTCTATTGCAGATATTAAAATATTTTAAAATACTTTGTAATAACACAGGACATTATTTATAGTAAGGTATTAAATGAAAGGAAGCCAAATACAAAGTTACAGATCATGAGCCCAACTATTTTTAAAAATAATTTATAGACTATACTAAAATATTAACTATTCCTGTTTCTAAGCAGAGGGAGAATAGAATAATACTTTTCTTGTTTAAAATTTACACATATTTACGTTGTTGTTGCTGTCCAGTTGCTAAGTTGCGGCTGACTCTGTGCCACCCTGGACTGCACACACCAGGCTCCTCTGTTCTTCACTGTCTCCCGGAGCTTGCTCAAATTCACGTCCGTTGAGTTGGTGATGCTGTCTAACCATCTCAGCCTCTGTTGCCCCCTTCTCCTCCTGCCCTCGTTCTTTTCCAACATCAGGGTCTTCTCCAATGAGTCAACTTTTCACATCAGGTTGCCAAAGTATTGGAGCTTCAGCTTCAGCATCATTTCTTCCAATGAATATTCAGGCTTGCACCCCATGAACAGTATGAAAAGATATATATTTATAATATTCTCTAATAAAAAATTCTATGATAGATGTATTTTGAAAACATTGCTAGTGAAATTAATTTCTCTAATTCAAATGTTTTCTCACTCTCATAACACTACAAATTACCTCTCTCATCTTCAGGTGAAAAGTCAGAAGACCCCAAGAGTATTGGTGCCTCCTCATACTGATGGTCTGTAGCCAGACAATTCCTATTTCCCCTGACAGGAGTTTCTAACAGTTCCAAGTCTCTTTGATCAAATCCCAAGGAGATAAGTTTTCATTTTCTCAAAGAGAAGGCAAGAAAGTTGTAACCAGTGGTGTATACCATCATGGAGACTGAGAGCCATAACAACCCTCAGGAAAGACCCACACCCTCTAGTAATGGGAGGGCTTCAAGGGAAGACAATCATTTGTTGATTAAAGCTGTGAAAGATGAAAAGGTTGAGTTGGTCCAGCAATTGCTAGAAAGAGGGGCTGATGTCAATTTCCAGGACGAATGGGGCTGGTCACCTCTGCATAATGCAGTGCAAGTTGGCAGGGAGGACATTGTGGATCTTCTGCTTAGTCATGGTGCTGACCCTTGTCTGCGGAAGAAGAATGGGGCCACTCCCTTCATCATTGCTGGGATTGTCGGAGACGTGAAGTTGCTCAAACTATTACTTCCCAAAGTAGCAGATGTCAATGAGTGCGATGTTAATGGCTTCACAGCTTTCATGGAAGCTGCTGTGTATGGCCAAGTCGAAGCCTTAAGGTTCCTGTATTACAACGGAGCAGAGGTGAATTTGCACAGAAAGACAGTGGAGGATCAAGAGAGGATTAAGAAAGGAGGGGCCACTGCCCTCATGGATGCTGCTGAAGGAGGGCATGTAGAGGTTGTGGAGATCCTCCTTCACGAGATGGGGGCAGATGTCAATGCCCGGGACAATAGGGGCAGAAATGCTTTGGTCTGTGCTCTTCTGAACTCTGATGTTGAGAAGGTGAAAGCCATTACTCGCCTTCTGCTGGACTGTAAGGTTGATGTCAACGTGAGGGGGGAAGGAAGGAAGACGCCGCTGATCTTGGCAGTGGAAAAGAAGAGCCTGGATCTGGTGCAGATGCTTCTGGAACAAACAACTATAGAGATTAATGACACAGACAGTGAGGGTAAAACAGCACTGCTGCTTGCTGTTGAACTCAACCTGAGGGAAATCGCCCAGTTGCTGTGTCTCAAAGGAGCCAGCACAAAATGCGGGGACCTTGTCACAATAGCAAAGCGCAATTATAACTCTGACCTTGCAAAGTTTCTTTGCCAGCATGGAGCTGTAGAAGACATTCGCCCTCCCGATAAAGCCTGGAAGCCTCAGAGCTCACGTTGGGGGGAGGCCCTGAAACATCTCCGCAGGATATCCCGCCCTATGATAGGCAAACTCAAGATCTTTATTGATAAAGATTATAAAATCGCTGACACTTCTGAAGGGGGCATCTACCTGGGGTTCTATGAGGAACAAGAGGTAGCCGTGAAGCGGTTCTCTGAAGGCAGCACACGGGGACAAAATGAAGTCTCTTGTTTGCAGAGCAACCGAGCCAACAGTCACGTGGTGACATTCTATGGCAGTGAGAGGGATGGGGGCTGTCTGTATGTGTGCCTCGCCCTATGTGAGCACACGCTGGAGAAGCACTTGGCCGACCGCAGAGGAGAGGCTATGCAAAACAAGGAAGATGAATTTGCCCGAAACATCCTCTCATCTCTGTTTGAAGCTGTTGAGGAACTACACCTGTCTGGATACACTCATCAGGATCTGCAACCACAGAACATCTTAATAGGTGAGTCCCCAGTCTTCTCTTAGAAATGTAGGGTCTTTATTTATCAGAGGAAAAGATTTTCATGGCAGAATAGGAAAGAACTAGAGTCAGTGTGGATTGTTCAATTTGAGGATGAATGTAGGAAATCCGTAGTTACAGTGCAGTTCCTCCTGCTACCAGGTAGAACCTGTATTATTCCATGTGGAGGTGAAGGAAGCTCACGGAATACCAGGCTAACCTTATGCTGCCCTTGGCAAATACAAATATGAATGTAGGTTTTGGATGGAGCCAACTCCAAGAAGTTTGAATTCTTAGAGTAGTCTGTAAGTAAGAGAATCTAGAAAGTGTGTTCCTTCAGACAAGGTGGCAGTTAACGGTGAATGTTGTGTGTGTGCTCAGTTACCGTGAAACTTAACGGCAAAACTGAGGTCAAACTTGGGATCCAGGATAAGATGTGAGACAAGTGAAACACACTGCAAGCAGGCTGAACAAATCAGTGTGTACTCTTGTAAACCAAAACCATACGTTAAAGCAACATTCAAGGAAACAGGCAGAGCTGAGTGTAAAGTCCCAGGGAGCAAGGTAGTGCAGTAGTAAGAGTCTCAGCTTGGACTTCCCTGGTGGTCCAGTGGTTGAGAATCTGCCTGCTAATGCAGGGGGCACAGATTTGATCCCTGGTCCAGGAAGATTCCACATGTCACCAGGCAACTAAGCCCATGTGCCACAACTACTGAAGCCCTTATTCTAGAGCCCATACTCCACAGCAGGAGAAGTCACTGAAATGAGAAGCCCATGAAGCAAAACTAGAGAGTAACTGCTGCTGTCCACAGCTCGAGAAAGCCCTCTTGCAGCAATGAAGACCCAGTGCAGCCAAACATAAATAATAATTTAGAAAGATCCTCAGCTTCAGCCAGGTTTAGGGAACCTTGCAACCTAGTCCCAGCACTTTGTAGTTTTGTAACCTCAAGGAAGTTGCTTAATTCTGTGAGTGTTGGTTTCCTCACTTGGGACTAATAATACCTCTTTCAAAAGGTTGTTATGAAGTCTTAAGTGCTCTGTGTCATATGGACAAGTCACCTGTACATTGTACGTGCCCAACAAAGGCCAGGTACTTGTCTAGAGGGCTAAAGCAGATGTGGATACCTAACCTACAGATATGCACTGAGTTTAAACATGGTGTGAGGGACCAGGGCAAAAAGAAGGTGTGGGCATTTAGAGGCAGAGAGCAGTATATAAGGTGCTGGAAGAGAGACACAGGTACACATAAGATCTGGCTTTAGTTTGAGGACAGGTACTCATGGCACTCCTTCTTGGTTTCAAGCAATGTTGCTGGGGAGACGGACAAGGGCCAGAAGTGTGTACAACTCTACCTGGTAAGAAAGAGTCTTTGCGGTTCATTCAGGGGTGGGGACCTTCCCAATTCTACCTGCCCATCTTGATGCGAAAGGGTCACACATCACATTTTAAAGAAAAATAATTTCTGAATACCTATTCTTTGAAATTTCTAGTACCGCTTCTTCCATTCCTAAGCTTGAACAATAAAGAATTGATTATATCTATGCATCAAGGTGGTGAACCTAGCACATACTGCAGACTCTTCCCTGTATTAAATTCTTCAAATGATGGGAAAACATTTTTAAGTGAATTTGTAATTAAAATTAACATTAAAAAAAGAATTCTCAGAGGACAAAATCTTTGAGGAATCACGGAGAGACTAAACATAGATAGGATGGGATTGAAGAATGGCACAGGAGCCCAGGACAAATGCAGAATGCCACAGAAAAACATTACTCATGAAAGTGGGAAGAGTACAGAAAAGCACCACTCAAAAGCGATGGAAACCAGAAACAGGAGAGAACCAAGGACCAGAGAGCAGGCAAGATTGCTACCTCAGTAGAAATTAGGAAGATCAAACCCTGGACTTGCCCTCTCCCCTAGGGACCAAGCATCTATGACAGGCCTTTCTGTCTGCAGACAGGGAGACTGCTTGAGACATTGAGTCACTGATGATTTTAAGAGAAAGACTCAAATGTGTTCCTTTATATGGCTGAGAAATATTCCATTATATATATGTACCACAACTTCTTTATCTATTCATCTGTCGGTGGACATTAGGCTGCTTCCATGTCCAAGCTATTGTAAATAGTGCTGTGATGAACTTTGGGCTGCATGTGTCTTTTTCAGTTATGGCTTCCTCAGGGTATGTGTCCAGTAGTGGGATTATTGGGCTATATGGTAGTTTTATTCCTAGTTTTTAAAGGAATTTCCATACTGTTCTCCATTGTGGCTGTATCAATTTACATTCCCACCAACAGTGCAAGAGGATTCCCTTTCCTCCACACACTCTTCAGCATTTATTGTTTGAAGTGGAGGGCGGGGGGTGGCAAGGAGAGTGTGGGACGAATTGAGAGAGTAGCACATAACATTACCGTGAATAAAATAGAGAGCTAATGGGAAGTTGCTCTATAACAGAGGGAGCTCAACACAGTGCGCTGTGACAAGCCAGAGGGGTGGATGGGTAAGATTCAAGAGCAAGGGATATAGCTATACTTATGACTGATTCACGTTGTTTTATGGCAGAAGCCAACACAATAGTGTAAAGCAATTATCTTCCAATTAAAAATAAATTTAAAAAAACTCAAAAGAATTCAGGAAAAAAAAAAGAGAGAGAGAGAAACAAAGAGCTGTTATCACACAGGATGTCTGCCAAAGCAACTATTAAGTGGCATGGCCCACTTACTCCAGAGCTTCACTGAAAAAAATGCAAAGCAGAAGCTCTGACAGTGCTCTCATCCCTCCTCTGTGTTGGGTGGCATTAACAGGATGCACAGGCTGTCAGGGAGTCTCAACTGTAATGTAAAACATACATCAAAAATCACCTAAGATATTTAGAGTTGCTGGTAGACTTCCCTGGTGGTTCAGTGGCTGGGACTCCCTGCTTCCACTGCAGGGGGCTGGGGTTCCATTCCTGGTTGGGGAACTAAAATCCCACATGCCACACAATGTGGCAAAAAAAAAAAAAGCTATAAGAATTGCTGATACTGAAAGGTTGTTGCTGAACCATGAAAGACGCCAGGATTCTTGACCTCCGGAGGAGAAGAATTCAATCCGGGGCCAGTGACGAGGCTGGATCGCTTAGAGCTTTTGTGTAATAAAGCTTTATTAAAGTATAAGAGATAGAGAAAGCTTCTGACATAGACATCAGAAGGGGGCAGAAGGAGTGCCCCCCCCCCCGCCCGCTAGTCTTTAGCCAGATGTTATATAGCTACTAGCATTCTGCTAATTAGAGAAAGGAAATGTCTCAAAACTCAGAGACTGGCACCAGGCCCCTCACCCACAACATGCATTTTCAGATAACATTGGCTCCAGGTGAGTCATCCTGGGTCATAAAACGATTGACATGAATCTTGAAGAAAGGCAGGTTTCCAAGTAAATATAGAGTTTCATTAAATGAGTAAAACATACTGGTTTGTCAAGTGGGTTCTGAGTCTTAGGCGAACCGACTTGAAGACAGAGTCTAGGGTAAATACATAGTTCATTAACATAGCTTAAGGCAAATATTTCCATAAGAAAAATGCATTGGTTAGCTCAAGGTTTGAGAAAAGTTAAGTTCAGAAATGCTGGGCTGGATGAAGCACAGCTGGAATCAAGATTGCCAGGAGATATATCAATAACCTCAGATATGCAGATGACACCACCCTTATGGTAGAAAGCAAAGAACTGAAGAGCCTCTGGATGAAAGTGAAAGAGGAGAGTGAGAAAGTTGGCTTAAAACTCAACATTCAGAAAACTAAGATCATGGCTTCTGGTCCCATCACTTCATAGCAAATAGATGGGAAAACAGTGGAAACACTGGCTGACTTTATTTTTTGGGCTCCAAAATCACTGCAGATGGTGACTGCAGCCATGAAATTAAAAGATACTTACTCCTTGGAAGAAAAGTTATGACCAACCTAGACAGCATATTAAAAAGCAGAGACATTACTTTGCCAACAAAGGTCCGTCTAGTCAAGGCTATGGTTTTTCCAGTAGTCATGTATGGATGTGAGAGTTTAACTATAAAGAAAGCTGAGCGCCGAAGAATTGATGCTTTTGAACTGTGGTGTTGGAGAAGACTCTTGAGAGTCCCTTGGACTGCAAGGAGATCCAACCAGTCCATCCTAAAGGAAATCAGTCCTGAATATTCATTAGGACTGATGCTGAAGCTGAAACTCCAATACTTTGGCCACCTGATGCAAAGAACTGACTCATTTGAAAAGACCCTGATGCTGGGAAAGATTGAAGGCAGGAGGAGAAGGGGACAACAGAGGATGAGATGGTTGGATGTCATCACTGACTCAGTGGACGTGGGTTTGGGTAGACTCCAGTAGTTGGTGATGGACAGGGAGGCCTGGCGTGCTGCAGTCCGTGGGGTCGCAAAGAGTTGGACACGACTGAGCGACTGAACTGAGCTGAACTGAACTGAAGTTCAGGTGGAGCTAGGTGTCGTCATGGCAACACAGAATTTTAAGAGAAACCTCTTTTTAAATTTGTATAGAGAAGGGGGAAAAGAAATCTTAACACTTGTAGTTTGTTTCCTCCTGCCACTTAAGAGACAGAAAAAATGTCTGACACTTGCAGCCTATTTCCTCCATTTGGAAACCCCTGGCCCTCCTGCCTGTTACCCTCTCAATACCATGAAAGAGAGGCATGAAACAGGAGAATTTACACCCAAAGAAACATAACTATAACCAAGTGTATAAATTTCCCATGGCTGTTGAAAGAAATTGTCACAAACTTGGTGCCTTAAAACAATAGGAGTTTAATTTCCCATGGTTCTGGAGGCCAGACGTGTGAAACCAGTTTCACTGGCACCAAGTCAGGTGTCAGCAGGGCCAAAGTCCCTCTTGATGTTGTATACAGAAACTAGGTGTAAGCTTTAAAATTTTTATAGCACTTTAACAATGTCTATTGAAACTAAAAATAAAAAGTTGGGCTCAGATGGTAAAGAAACTGCCTGTGATGCAGGAGAGCCGGGTTCAATCCCTGGATCAGGAAGATTCCCTTGGAGAAGGAAATGGCACCCCACTCCACTATTGTTGCCTGGAAAACTCCATGGACAGAGTAGCCTTGATGGGCTACAATCCATGGGATCACAAAGAGTCAGACTTGACTGAATGACTAACACTTTCACTTTTCATGGGGAAAAAAAAAATCAAATGTTAGAAGAGATGTGAAGTGTTCCGTTAAACACTTTCAAATTTCAGTAGCAGAAGACACAAAGTGGCTTAAATAAGTGAAGGGAATTATTGAAATAATTGAAAACAGTCTGTGATTTATGAAGTACACCCTATCTGCTCCTTCAGTCTCATTACAGGCTGTCTTGCCACCCCAGGCATTCTCCATGAATTCCTATCTGGAATTCTCTCTTCCCTTTCTTCCCAATTCCACTCACCTATCCAATTTCTACTCATCTTTTCTCTCTAGGCATCTCTTCCTTTTTTTTTTTTTTTTTTTTTGCCTCACCCCAAGGCTTGCGGGATCTTAGTTCCCTGACCAGGGATTGAACCCATGCCCCTTACACTGGAAGCTTGGGGTCCTAACCACTGGGTCTCCAGGAAATTCCCTAGGCATCTCTTCCTTAATGAAAACTTCTCCCCCTCTACGCAGCCATGTAGCTCTTCTCATGGTACACTTTTAGAGCATCCTGAACTTTTGACCAGCATTTTCAAAACTGCAATTAATGTTTAGCTATGTATTTATTCCTTTACTATCGGCCTCCTTGCCCAGAGACTCTAAACTCTGTAGAGCCAGGACTGTGTTCTCCTTCCTCACCATCATTTTTTCTCTTACTAAACATTTGTTAAACAATTTGATGGGTTCATTTTTGTTAGACTCTGGATTTCCCTACAATGCTGAGGTCCAGATTCATAATGAAAGGGCTCTGAGTAACAGTTGTACTGGCTGGTATCTGCGGTTACCCAGCCTTCCTTCTCAGATTCCTTTAAGCCACCTCTTTGAGGACAAATCATCTTTGACTTTGTTCCCCACCTCTCTTATCCCTCTTTCTGAGGACTCAGTGGCTTCCTTCAAAGGAGGAAGATGCTGAAGGGGAGAGGGAGGCATCGACTCATTAGAAGCACGTGGTTGACTCGTGGTCACAGATGACAATGTCAGAGTGGGCAGTGGCGAGTGGGCTTGATTTGGTGGAATGCTATGCTAAGGTGGTCTTGGATTTGGACCCTTCAGCTCTAGGGTCCAGTTGTTCTTCAGCTATAGGACGTAACCTTAACTCCTGCCAGCAGCTTCTTTACAAATCTGTGCTCTTTGACCCCAAGAATTGCATGAAGGGGGAGCTGGCTATACTTATCCTCCTACTTCCCCAACCCCTGGCTTGGGATGAATAAAATGTAAATCCTGCTCTTAGCAGATACCAGCAGGTCAAAGAACACAGTGCACATGACTGTTTTGAAAAGTAAATAAGGCAGATATGAGCTCATCATTGTCTTCCTCAGTGATGATGGATTGTACATTGATTGAGTTACAGATTTATGTAAATTAATTATAACATGGGGATTGAGGATTTTCTTTTTTAAAAATATATTTACATATTTTTAATTGAAGGATAATTGCTTTACAGTATTGTGTTGGTTTCTGCCAAATGTCAACATGAATCAGCCACAGTATACATATCCCTTCCCTCTTGAACCCCCCCTTCCACCTCCCACCCCTCTAGGTTGTTACGGAGCCCCAGTTTGAGTTCCCTGAACCATACAGCAAATTCCCATTGGCCATCTGTTTTACATATGGTCATGTAAGTTTCCATGTTACTCTCTCCATACATCCCCGCCAAGAATAAGCAATTTCAATGCCTCTCTACAAACTCTCCTTTAGATTCCAAGAATGCTGCTTGCCTGGCAGATTTTGATGAAAGCATCAAGGGGACTGGAGATCCACAGGAAATCAAGAGAGATCTAGAGGTAATTTCTAGAAACAGTTTACTTTTCCATCTCTCTACTTCCTTATTCGTTCATTATCTTACTTCCTGTGGCCAATTAAAGGATGTTCCTATTTCGCCTAGGAAAGAAAGAAGTTTCAAGGCATTTCCTCGGTATGCATGGCCCCCACTCCCTTGCAGACAACAGCATCTCTCTGGGTGGGTGTGGAACTGGTCCTTGCTGTGGCCGTTTCTGCATCTCTTTGGATGTCTCTCTAGCCTCACAGGCTAAATAGAAAATACATTGAGCATGCCACATTTCTTGAAGAATTACCTCCAGGAGATTTCTCCAGAATAATTCCACAATTCCTGTAGGAGGTATTTGATGCCTGAAGACAAAGTAAATGAGATTTCTTTTCCCACTCTATTCAAATGCATGTGCTAAACTCCTAGGAGGGTCAGATACTAAGGCCTTCTGAAGCACATGGGAACGACGGGATTGATCCCCAGCTCAAAAGAGACTATAGTTGGCCCCACGGGTTAAGATCCTAAATAACTGTTTCCCCAGAGAGGAGACAAACCAGGAGACATATAACCTCTGTAGACCACAGCTCCTGGATAGACTCTGACCCGTTAGGGCAGCCCGCCCCCTGGAGTTCTCCAGGGTGCTGAACTTCCAACCCAGTTGGTAAGAACTCTCCATCCATGCCTGGCCTTTCTGGCTCAGTGGCTCCAGATCTGAGCCCCTTCCCTGACTGGTGTCTTAGTGCAGAAGTTCCTGTGCTGGTCTCCTCCCTAGTCTTTCCTCCCTACTGTGTCCTGACTCCTGGGGTGTTCACTGTGTTCTTCTGGACCTGGTCTGGCTCTTTAATCTCCTGCCTGACACAGGCCCAACCCAAAGTCCCTGTTCCTAGCCAGACTCTGAGCAACCCCTGCCCCTTGTTTAAAACCTCTCCCTTTCCCTGGTTTATTTAAAAATTCTATCTGTACTTTGAGGTCTAGCTCAAATTCCTCTTCCTCTAAGCAGTCTGCTCTGACAGCTCTGGCCTGGGATTATCTTTTGCTCCTTATAAAACTAAACTACACTTTCTTGAAGAGTTCTCCATGCCCAGGCTCATGGCCAACCTGTGGGCTCCTTGAGATTCTACCCATTTTCCATTTGCTCATAGCCTGTGCCCCACCCTCCAAAGTTCCCCAAATAGAGTACTAATTCATAAGCACTTTTGACTTGATTTATGGGTTTCCCTGGTGGCTTAGATGGTAAAGAATATGCCTACAAGGCAGGAGACCTGGGTTTGATCCCTGGGTGGGGAAGATCCCCTGGAGAAGGGAATGGCAACCCACTCCAGTATTCTTTCCTGGAGAATCCCATGGACAGAGGAGCCTGGTGGGCTACAGTGCATGGGGTTGAAAAGAGTCAGACATGACTGAGTGACTTTCATTCACTCATGGCTTCTGTGCAGGCCCTGGGACTGCTGGTCCTGTATGTGGTAAACAAGGGAAACATTTCTTTTGAGATGCTGAAGAATCTAAGAACTGAAGAGTTGGTTGAGCGTTCTCCAGATAAGGAAACTCAGGACCTCATTCAGCATCTCTTAGTTCCTGGGGACAATGTGAAGGGCCATCTGAGTGGCCTGCTGGCTCATCCCTTCTTCTGGAGTTGGAAGAGGTAAGGAAAACAGTGTCTATTACAGGCCTCTAGGATGGAGATGGTGAGTGTATTAGTCAGGGCTTTTTATATTGGGTTGGCCAAAAAGTTCATTTGGATTTTTCCATAAGATGTTACTACAGAAGAACCCCAAAGAACTTTTCTTTCTTTTTTTTTCCCAAAGAACTTTTCAACCAACCTGATATATATACAAAATAAGGAAATGCCTCATGCAATACTGGGGCTGAGAAGTTCTACCATCTGCCCTCTTCAAGCTGGTGACCCAGGAAATTCAGTTGTATAATTTAGTCTGAATCCAAAGGCATGGGAACCAGGAGAGCTGAAGATGCAGATTCCAGTAAAGGTCTGAAGGCCTGAGAACTTGGAGAACAGAGGGCAGGAGTAGAACCATGTCCCAGCCAAAGTGATCAGCAGGGAGGTGGCACATTTCCCCTTTCATTCTGTTCAGGCTGCCCATAGATTGGATGATGCCCACTCACACTGGGAAGGGCTGTCTGCTTCACTGGTTCAAATGCTAATCTCCTCTGGAAACATCCCCACAGACATACCCAGAGTAATATTTAATCTGAGTGCTACCCGCGTGGTTGGTGAAATTAACAGATGAAATTAACCATCATGGTGAGGTGGGCAGGAGTCAGGCTGGGAATCAGCAGACACAGGCTTTTCTCTCAGCTTGGAATTTCCTGGGTGGGTGTCATTGGAGGAGTGACTTAACTTCTCTGGATCTGATTTTTTTCCATTGAAGAATAGAAAAATGATTCGGGCAAAAAGAGAGAGCGAGAGCTCTCCTATTGTGCAGATTGTTTAGAGACATGCTTTTACTACTCTTACAAATGCCAAAATCTAATAGTTTTCTCTCTCTGGGAAAAGTGGGAAGGGTGGAATGATCATGATCATTCTGTCATTCTCAGCCGCTACCGGACACTCCGGGATGTGGGAAATGAATCTGACATCAAAGTACAAAATACTGATGGCAAGATCCTCCAGCTTCTGCAACCTGAAACATCTGAACTTCCCACAAGTTTTTCCCAGTGGACAAATGAGGTATGAACAACTTCTATGGTCTGGGAGTTATTCCAGGAATAAGAACCTGTTACGTTGGTTTTCCTAACTTTTTTATACTATGAGCCTGGTTCAACCAAGGGGTAAGAGGGGTTTTCCTTGCCCTCCTCCCATCCCAGACCCCCTCAGCTCTTCTGGATCTCTGCTCCAGGCCAGGTCCTCCTGAGATACTCATCTAGGCTCCTCTTTAGAATGGACTTGTCACAGCCCAAAAGCCTTTTCCTCTTCTGTGACTCTTTCTCTCAAGCCTTATTTTCTGACTGAGGTCTGGCTAATAATTCTATTTCCATTGTGACAAGAGCAGCTGATTAAATGGAGTTTAGTCCAAGGGAGGCACTTCCACAGGGGCATTTCCATTCAGGGAGACTGGCTGCCTCTGATGCTGGTGAACAGCCCAGCATCGAGCATCCACACACCCACACCTACTTTCTGGATGAGAAAACAGAAAGACAAAAAACAATCATCTTTCAAATTCCTTCTCTTCTAGAGAAGGTCTACCCAACTTGAACTCAATATAGTGGAACATGGGCTTCCCAGGTGGAACTAATGGTAAAGAACCCACCTGCCAATGCAGGAGACACAAGGGACGTGGGTTTGATCCCTGGGTTGGGAAGATCCTCTGAAGGAAGGCACGGCAGCCTACTTCAGTATTCTTGCCTGGAGAATCCCATGGACAGAGGAGCCTGGCGGACTATAGTCCATAGGGTCGTACAGAGTCAGACATGGCTGAAGCAACTTAGTACACATGCACTTATAGTGGAGCATAGTAATTAATCACTCATTCAGTCTAATTGGCACTATCATAACTTTCACTATTATGAATTAGCAGACATCTGTCAAATACCAGTATGTGTTAGGACCATGCAAGGTCATGGATATACAAAGCAGAGTATGGCATCCAAGTGGGGCTGAGAGACCTACAGAAGGGATGGCTGTGGGATACATGCTGGGTACCCCTGAGATATAAGCAGAGCATTATGGGAAAATCCACAACTCTCAAGTCTTTGAGTGGGACCAACAGCTTCCATATCTTAGGCCTGAGGTAGGACTCTGCTTCTCCCATACCTCCTCGTTTCTGGGTCTCATTTTGCTTTCCTTCCCTTGTCTGCCTCTAGACCACACATCACACTCATAATTGTTGGCTTAACATCTGTCTTTCCTGCTACCCAGTAAGTTCTGTAAGGAACTGATAGTGCCACCCGGGCAGCCTTCTAGTCACCAGTTACTCTTTCTAAGGGGCCCTCTGGTTTCATGGTTGTTGCATCTTATTCTCTTACTCCAAACTATTTCTAAATATCAGAACTATCTACAAAGAGTGTGAGCACAAATAGATAGTCAGTGGGAATTTGCTGTATGATGCAGGGAGCTCAAACGAGGTGCTCTGTGACAACCTAGAGGGGTGGAGGTGGGAGGGAGGCTTAGGAGGGAGGGGACATATGTATATACTTATGGCTGATTCATGTTGCTATATGGCAGAAACTAACACAATATTATAAAGCAATCATCCTCCAATTAAAAATTAAAAAAATAAACGAAAAAAAAAGTGAGAGCACAAAGAAGAAGGCATTACTAATACGAGAGCAGCTGCCCCGGGACACCTAGGGACAAGGAGAAATATGTAACCTTTGGAAACATAACTACAAACAAAACAAAGAACAACCACACTCACTATGGCAATGGCTGCAAGGCCTGGTCTCAGTCAGGACAACCCTCTTTAAAGAGGAGATGTAATCAGGTATGAATTTGGAAAGGTGGCCACAAGGATAGCAGTACTGTATAGTATAATGGGCAAATTTCCTCATGTAGTAGCCAATGATTTCCTAAACCATGTTTTACTGTAGTTAATTTCTATGAAAACAATTCTCTTGGAAAATAGATACACAAATTTAAAGTTATTTATAGTTCCACATCCAAATACAACCACAATTAGCACTATGGTGTACAGTGTTTACTTCCATTCTTTTCTATTAATTTGCTTTATTAACTAGTCGTAATTTTGGCATTATATTCAAATTTGTATTCTGCCTTTTTGTATTAACATTCTATCAGGATTTATTTTGTGTTGTTACCACATTTTTGTGTAATTTTTCTTTAGGTTGATGAATCTGTGATGAAAAAAATGAATGCGTTTTATGAGAAAAGGAAACAGAACAAAACATATCAGAACAAAACGTATCAGAACAAAACGTATCAGAACACTGTAGGTGACCTGCTGAGGTTCATCCGGAATTTGGGAGAGCACATTGATGAACAAAAGAATACAAAGTAAGAACTGTTTTCGCTCTTATAGGTCATATATGAGATGAGAATAATTTAAAAATTCCGGTTCTGTTTACATCTGCTATTCGATGGAAAGAAGAAAACTTATTTTGATGAAGGGAAAGTCATTCCTCCCTTCTGTTTGGAAAGGCCCACCACAACGGTCTTATAGTCAGTGATGGACATTCCCATCAGGTTCTCATCTTCCTTTTCAGTTTTTGTTGAGCCTGCTTGAACAGAAGGCTAGCGACTCTTGTGAGAAGAAACACAGGGGACTGGGTGGCCGGGCAAAACGAATGTACATTATAAGTGTAGCCCCATGTTAATTCAGTTAGCTTTTGCTGCCAAAAACCTCAGTTGCAGAGTCACCCAAAATTTGCAGTTTTCAGGGCTCTTTTGGATTTCAGCATTGTAGATAAGAGATTGTAGAATTGTACTATGTCCATTTTATAGATAATAAAACTAAGGCGCAAAAAAACTCAAGTTGATGAAATTTACTGTTATTTGAACGTCAGGAGATTAATCTTGCTTTGTCAGATTCCAAAGTCTTTGTTTATTCTGCTATAGACACCAGGCGAGCAAAAAAAAATCTCCAGGGCCATATACTGTAAAAGGGAGGATGCAGAGTTTGGGGCAGGCATATCAAAATATTTCTGTTTCATTTCAGGATGAAATCAAAAATTGGAGAACCTTCCCAGTATTTTCAGGAGAAATTTCCTGATCTGGTCATGTATGTCTATAAGAAACTACAGAACACAGAATATGCAAAGCATTTTCCAAAAATCTCAACCCGAACAAAGCCGACGTGTGATGGAATTGGTGGTGGTGAGCAGGCTGGCCAGCCCTAGTTAGTGCCTTTTGAATTCAGAGAGGTACAATTTTGCTGTGCGAGTCACAACTCTCTGGGACTCTTGATTTTTTATTTTTATTTTTTGGCTGTGCCATGCAGCACATGGGATCTTGTTTGCCCCACCAGGGATTGAACCTGGGCCTTTTGACTAACCTCGTTGCTTGTGAGTGATGAATTGGGTAGCCGATGTGTCCGTTCCTGGTGCAGTGCTCAACATTCTCCATGTTTACAACAACAACAAAAAGTGTGTGCTCAAACTGCTTTGGTCCTTAGTGAAGCTTAGTGGCAGGAGCTGAGACAGCATCCTGCTAAGATGGCATCCTCTTGTCAATTGCACCAAAGGAGTGAGTTCCTTGACCCCTAATGCTTTATTTTTACATCAATTATCTCATGTAATTCTTCCAACAATCTTGCAAGATAGGATTAATGTCCCCATTTAGGAACTGAAGAGCCTGACAGACTCAGGGAGTTTGAACAACTTGACCCAGATTATACAGCCTGCACAGAGTGCCGTATAAATGGATGTGGTGTTATTGTTAACTCACTTGGTCACCTTAGAACTTCATGACTAGCTCAGAGCTCTTCTGCATGAGACCCAAAAAGAATAGGTCAAAGGGACTCTAGGTGGCTACATTCATTCCATTCATTCATTCATTAATATTTGTTGAGCACTAACTAATATGTCTAAGCACCAATTATATGAACTGCGCTCCTTCTAGAATCACTTGTGCTGGTTTCCTATGACCTAAGGCAGTATTTTTGAACTGTTGACAATCTTGCCCTTCAGAGGCCATTTGGCAGTTAAAAATGGCTGTCCGAGCAGAGGGTAGGGGGTGGTGCTGGCATTCTAGTAGATAGAGGTCAGGGATGCTGCTGAATGCTCTATGATATGCGCAGGATAGCACCCGCCAAACAGAATTATCTAGCCTAAAATATCAGTGGCTCTGAGGATGAGAAACTCTGCCTTAAGAGGCTGTGACACCTCTGAACTGGCTGGGAGCCCAGGACTGTGGAGTGTGTGGCCCACCTCACAAAGGAGTGACCAGAGTCTGATGTCTTGCTTTAGGATCTGTAATGAGACAGCGCCCAGGTCGCCTCCTCAGGAAGTGCTCTGAAGCCCCTCACTTTCCACACCGCCGTCTGAGTGTCCTGTCTGCTCCCTAGCACCACAGCCACCCCAGAGCATGCTTCTCTCCACCCAGAGCATGGCTCTTCCTCCCTGGAATCTGAGCTGCTTAGGGCCCATGATATATTGATGTGTGTCATTAGAGTTTAGCAAAATGTCTGCCAATGTCTGGCAATGATCAATAATTATTCATTGAAAAATGAACAATCCATCTTCATAGATGAGTAATATTTGTAGATGACATTTTGATGGTGTTTTATAATTTATAAATTACACCTGCATATTTTATCTTTTAGTTTTATAAATAATCCTGTAAGGTACGCATTATGATCCTCGTTTCGCAGATGAGGAAACTAAGGTTAGAGATGCGTTGATTTACTCTAATGCATAGGAAGTGTCACTGTCTCGATCTGAAAAGATTTTCTGGCTTGAAGTCTGATTTCTTTCCATTTATCCTCACTGTGGTGGTGAAGATGTAGCTTTGTAGTGAGAGGAGCTGGGGAAGAACATGTCTCTTAGGTTCTTTTTAAAAAAGGAGGTGGGGACTTCCCTGGTGGTCCAGTAGTTAAGAATTTGCCTACCAATGCTGGGAACAGGGGTTTGATCCCTGGGCCAGGAGGATTCCACAAGCCGAGGGGCAACTAAGCCCCTCATTGTTGTGTGCAACAACGGCTGAGCCTGTGCTCCAAAGCCCATGCCATAACTAGAGGAAGCCCGCATGCAGCAATGAAGATCCAGCACAGCCATAAATAGATAAATAAACATTTACACATAAATAAATAAAAAGAAGGTGGTCTCCGTATAGCTCAGAGAACTCTACTCAGTGCTCTGTGGTGATCTAAATGGAAGGAAATCCAAGGAAGAGGGGATATATGTGTATACATATAGCTGACCTGCTTTGCTAAACTGTACACCAATAAAAATAAATAAAAAATGGAAAGGAGATGGTATCGACTTCCCTGGTTGTCCAGTGGTTAAAACTCTGCACTTCCAATGCAGGGGGCACAGGTTTGATCCCTGGTCAGGGAACTAAGGTCCTACATGCCTCATGGCACAGCCAATAGATAAATAAAAAATATTTAAAAGGAGGTGGTCTAAAACAGGTGTTATGGAATGAAATTAACAAGTGCTGGAAGAAACTTAAGACTTTTTTTTAAGGTTTCAGGAGCAGCAGTTTTAAAAGTAAGATTTGATTTTCTGATTTGTAGTGAGAACCTAGATATGACAATCAAATGTCCATTAGTAAAATTCAATAAAACTTTGAATTATCTGAATGTCTGATTTTCTGAATGACATTTCCACTTTAGAGAGTGGTGATATCTACAGTAGGAAATGCTCAGTGATTAACTCCTGGGTAAATTTTAAGAAAGGCATTCTGCCCTTTAGTAATGGGAAAAAGAACCTAATTTTAGCCCTCCATTAATCTGGGACACCCTGGATGTCCTTGTAGAAAAAGATCTGATCATTTTTCTCCCTGCTTTAATCCTCTAAGGGTTTCTGTGGATATGCTGCAAATATTTCTGATTCAGTTGCCATTATCACAAACATTTAATTGAGCTTGTAGTTCATGTTAGATACTGTGTTAGGCACTGTGATTCTGTGCATGGACTTGTCAAGCAGAGTGCCAGTTACACAGAGATGAGGGGAGCTTGCCTGCCTAGAATGCACTAAACAAGCAACATAAGAGAGAAAATTATGTTAAGAATAATCATTACCACCTCTTGAGCACTTACCGCTTTCTAGAGCCAGATAATTTTACATGTGACACCCCGAAACACACATGACATTGCCATAGATGCAATTATTCCCATTTTATAGAAGATGCAACTAATGCTCAGAAAGGATTGCGAAGTATGGGTAGTAAGTGGATGAGCCAAGGTGCAAACCCAGTTCTGCAAGTCCATAGAGTGTGGTTTTTCTGGACAGCCAAAGATGGCTTTTCATCATCCTTTTCATCATCTAATCCTCAGCTACAGGAGTTCAGGTAGGCTGGGTGGTCACTGTGAGGATGTGTCTCGGGGCTTTTCATCCATTCCTTCGTTAAGCCTAGGAGGTCAAAATTACCCATGACCTTCAGAGCAACCAAATCCAATGGTCCTTCTCTGTCTTCATCAAGCTTACACCACAGCTGATTCAGATAACTATTCTTTTGCCCATGCCCCTGTCTTCTTTAGCACCCTCAGGCTCACACTCACCTGCTCTTCCTCCCCACTGGTTGTTCCTCCACACTGTCCTTTGCCAGCTAGCTCCTCCTCTGCTCAAACGCTAACCACCGAGTGTCCCCAAATTAATCCTCAAGCAAGTCACTCTTTTCTCTTTCCCTGTAGTGTTCTTTTCAAGAGCCCTGACTAGTATCATCATAAACAGGCAGATATCCATGTTCTGAAATTTATCCACCTAATTGCCTACAAATTATCCATCTTTTGCTTTTTTCCCCCATGCCCCCACATCCAATCTATTAACAAGTTCAGTAGGTTCTCACACCAAAATAAATTCTAAATCTGTTCACAGCTATTTGTGTCTACTATGCTCTGACCATCATCATTTCTTGTGTGGACTGAAACGTGAGCCTTGAAATTGGCTACTGTGCTTTCGTCCTCATGCTCCAATAATCTTTTATCCACAAAGTCATCTTGAAAAAACATGGATCACATTGGGTCACTTCCCTGATGAAAATCCTTCAGTGACTTTCCATGGCAGTTAGGATAAAACCCAACTGTTGCCACCATATGCAGGGCCTTATGTGAGCTGGCGGCATCTATATTATTGTGCTCATTGCTTTGCTTTCTTACCTGGCAGGCTCAACTCCTCCTATACTGGCCTTATCTCTGTTCCTCAAGAATGCTGAGACCTTTGCCTCCTGGAGGTTGTGGCTCTTGTTTGCCCCTCTACCTGGATCTAGTTCCCTTTCATCATTTAATTCTCAGCTACAGTGTCTGTACTTTGATGGGCCTTCCCCTTATCCAAAGTTGTTCATAACTGTCATTATTTTTGAGGACACCATAGCACCATCTGAATGTTATCTGAGATTATCAAATTTTTTTCCATTAAAAAAACTTTCTTCTTCATGATGATGATAACATAAGCTCCGTGATAGCAGTACTGCTGTCATATTCACCATTATATTCCATCTCTGACACTTAGTACAGTGCCTGGAACAAATTAAATTTTGATATATTTTTACTGGATGGAGAAGTAAATGCTTCTATGAGTGTAATATGTCACCATTAAGTTAGAATTATCTCATTATAAGCCTTTCTTTAATATATAAACATCTAGAAGTTTGAGGTTTTTTTCTTGTTCATTGTGTTTGGCACTGAATAGGTGGTTTGGTAGAATTTGTTGTGTTTGGTTGATCCTGGAAGTCAAGAAACACCTGGAGTAACAGGCAAATTTGGCCTTGGAGTATGGAGTGAAGCAGGGCAAAGGTTAAGAGTTTTGTCACGAGAACGCACTGGTCATAGCAAACACCCTCTTCCAACAACACAAGAGAAGACTCTATACGTGGGCATCACCAGATGGTCAACACTGAAATCAGATTGATTATATTCTTTGCAGCCAAAGATGAAGAAGCTCTATACAGTCAGTAAAAACAAGACCAGGAGCTGACTGTGGCTTAGATCATGAACTCCTTACTGCCAAATTCAGACTTAAATTGAAGAAAGTAGGGAAAACCACTAGACCATTCACGCATGACCTAAATCAAATCCCTTATGACTATACAGTGGAAGTGAGAAATAGATTTAAGGGACTAGATCTGATAGACAGAGAGCCTGATGAACTATGGATGGAGGTTCATGACATTGTACAGGAGACAGGGATCAAGACCATCCCCATGGAAAAGAAATACAAAAAGGCAAAATGGTTGTATGAGGAGGCCTTACAAATTGCTGTGAAAAGAAGAGAAGTGAAAAGCAAAGGAGAAAAGGAAAGATATTCCCATTTGAATGCAGAATTCGAAAGAATAGCCAGGAGAGATAAGAAAGCCTTCCTCAGCGATCAATGCAAAGAAATAGAGGAAAACAACAGAATGGGAAAGACTAGAGATCTCTTCAAGAAAATTAGAGATACCAAGGGAACATTTCATTTAAAGATGGGTTCAATAAAGGACGGAGATGGTATGGACCTAACAGAAGCAGAAGATTTTAAGAAGAGGTGGCAAGAATACACAGAAGAATGGTAAAAAAAGATCTTCATGATGGTGTGATCACTCACCTAGAGCCAGACATCCTGGAATGTGAAGTCAAGTGGGCCTTAGAAAGCATCACTATGAACAAAGCTAGTGGAGGTGATGGAATTCCAGTTGAGCTATTTCAAATCCTGAAAGATGATGCTGTGAAAGTGCTGCACTCAATATGCCAGCAAATTTGGAAAACTCAACAGTGGCCACAGGACTGGAAAAGGTCACTTTTCATTCCAATCCCAAAGAAAGGCAATCCCAAGGAATTCTCAAACTACCGCACAATTGCACTCATCTCACACGCTAGTAAAGTAATGCTCAAAATTCTCCAAGCCAGGCTTCAGCAATATGTGAACTGTGAACTTCCAGATGTTCAAGCTGGTTTTAGAAAAGGCAGAGGAACCAGAAATCAAATTGCCAATATCTGCTGTATCATCAAAAAAGCAAGAGAGTTCCAGAAAAACATCTATTTCTGCTTGATTGACTATGCCAAAGCCTTTGACTGTGTGGATCACAATAAACTGTGGAAAATTCTGAAAGAGATGGGAATACCAGACTACCTGACCTGCCTCTTGAGAAATCTGTATGCAGGTCAGGAAGCAACACTTAGAACTGGACATGGAACAACAGACTGGTTCCAAATAGGAAAAGGAAGTACGTCAAGGCTGTATATTGTCACCCTGCTTATTTAACTTATATGCAGAGTACATCATGAGAAATGCTGGGCTGGATGAAGCACAAGCTTGAATCAAGATTGCTAGGAGAAATAACAATAACCTCAGATATGAAGATGACACCACTCTTATGGCAGAAAGTGAAGAAGAACTAAAAAGCCTTTTGATGAAAGTGAAAAAGGAGAGTGAAAAAGTTGGCTTAAAACTCAACATTCAGAAAACTAAGATCATGGCATCAAGCCCTATCACTTCATGGCAAATAGATGGGGAAACAGTGGAAACAGTGGCTGACTTTATTTTTCTGAGCTCCAAAATCACTGCAGATAGTGATTGCAGCCATGAAATTAAAAGACACTTACTCCTTGGAAGGAAAGTTATGACCAACCTAGATAGCCTATTAAAAAGCAGAGACATTACTTTGTCAACAAAGGTCCATCTGGTCAAAGCTATGGTTTTTCCAGTGGTCATGTATGGATGTGAGAGCTGGACTGTGAAGAAAGTTGAGTGCTGAAAAATTGATGCTTTTGAACTGTGGTGTTGGAGAAGACTCTTGAGAGTCCCTTGGACTGCAAGGAGATCCAACCAGTCTATTCTAAAGGAGATCAGTCCTGGGTGTTCATTGGAAGGACTGATGCTGAAGCTGAAACTCCAATACTTTGGCCACCTCATGCGAAGAGTTGACTCGTTGGAAAAGACCCTGATGCTGGGAGGGATTGGCGGCAGGAGGAGAAGGGGATGACAGAGGATGAGATGTCTGGATGGCATCACCGACTTGATGGACATAAGTTTGAGTAAACTCCGGGAGTTGGTGATGGACACAGGGAGGCCTGGTGTGCTGCGATTCATGGGGTCGCAAAGAGTTGGACACGACTGAGCGACTGAACTGAACTCTGCCCCCAAAGGGCTCTGTCGTGTTAATATGGGTCTCTCAATGAATGCTGAGGCCCGAAAAGTATACAATTGAAAGGTGTGACAGCAGGTGTCATGTGGGAGGTAGGGAAGCAGATTAGGGTGCTTTCTGGTGTCTCTCAAATGTTTCAAGACATTTGCCTATAAGAGAAGCAGATGTCAGGTCCCTCACTTCCCCTGGCCTGTGGAATAACCAAGCAGTAGTAGAGTCAGGCTTCTGGACTCTCAGTCTGTCATCCCTCCCAGCCCAGCTTCCTCTGAAATTTGTTTGCAGATGAAACTTTCTTTGGTGTTAACTTGCACACACTTAAGGCAACAACTCTACCCCACGTGCTGTATTCAGGTGGCTTTTATGCCTGTTTCCCTGGAGCCTGGTGTGGTCTCTGACATGTTATAGGTGCATAGCAGATGCTTCTTAAATTCACTATAATTGATTTTTGAAGGGTCACTTCTGCAGCCTGGGAAACTGGTAAATCATGGGGCTCACTCCAAGGGCAGCTTCTTCTCATTGCCGACTTGCCTCCACTTTAGGACAGTGGGGTTTCAAGATGCTTTGGATAAAGTGCAGCAGAACCTCCCTCCAGAGGAAATGTTAGGAAATCCAACTTTCCCTTTGGGCTCTCAGGGTTGCCAACACAGCCAGCACAGTGCCTGACATATAGTAGGCACCTAATATCAGTTGCTGCTATTGTTAATCACCTAGCTCATGACAGGCTTGCAGCAAATCTGTTATGCTCCTTCTCTCTTCTCCTATTGCAGGAAATAGAAATATCAAGGGGAAAAAGTGTCACAATGTCTCATTTCTTCCACAGTGTTTTTCACTGGAGTCATGATTTAATTGCTTTATGGACTGTTTGCTTAGCTTAAGAAAGGCTGATAACAAATAGAGGGAAGTAAATGGAATAAAACAGGGGGATTGGATTTTCAGAGGCTCTAGAAAAACATTAACAGGATTAGATGTTAATCATACTTATTTTTATTGTTTTTAAAGATTAGTGTGTGCCTATCACTATGTTTATCCCTAAAAGAGGCCTGTGAAAGCTTAACAAAAGAATCCTAAAGTGATTTCTTGTCTCCAAGAGGGATGCACTCCAGCAGGGAGAACTATCAATCCAGAGACTTTCATTCTCTTTCTCTCCTGAAAATTCTCTCCTCTTCTGGAGTATTAGGTGGGATTCTGTTTTTGTGATTTTGTAAAATTGAGCTAATCAAGTAGGATTTTACTTAGTAACTCTTTTAATAAAGCCCAAATGAAAGCGACTGAAGTATGATAGCTTTGTGTTTCTTTCATGATAAAGCCTCAGTGGCCACAAGTTCAGGAAGTAGGTGATTATGCCCCATGAGTCAAGGCGAGAACAGTGTTTTGCCATCTTCAGTGATTAAAGAACAAGAAACACTACAGTGAACAAACCAAGATCTCTGTGCTCACAGAGAATTAGAGAGGTGGAAGACAGAATTAAGCGTTAATATAGGTATAGAGGGATTTCCCTGGTGGTCCAGTGGTTAAGACTCTGAACTCTATACAGGGTTCGATCCCTGGTTAGGGAACTAGATCTTGCGTGTTACAACTAAGATTCAGCATGGTCAAATAAATAAACAATAAAATACAAAAAATGATATGGCACACTAAAAGGTGATAATGATCGGGAATGAAAGTATGGTAGATTAAGAGGTTGGAAATTAGGGAGAATAAGTGAAATTAAAATAGGGTGACCAGAAGAAAAAGCCCTCTGTGCTCATTCTCATTATTATCTTCTTCTCTTCTTTGGGCTTCCTGGTGACTCAACTGCAATGAATCTGCCTGCAATGTGGGAGACCCTGGTTCGATCCCTGGGTTGGGAAGATCTGCTGGAGAAGGGATAGGCTACCCACTCAAGTATTTTTGGGCTTCCCAGGCAGTTCAGCTGGTAAAGAATCCACCTGCAATGTGGGAGACCTGGGTTTGATTCCTGGGTTGGGAAAATCCCCTGGAGAAGGGAACGGCTACCCACTCCAGTATTCTGGCCTGGGGAATTCCATGGACTACAGTCCATGGGGTCGCAAAGAGTTGGAGACAACTGAGTGACTTTCACTCACTCACTTTTCTTCTCTAGCAATAAACTATATATAGCACATATCATTAGTTCTTGAAACTAGCTCTGTTAGAATCATCTGGGGCCCATCCTAGACTAATTAAGTCAGAACCTTGGTGGGGCCCAGGCTTAACCTTTTCAAAAAAAGAAATCTGGAAACTTCAGGTTTCTTTCTGATCCAACGCATAAGGAGCTTAGAAATCATCACTCTGTTCTCACGGTAAGTAAAAACTTGACCTGAAAAATCAACTCCTCTTCTGTCTGTCAGAGAAATGAAGTCACAGGACAAATGACTACTCCCCAAGCGAGAGAGGTGAATGCAGAGAATCCTAACTTCCAGAGCAGAAACCCACCTCGGCGAGAACCAGTAACAGAATAGGAAAACCTAAGTTGTCAGTTCAGTTTAGTTCAGTCGCTCAGTTGTGTCTGACTCTTTGCGACCCCATGGACCGCAGCACACCAGGCCTCCCTGTCCATCACCAACTCCTGGAGTTTACCCAAACTCATGTCCATTGAGTCGGTGATGCCATCCAACCATCATCCTCTGTCGTCCCCTTCTCCTCCTGCCCTCAATCTTTCCCAGCATCAGGGTCTTTTCCAATGAGTCAGTTTTTCCTATAAGGTGGCCAAAGTGTTGGAGTTTCAGCTTCAGCATCAGTCCTTCCAATGAACACCCAGGACTGATCTCCTTTAGGATGGACTGGTTGGATCTCCTTGCAGTCCAAGGGACTTTCAAGAGTCTTCTCCAACACCACAGTTCAAAAGCATCAATTCTTCGGTGCTCAGCTTTCTTTGTAGTCCAACTCTCACATCCATACATGACTACTGGAAAAACCATAGCCTTGACTAGATGGACCTTGGTTGACAAAGTAATGTCTCTGCTTTTTAATATGTTGTCTATGTTGGTCATAACTTTTCTTCCAAGGAGTAAGCGTCTTTTAATTTCATGGCTGCAATCACCATCTGCAGTGATTTTGGAGCCCCCCAAAATAAAGTCAGCCACTGTTTCCCCATCTACTTGCCATGAAGTGATAGGGCTGGATGCCATGATCTTAGTTTTCTGAATGTTGAGCTTTAAGCCAACTTTTTTATTCTCCTCTTTCACTTTCATCCAGAGGCTCTTTGGGGTGGTGTCATCTGCATATCTGAGGTTATTGACATTTCTCTTGGCAATCTTGACTCCAGCTTGTGCTTCATCCAGCCCAGCATTTCTCATGAAGTACTCTGTATGTAAGTTAAATAAGCAGGGTAACTAATGAATTTCTGGAGGCTCAGTGTGGACAAGTCTGAGAGATGGAAACTCCAGAGGGACTCTGCTGTTAAAGGGGTGGTAAAGGCTCACACCTCCATGGACCATGTATATTATTGGAGGAAGTCCTTTTAGAATTTTCTCAGGATTTAGCTCTTGAACTATACCACTCCTGGTCAATCACTTTCTTCATGTTCTGAGAAGTTAGGGGAAAAGGTGGAAAGAGGGAACCAGCAACTAATGTCCCCACCCCCAACTTGGTGCCTGGTCCCTGTGGTGTGCACTTGGCCTGCAAGACTTCAGGTTAGTCTCCACACAACACTATGAGGGTAGACATTTCACAGAGAAGGGTGTTGGGAATTCAGGGAGGTTGAGTAATTTGCTGATGATCACAGAGTTACTAAGGAATGGAGAGAAAACCAGCCTGCCTCAGGGAAAAACTGGAACTCTGAAGGGAAGGCAGCAGGGCCTCCTGCTTGGACACTACTGGTCAGGGGAGGACCCAGGGGCCAGAGACTCTGGACGACAATGGCTGGCCCCTGGTTTTGATCCAGAATGGGGAGTAGTATTTCTACTAACCTCTTCAATTGGAAGTGACCTTAGGAGTCTTCTGGGAAGTAACATCCCTGTGCCCTTTAATAAGAATATGGGAGGCCCACGATTGTAAACATGGCCGTCTTCTATCCTGGTTAATGATATGTGGAGCTGGCTGAGGAGTAGGGGTGAGGACTGGCCCCCCGAGGTGCTGCACAGGAGAGAGCCTCTCTTCCGCAGTGACACCTGGGTCATTTGGAGGCACTCATGATGAGGGACTACTGCTACAGAAAGAGGCGCGATTTATATCACTTCTAGGCCCACAAAACTGAAAAACCTCCGGAAGGTGGAAGACAGATCTCTCCCAGGCTCTTTTGTTCTGTTTTCCTCTGTTTCTGTCAGCCTTTAGTCTGAATGGGTTATATGAGCTTCCTTTAAAAAACAGAAAGTTCTGAAAGCATCAAGCATTACTGGAATATGAAAATGTTTCATAAGGAAATTTGGATATTTCTAACACCATACACAAAAATAAACTCAAAATGGATTAAAGATCTAAATGTAAGACCAGAAACTATAAAACTCCTGGAGGAGAACATAGGCAAAACCCTCTCCAACATAAATCACAGCAGGATCCTCTATGACCCACCTCCCAGAATATTGGAAATAAAAGCAAAAATACACAAATGGGACCTAATGAAACTTAAAAGCTTTTTCACAACAAAGGAAACTATAAGCAAGGTGAAAAGACAGCCTTCAGAATGGGAGAAAATAATAGCAAATGAAGCAACAAAGAATTAATCTCAAAAATATACAAGCAACTCCTGCAGCTCAATTCCAGAAAAATAAATGACCCAATCAAAAAATGGGCCAAAGAACTAAACAGACATTTCTCCAAAGAAGACATACAGATGGCTAACAAACACATGAAAAGATGCTCAACATCACTCATTATCAGAGAAATGCAAATCAAAACCGCAGTGAGATACCATTACTCGCCAGTCAGGATGGCTGCTATCCAAAAGTCTACAAGCAATAAATGCTGGAGAGGGTGTGGAGAAAAGGGAACCCTCTTACACTGTTGGTGCGAATGCAAACTAGTACAGCCACTATGGAGAACAGTGTGGAGATTCCTTAAAAAACTGGAAATAGAACTGCCATATGACCCAGCAATCCCACTTCTGGGCATACACACCGAGGAAACCAGATCTGAAAGAGACACGTGCATCCCAATGTTCATCGCAGCACTGTTTATAATAGCCAGGACATGGAAGCAACCTAGATGCCCATCAGCAGATGAATGGATAAGGAAGCTGTGGTACATATACACCATGGAATATTACTCAGCCATTAAAAAGAATTCATTTGAATCAGTTCTAATGAGATGGATGAAACTGGAGCCCATTATACAGAGTGAAGTAAGCCAGAAAGATAAAGACCAATACAATATACTAACACATACATATGGAATTTAGAAAGATGGTAACAATAACCCTACATACAAAACAGAAAAAGAGACACAGATGTACAGAACAGACTTTTGGACTCTGTGGGAGAAGGCGAGGGTGGGATATTTTGAGAGAACAGCATCAAAACATGTATACTATCAAGGGTGAAACAGATCACCAGCCCAGGTGGGATGCATGAGACAAGTGCTCGGGGCTGGTGCACTGGGAAGACCCAGAGGGATGGGGTGGGGAGGGTGGCGGGAGGGGGGATAGGGATGGGAAATACATGTAAATCCATGGCTGATTCATGTCAATGTATGGCAAAAACCACTGCAATATTATAAAGTAATTAGCCTCCAACTAATAAAAATAAATGGAAAAAAAAATAAAAGCATACATATATAAATATAAAAAAAAATACAAGGGACAAAAGTAGACCAGCTTCCTTACCTGTCTCTTCTGCCTCAGCCCTTTCCTTAGAGGTCCGTGGCCCCTGTAGGTCTATTGTGGGCACAAGTCTTCCTCCATTCTGATGACCCAGGACCCAAATGTAATTTCACAGGGAAAGAAATAGCTTAAAGCAAAAACTGCAGCTCACTGGGCTGTGGACCAAGCTGGCCCCGAGCCAGGTTTTGCTTAACCTGCACACGTTATAAAAATTCTAGACATCTCGTTCTTTTTTTTCTTTTTCCTTCCTTCCCCTATTTCTCCCCCTCCTCCTTCTCTCCCTCTTTCACTTCCTCCTTCCTTTTCTTTTTCATTTTTTTTCACAAGTAAAGAACTCTGATAGCACTGGGTTGGCAGCTCGAGCTGATTGTCAATGTCCCCTTTGAGCTGTGTTATCCAGCTCATCACAGCCTCTGCCACCTTGTTATCTCCTGGGGGTTACTTTACCCTCTTACATGACCTACCTGCATCCTACAGGCGATTGACTTTGGGACATTTACCTACTTCTGGTGTTATCTCTAACACCAGATCGCTGAGGATCTGAAGTTTCTTATTCTCTCACTTCAGGGATCTCTGACGTGAGAGAATAAGAAACCGTGGGGAGCAATCAGTGAGACTCAATAAAAGTACAGTTTTTTCCTACTCAGAGCGGTCCTCCTAAGTGTCATGAGGCCTTTTAAATAACTTGTTTGTATATGCTTGCATACCTGTGCATGAATACACCTATGAGTGAGCGCGCAGAGAGAGAAAGAGAACTGAAAAACAAGTAAAGATCACAGTTTTGATGAGCCCACTGAACAACCTTTCTTTTCCTTCAGTGGGACCCACTTACTGCCAGCCTATGGGTCCAGCCTTGCCTCAGACCACTGCAAGGGTAGGCAGGCAATGGCCCTGAGTAGGTGTCTTATTAGATCCTCATCCATCACCTTGTTGCTGGCCTGACATCTTCTCTGGTTCCACATTCTGATTCCTGTCCTTTTGGATCAAGTTCATTCCTGGCACCTCAGTTCCAGTAACAGGGCTCTTCTCCAACATTTTCCTGGCATCTTGCCTTAGTTTCTTGCCTGAGTTTTGGGAACTGGAATTCTGTCTCATGCCCTCTGCTGCTTCTGTTCACTGATGTCCTTTTCTGGAGCCCTGGCCCTGTTGGGGGAGGAGGCCTTCCTCCCTTCCTCTGGGTCCCCTTATGTTGAATGCTTGCTCTGCTGAACTTTGTCCCAGTGCCCAAGAGGCTTCCCACTCCTTGCCTATATCCAGACCTGCCCTAGTCATATTTGCCTACAGTATTCCTGGATCTGTCATAGTCACAGCCCCACCCAGATGACTGGGTGAGCATGAGCCCTGCTGTCCTCACATTTCAACACTTATCATCTTGAGAAAAGTCTAGGGAATAAAGGTCATCAGCATAGCAGGATACTTTGTTTGGAAATTAGACCAGATTCTTCCAATAAGCTTTCTAGTTTTTCGTTGTCCTGCAACCCATGGAATACATGAGCCATGTGGAGGGCTTATTTAGGATATTCTGACCCATTTTGCTCCCAATTGTCTGCAAAGGACAGAAAATGGGCCTGGCCACTCTGATGACAGTAATTTGGCTTATAGGCTAGACATTTCCCTGAGTCTCTTTATCAATTAATTTGGCAAATGGACAGAATTCCAGGGAAGGACTCTTCCTTTGGTGTGGAAAGTTGGGCAGATGGTCACCATGCAATAACTGGCCAGGGAAGTGGTGTGTTCTGGTCCAGGCTCTGCCACTTACTACTTAGTGATCTTGAGAAATTCATTAACCTTCTCTGTGTGCCAGTTCTTCATCTATTTAAAAATAAATGATCTCAGACATGGTCACTCACAGGGTTGTGAGGATCTGCTGAGATAACAGGGGTGTGAGTCATTGTCCGAATGGGAGGATCCTAGCAACAAAAATCCAATCTGATAAAACAGTACCTTGCTTCCTAGAGTGTTTAATGCCATCTGCACATAGGTCTCCTGGGATTCTTCAACCACCTTGCATCAAGGATTTGCTCAAGGCCATGCGGCTGCAGAGTGCAACAGGTGTCCAGACCCTGAGGGTAGGTGTTCTGTTGCACAGCCACCATGGAAAGACTGTCTCTGACTCCAGGACAGGATAGGGTGGGGGGCAGAGGTGCTTCTGTCCGTGCTCTCCACTCCCATCTTAGCCACTGCAGTCTGGTCCCGCCACGTCCGGGCCGCTCCCCCACTGATCTTTCAGGGGGCAGATGGTGTCAGGGCATTTCATTTCTGACCAGAAAAGGTTCTGTCAGTGGGAGGAGGCTTCTGAGAGATCATGTGCCTCTGTTGGGGGTCTGACTTGATTACTGGTTACTTCTTCTCCTTTTTGGTGCTGGGTAATTTTGGCCTGAAGGAAGAGAGAAGAGCGGCCAGTTATCACAATGGCATTGAGGTAACTAGCACTGTACTCTCTGCTGGTTGGTTGCTGTCCTCCCCTTTAAGTGTGGCGATGGCCAAAACTGAAACCCTTTTACCCCCCACATTCTTATCCTCATCTTCCTCTTAAAGAACTTGTAACTCTGAAGCAACACATTGCCTTTCTGTGCAAAGAGCCCCCAAGTCTCTGGCTTGTCTTCCAGGTACCAGCACCAGCAAATGATACTTGGGCAACTCCAAGCCCCTGTTGGACTTACAGTAGGTCTGAGAAGGTGGGATGACTGGTGAGAAGCCAGGCCTGCCATTCATAGAGCCTACTATCTATAACCTTGACCTTCCAGTAGCTCTTTGGCACTGTTTCCATGATGCCCCTAGGGATTCTCCTATAGCCCTAACTTACCATCAGTCCTGCTCTGATGCTTGTACAGATGTGAATTAGGCTGAATCAGATTTTGACAGTCTCAAATCCTTTCCATCCTTATTGCAATATCTGGCCATGCAGAAGAATAGCTCTTCTTTCCTGTCTTATACATTATACTCTGGAGGACTGGAGTATTAGTGTGCTATGTTGGTTCAGTCAAGTCCGACTCTTTGCGACCCTATGGACTGTAGCCCGCCAGGCTCCTCTGTCCATGGGATTTCTTCAGGCAAGAATACTGGAGTGGGTTACCATGCCCTCCTCCATGGGATCTTCCCGACCCAGGGATCGAACTCGTCTCTTACATCTCCTGCATGACAGGCGAGTGCTTTACCCACTAGCGCCACCTGGGAAGCCCCCGGAGTATTAGGGCAGCCAGCAACAAAAGATCTGGGACACTTCCCCCAACAATAGCATTCTACCTGGAGGTGCGTCAGGGGCTCCAATTTCTTAAAAGTGTCCGTTTTGATGGAGGTGGACAACAACCCATAGAGAAACCCTTCCCTCACTAGCCTGACTATAAGCCTCTTGAGCAGCTCAGCTTTTCGGTTCTGTATGCCAAGGGGTGTCGGGATGTGGAGCTAGGTTTCTCCCCCCTCTCCCATCATCTACTTGGACAAAGCAACTTCTCCTGGACCAAAGAAGAGGACTTCCGGCTCATGCCTACCCTGGGACAGGACACAGCTGGATGGCAGAGATCGCATGTCTTGACTGAGTAAAGATGCTAGATGAAGCTAAAGACAAATACAGGAAAAATACATCAGCACTAATGGCACAGGCACTCATCGGAGAGTCATTTCAGGACAGCCTCCAGGGAAGGAGTCAGGAAAGGGAGGGGGAAGCAGTGGTGCTCTAGGGACATTTAGGAGCCTCATTTCCAGGCTGCAATATATATATTTTTTGTCTTAGGAGACATTTCATTTGGATGCAGAGGTCATGATGCCAACCTCATAGACCCAAGGAAGTAAAATAAGGAGATTAATCTGCCAGATGAGCACTAGAATCACAAGACTTTAGGGCTGTTTGGATTTTATAGATCATGGCAATGTTCTGTAGCTGCCTCCCTCATTAAGCAACAAGGGGACATAAACGAACAAGCAGGTAGGGCAAGCTGGCATCTCATGCCTTCAGGAAGCAGAGAAGCAGTATCTCCCGACCTGGAAACAAATGCTGACAACTGGGATAGACAGGAAAGGCTGGTTGGGAGAGACCATGTAGACCACAGAGACAGGTTTACTGCTTGGGGGTGGAACTGACTCGAGGCTGAAGATGGGGAAGAAAAAAAGGATATAACAAGGACCCCAAAATGTGAAGCTAGAGCCAGAGAGTTTATTACAGGGTAAGATCAGTAGCAGGAGCCTCTGGAAAGTAGAAGGTGTGGGGCGGAGGTCCTGTTTCAGTCAGCAGGTACTCTCAGTGGGAGGAAAATGTTCCCATTGGGATGTTACAATTGTCTCTTAATAAAGATCACACACCACGCCTGGAAATGGTTGAGAGCCAGGAGAGAGACAGAGAAGCTTAAGGCATTCCCCTTCAAGGGTCTATACCAGGAGCCATCATCAGGAAGATATAATTATTCAAATGAGAGCTGTGCATGGAGCCCTGGAAGGGTGGTCAGGAGACCTGGTTCTCACCCTCCATCCCTTGTGAGTGGCAGTCACTTCACATTTTGGGGGTCTCAGTCTCTTCCTGGTCAGTAAGGAGACTTGGCTGAGTTGGCCTTCCCGTCACCCTCTAATTGAACAGTGCACTTTTGATATCAGTGGACTTCCACCTCCAACTCACAGTTTTGGATTGGACTTCCTAGCGCATCCCGAGGTTGAGGCTGCAACCACTCAATACCTCTGCACAAGGTGAACCTTAGGACGGCTTGGTCTCCTGGGGAAGGAAGAAGGGGCACAGTACAGTGATGCCCAACAGAGTAAGTGTGTGTAAGTCAGCAAGAAAGGCCCTGTTTACATTCTTCAGATGATAGGATGTGAGCGATAGGACACTGCCTGCACCCACACCTCTGCAGCTGAGATCAGGGGCGTGAGGCTGAGACAGGGGAAGAAGAGGGTCCAGGGCACTCCAGGCTGAGAACCCAAGCGGCCTGCCCCTCGCCAGGCACCCTGCTGCCCTCTTCAGACATCAGAAAAGATCTGGGCATTTGCCTCCTGGGAACTCAGCAGGAGGAAGGGAGCCACCCCCAAGGGACACTTTCTGGCCCTTCTGAGTGAGCAGCATTTGCCCTTCCTGCCTGCCCTGCTCCCTCTCCTTTTCCTGTTACTGCCCCTCTCCTCCCCCACCCCACCGGCATCCCAAATAAGCCCTTGCACCCCCAGCGACATTCTGCCCCACATCCTAAATAGATTGCTGATTTCCGTCTGCTGGTGTGACACTTCCGTCTGCTGAGACAAGGATGACGAGCAATATTCACTGGCCCTTGGGGTGACTGCAGCGGGAGAGGTAGGTGATGCGTTTCGGACTGAGGTGAGGACACTCTCAGAGGGGCAGGACACTACACCAGCCGGCCTTGCTTCCCTCCCCATTTGGGGGTCAGCCAGAGATGGACTGGGGTCTCAAGGACCCTTGTTTGCACCCCAGGAAGCAGGTGGGGTGCTTGTTTGTGGGGATTGGAATAGGGGCAGGGGTGGGTGTCCGGGGAAGTGGACGTGAGAATGGGACGGGTTTGAGCTGAAACGACAGAATGCTCAGCTCCTGTTGTCTCAGGACAGTTAGCTGCCATTTTTAAGTTTCTTGTCCTGTCTCCGTGTTTTGTCCCGATGCTGGTACAGTTCACAGACCTGTTATCTTTGTTCCCTGAAATTTCTACTGCAGAGACATCCAGCCTTACTCTCGCCAGGCACTTCCCTGTGAACCCGCCTCCCTCTCTTTAAAATTCCCTTTTTTGCTCAAGTACTGATCACACAGCAGGTATCTGGGAAGAGGCTGACTTTAACTGCTCTGCATTAAGAAAACATACATATGTATATATTTATTGATTAATATATGTTAATAATAACTGTATAAGCCTCTCATAATCACACTACCCAGAGATAATTCTATTGATTCTTTATTTCTAAGTTCTTTCCTGTGTTTCATAAAAATTACATAAATACATATTTATATATACTTACCATGCTAAAATCATACTCTCCCTCCACTTCCTAATTTTCTCACTTAAAACTATAAAATAGATGCGCTTCCCCGGTGGCTCAGACAGTAAAAGATCTGCCAGCAATGTGGGAGACCCAGGTTTGATCCCTGGGTCAGGAAGATCCCCTAGGAGGGCATGGCAGTCCACTGGAGAATCCTAGAGAATCCCATGGATAGAGGAGCAAGGTGGGCTACAGTCCACGGGGTCAAAAAGCATCGGACACAACTGAGTGACTAACACTTTTGCTCTTTCAAACGGTAGGGTTGGATGGAGATAGTTGGAGCAGGAACTTTCATCCATGGTAGTGAAGTAGCTTACCACCTCCGTTACTGACCACGGAGTCTGAGACCTATGTTCCCAGAGGCACCCCGGGAGGTACTGCCAGGGAGCAGTGTGTGGGTGGGGTACCCTTTTGCTAGCACTGAGAGCCACAGATAAAATAAGGTGTTTATGCTTCTCTGAGGGTCAAGTTAATAAGATGGCCACCTCCCAGCAAACGCCCTCTGTGAAGTCTTACAGCTGGTCCTTCCAGGCTTTGCTCTCCTTTTGTGAGTCTCATCTGCTAGAGAATGGGGCTGTGGGTCATGGTGAAGCTTACCTCCACTCCAAGGAGGGTACTTGCACACATGTTTGGGAGAAATTATTGTGTCCTTGAACTTCTTTCCCATGTACTGGAAGTAAGAGTGGATTGCCTTCCAGGCACAGAACCTGTGAGAAAAATGGCTTCGGGTCACAGAGACAAAACCACCCACTGAAAGGGCTGGACCACTGAGCACAGAGGAAGTGGGTGGGGACCAGTCCTCACAGAGACGGGGTGGTGTCATACAGAGAGGAGGAGAGCCCTGGGCCTCAGAGTGCTGCCTGTCAGAGGCCCTACTGAGGCCGCCTCTTTGTCCAGGCCCGGCTCCAGTGAATGCCTGGCCTGGGCGCGATGTGAGGACTTTCTTCTGGAATCCCAGTGAATGGAGTCTGTAAAGAATGTGCAGCACTGAGGCCTGGGTGGGGCTAACTGCTGGGATGCTGACTTCAGCCTTAGACTGGGGGGGTGAAATCACTATCTATAACCCTACCTGGAACAGAGTGTCTGACTGGCCTCCTCCAGGGGCCTGATTCTTAGTTTCCAACCTGTCCCTTAACTGGGGGCTGTGATCCCCTCAGCTCATTCCCTAGAGCCCTTTCCCTGGAGTAGACCCTGGTTCCTCACGCAGACTCACTGCAACCTGGGAACTCTCGCTCCTGAGAAACCCTGGAACACTCCCCACCCCTTCCTCCCAGGCCTCTAACCCTTTGCTCTCTGTCAGCCTGCCCTTGGATGGAGACCTCTTAGAGGTTGGTCTTGGTGTCTTGACCTCCACCCTTCCTCCTCCTCCCAGAAGGGTACTCTATTCATTCAGAGTTGGCTTTTCCCATTCCACTTACTGAACTGGGTGTCCCTGTCATCATGAACCACCCACTATGCCACAAATGCATTTTTTATGGTGCTTAAGAGACCAAGCGACCTGGTTTCTAGTCCTGGTTTTACTACTACTTACCAGGTGATCCTGGGTGAGTCCCTTAATCACTCTGAACCTCAGTTTCCTCATCTATAAAATAGTGACAGAAAGACTTTGCCCCACCCACCTCACAGTGTTGATGAGAGGCTATCTGAGGTAATGTGCATGAACACAGTTTGCACAACATGAAACTCTTTGTAAGTGCATAGGAAAGGAAGTAAAGAACCGGCTCCATGAGGATTAGGGATTCAAAGCCTGGCTGAAGCACCTCTATACTTTCTCAATAGGTCTGAGGAAGAGCTGAGCACTGACTCCAACCAGGAACAGCATGTATTTCTCAGGGGCTTCTAAACGTCTGGAAAGATTCAGGATGAGTTTCCATTGAGTCCTGGTTTGGAGAACTAGAATCAAGTCCAGATTTAAGTGCTAGATAAAAATTGGTGTTCAAAAGGCTGACCTGGGGGCTTCCCTGTTGGTCTAATGGTTAAGACTCTGTGCTTTTGCTGCAAGGGGCATGGCTTCGATCTCTGGTTGGGGAACGATGATTCTGCATGCCACGTGGTGTGGTCACACACACAAAATAATAATAATAAAAAATAAAACAAAAGGCTAAACTGATTATCTTGATCTTACATTTTTGTATTTTTTAAATTCTACATTAAATAATTTATTATCTTGGTGATTTTAAAGTAAAGGCTAATGATGGGTAAACAACCTGTGGTTTAGTTGCTGAGTCATGTCCGACTCTTATGACCCCATGGACTATAGCCTGCCAGGCTCCTCTGTCCATGGGATTCTCCAGACAAGAATATTGAAGTGGAGCCATTCCCTTCTCCAGGGGATCTTCCTGACCCAGGGATTGAACCCAGGTCTCCTGCATTGCAGGCAGATTCTTTACTGACTGAGCTACGAGAGAAGTGTAAGCAACCTTTACACTTCTATTTTAACAAACAACATTTTTTTTTTTTTTTTTTTGTAGGAGAGGGAAACCCTTAAGAGTCAGAATCACATAATAGTCTAAATGTCAAATCAGCCTGGTCTGGGAACATTTCAGCCAGCTGTCCTCTGGTCACTATCCCCTAGGGTACTGCCAGTCACTATGTCGATGGCATGAGCTGGAGCTGGAGTAGATAACTGGAGTTAATGGCTGGGAGACTGTGACGACCTGGGTTAGTCTCTCAGCCCAAACCATGACAAGTAGGTTCTGAAACAAGTGGGCCTCATGTATCTGCCATGCAGCCATTTGGTTAGTTTAATGTTTATATTTTGACCTTCACAGCTTCCTCACCATGTTTTCATTTTGAGTTAAAGGCCACATTTGCTACTTTAATCTTGAGAGATATGGCATGCAAATCTGATTGTCTATCTCCTTTGAAAATGGAAATATCTAATAGCCGTGCCCCTAGTGATAATTATGGGATTTGAGCCTAACAGAGCAACGGTTTTCTGGTTATTGCCTCCATGAGGCTCCTTAAGCACAAATACAATTTTGTTAGTCTTGACAGAATTTCCCCCCAAGTAGTTGCAGTCCACTCTCATCCTTGGGGCTTTCCCAGGTGGGGATAATGGTAAAGAACCTGCTTGCCAATGCAGGAGATATAAGAAATGCAGGTTCGCACCCTGGGTTGGGAAGATCCCTTGGAGGAGGAAATGGCAACCCACTCCAGTATTCTTGCCTGGAGAATTCCCATGGACAGAGGAGCCTGGTGGGCTGCAGTCCATGGGGTGGCAAAGAGTCAGACATGACTAAAGCAACTAAGCCCACATGTACCATCATCTTTAGGCGAGGAACTGAAACCTAAGAAAACCTAACACCTCTTCCAAGCAAGCCCAGAAGAGAGGGGGAGCCAGTTACCCACCCCTGCATGGCCTTCCACCCTCTGATTCAGTGTTCAGTGTGAGGGATAGAGTGGGTGAGCAGGATAAGGATATACCACTGTAGCTCCCATGAAAGTAGAAAGTAAAACAGAGGCCTCGAGGAAGACAGAAAAGTCTCTCAAAAGTCAAACGTGTTTTTCTGACCTCATGGTCCTCAGATGAAGGGAGATAATTACCTTTTCCAGAAGTACATAATGATGGGGAAGAGAGACATGATAGCCCCGTGGAAGATGCTCCTATCCAGGTGGCCGTCTGAAATGGCAGCAAGGATTGTGTCCTTCTGGGCATCAGAGATGTTCACCTACCCGCAGAGTAGGAACCTGTCATTGGCAGAGGTTCCAGGGAAGGCAGGAAACCTCTTTTGGACCTCAGGACTTTTATGACCATCCCCTCCCCAAAGGCAGAAGTTTTTAATGGGACTGCTAGGTAAAGGTTATCGGGTTGACCCAGACTTAGGAGGTGCCTTATGAAAGCTTTCAGGATTCTTGTAGTGGGAAATGCTTCTTGGCAAAAGGCCAGAGAGGAGTCGGGGTCCTCCTTACTCTCAGCCTTGGAGGGACATCTGCATGCAGGTACAGCTTTAGGATGATACTAATTTTGGACTTCATTAGGGCCACATCATTTTCGTTGTATGCCCGGTTGACTTGTAGCACACGAGCTGAACTCACCAAATCATTAAATCTAAAAAGAAGTAGTAAAGAGGAAATTAGCAAGGAGAAAATGCAAGATTAAACAGTGTTTCTGGCCCAGATCTATTTCTGTCCTAAAAGCATAAGAGCTAGTCCTGGGCCAGGTCATTCATTCAATCATAATTCATCCATTGGCAAATGTTGAGCACCTACCACATGTCACAGGTTATGCCAAGTGCTTCTTCAAGTATATTTCTTCACTGCAAACTCCCTTATTTATCCCATCCTCCCTTCTTTACCCATCCTGGACCTTTCATCAGTTTTGCCTGTAATTATTTCAAGAGCTAAGTCTTATCTTCCTCTTTTTTCCCCTCCTGTGCTGACCCTCTCACAATTACCACCACTCTCTGAAGCAACATATTCCTTTTCTTAAATGTTTTTATTATAGTAAAATATGCAGGACATAAGATTTCCAGTTTAATCATTTCTAAGTGTTGGGGTCAGTGACATTAAGTACATCCATATAAACTGTGAAGTCATCACCATCATCTGACTCCAGAACTTTTTTCATCTTCCTAAACTAAAACTCCATACACAATAAGCACTAACTCCCATTTCGCCTTTCCTCCAGTCCCTGGCAGCAACTACTTTTTGTCTTCTAGCAGCATATTCTTTTACTAACCAAAATATCTGTCAGTTATACCTTAAGTACACAGCATACTTCTCTCAGGCCATTTTAAATCTTAACTGTTTAAAATCTTCCTAAGAGTAGAGTACCATGGGCCTCCCATTATAAGCCTATTCTGCATGTCCATTCATATACTTGATCAGTGGACAGTTAATAAGGTTTTACTCTGTGCAGGTGCAGTTCCAGGAGCAGGGATTCAGCAGTGAACACAGTAAACAATATCCTGCTTTCCAGGAGCTCATAATCAGTGAGAGGAAGAAGACAGATTTAAGTAAACAGATGAATAATTCAATATGCAGTAGAATGCTAAGGAGACAACAAAAGGGGATGAGTGACAGGAAACGGGGTAGGCACTGAACTTGTACAGTGAAAAAGAAAAAGATGAGGGCAGGGGCTTCTTCCCGCCAAGAGGGCAGCGGTGCAAGGGCTCTGAGGCAGGCACCATCCTGGGAGGGCACTGGGAGGACAGAGCAGAGACCCTCCTTGCTAGAGCATGGGGCAAGTGGCAGGTAGCATGTGGTAAGCTCCAAGATACAGGCAGGCTCTGTTCATCAAGGCTCTTTAGGCAGTGAGAGGATGTCTGGACTTCATCGCAGTGGGAATGGGAAGCTGCTGGCACGTTTTAAACAGGAGAGTGATATAATTGGTCCACACTGAGAAAAGGCTGCTCTGGCTGCTGTGTGGACAAGTTTGTAGAGGGCAAGTGAGAAAGCAGAGACGATGGTGGCAGGACTTGGAGCACCAGGGAGGGCTGTTCACGGTGGTATTATTTTTCTGCCCCTCAGTCGCCTCCCCCTTGAACACTTAGGAAAAAACCTCACTAACCGCTACTCATCCTTCAAAGTTCAGCTTAGGTGACCTGTCTCCCAAGAAACCACTCCTAAGCACTCAGTTGTCTAAATGTACTTCCTGGGCTTGACTTGACAACTATCATCCTACTTCTTAACTTCCATTTGTGTTTTTTTGTCTGCCATCCCATTAGTTGGTGGGGTCTTAGAGAACAGAGAACATGCCTTAGCAGGTTTTTTTTGTTTTTTTTTTAATATTTGCAACGTTAAATTCAGTGCTTAAGAAATAATAAACAATCAATAAATATATATGGAACTGAGCCAAACTCTTCCTTGGGGTACCAGTGGAAGATCTCTTAACCAAACACCCTTAACTGGTGTGCTGAGTTACCAGGTAGGTGCCCTGCACGTCTAAAGAACACATTGCCTGATACCAATAGCACACCCACCATGTACATTGCTGGGACCGTTTCATGAACTCTCTCACTTTTCTGTAACTAACTGAGGCAAATAGTTACAGAGAGTTATTCATATCTCTTCCCAAATATTTTTGCCTGTTGTTACTTTAATTTGTAATTTATGAAAATTGACAAACTATGAACATAAAAAGAAAAGGAATTTGTTGTTTTTGTGAAAATAAATTTGAATGCTTTGGGATGTTCCAAGAAAGGCAAGTTTCTATTTAAAAAATTGCTATTGGGACTTCCCTGAGGCCTAATGGCTAAGACTCCCCACTTCCAAGGCAGTGGATGAGGGTTCAATCCCTGGTGGGGGAACTAAGATCCCACATGATAACATAAGTTTTAAAAACTGTATTTAAAAATGGCTAATGAGATCAGCTAGACTCCAATTTTTAAAAATTAAAAATTACTACTGAGTTAGATAGGTGTGGAAGGCAATTTTAAATGTTGAAAAAACAAGTATAAAAATCCAGAAGGATTAAATTGCTTTGCAGTAACTATAGTTTCTCCCTCCACTACAGAAGAGAAAAATTAGAAATAGTAGATTGCATTTTGGGTATGGTTTACACAAGAAAAATATGTAGAGCTCCAATTAGTGGAATGGTTTTGGCTTTACTTCAAGTTTTACAGGTAAATTTACATGAATATGTTTTAACTTAAAAATTTATCTGCTTCATGTCATACATTCACACACACACATTTTATAATACCTTGCTTTAACGAAAGAACTATTGGTCCAGTTATGCAACATAAGTGGACATCTATCATATTAACAAATAATAGGGAAAAAGTGCTCCACTTCCTGGGTATAAATAAGTGCATTTCAACACCGGGAACTGCAGAATATGGAGGAGCTTTTAAGATCGAGAGGAAAGAATGGTGGGCGTGGATTCAGGGACCTTACGCAGTGGGATTTTCAGGTGGAGGCTGCTGCCTGGCAGAGCTGAAGTTCCTGTGTCACTTCCAGGCCACTGCAGTCTTTGCTGGGAGGAACTAAGTGTGGAAAGCTGTGAGGGGAAGGAGAAATAGGAAACTTACTTTTCCATTTCAGAAAAGAAATAGAAATCATTGACGGCATAGTTGATTATGATAATCCTGTGACCAAATACTCGGCGCTTTATAAGGACCATGTCTTCATTTTCAAGATCTATGCTCCGGGCACTGGGATGTGGTATTGGGCGTCCTGATATGTGTGGGGCTGTGGAGAAATCTGAGAGAGGGGGAGAGGGACAGAGAGAGAGAGAGGAGTTAACATTTATCAATGGGATCATTCACCACAATTCTATAAAAACAGCAATACTGACTAAACCTTTTATGTGTGCATGCTGTGTGCTGTTGCCTCAGTCGTGTCTGACTCTTTGCAACCCTCTGGACTGTAGCCCTCTAGGTTCCTCTGGGCCTGGGGTTCTCCAGGCTGGAGTGGGTTGCCAGGCCCTCCTCCAGGGGATCTTCCCCATCCAAGGATCAAACCCATGTCTCTTACATCTCCTGCATTGGCAGGTGGGTTCTTTACCACTAATGCCACCTGAGAAGCCTCTACCCTTTTATAGCACTTACTATTGCCAAGAATAGTTCTTAGAGGCTTTACATGTATTAACTCATTTAATTCTTACAACAACACAATTATTATTCCCATTTTACAGATGAGGCACAAAGTCACTTATGCAGGATCCTCCAGTTAAAAAGTGGCAGATTCAAATCTAGGCAATCTGGCTCTATTATCTGTGACTCCCATTTTCTGTCTTGCCCTAAAAATGGGAAGCCATAAGGGCTGATCATATGCTGCAAATTCATTACTGTATCTCCAGCACCTGGAAAAGTGCTGGCCATATTGTGGATTCTCAAAAAGTGCACTGAATGAACAAATGAACTAATGAATGAGGTAGTTGAATAAATCTACACAAACAACATGAGGAAGTAGTTTTATAACATGTGAGAATTCAAAGTTCTTGAGACTGATCATTACCTTTCTTTCCTGGCTTCTGAAGCAGAATGCACTGGGCTCACATCCTCACTATGTGGAACTAGGCTTGCCTTCATACCCAGGACCTGGAGTTCTTGCTAGACCCTAGGCTAATGCAAGCATTGAAAGCAAACAGGACCCTGCAGGGCCTTCCCAGGGACAGACACCCCCACCTCCACCCCCCAAGTCCCCTGCCTCTTGTTTGTAGAAAAGCTTTAGCCTCCTGGGCCTTCTCTGAGTTCCAAAGAACAAATTGAATCAGAGAAGTGAGAAAATGCAGCAGCAACTAAGGAAAAGAGTCAAGCAAGACAAAATAATAATAGTTATCCGTAGTTTATCCAACCAAGGACCTTCGGTTCCTCTTCAAAGGCTATAGATGATAATCTATATGAGCTATATCCTTGAGTTATTTTATGAACACTAAAACCCCAATCAGGTGAAAGAAGTTAATTGCATGCTGACTACCAGCATGTAGATCCCAGACCAATTTGAACCAGAAGGTTGATGAGGTTGACCCCCAGTTATCTCACCACCAACCAGTCAGAAGAATGTCAATGAGCTAATCAGGTACCCTGCAACCCTCTGCCTCATCTTGCCTTTAAAAATCCTTCCCTAAGAGGCAACACGAGTTCGGGTCTTTTGAGCATGAGCTGCCCGTGCTCCTTGCTTGCTTGGCTCTGTGTTGGATGCCTTGCAAAAAATGCTATACCTTTCTTCACCACAACTCAGTGTTGGAAGACTGGCTGTACTGCAGGTAAGTGAGTGAACCCAGCTGTGGTTCTGCAATAGCATGACATAAAGCAACGAGCTCTGTAGCTTCTTACCTGGGTTAACCCTTGTAGCTTGTATCAACCCTTGTATCAACAGGGAAGAGGAATAAATAGAGAAGTGACTTACTTTCCTTGCTGTATACTTCCTGGTGAAGATAGTCTTCAAGTTCCTGGCGCTTATGGGGATGAGACATAAATCTGCGGTAATTACAAAAGCTCTTGATAAAGCTGATCATCTTCAGCCAACCTCTCTTCTGGGGAAAGAGAAAGGAGCGCCACATATGCATTAGCACAGCCTGCTGTTCACTGAGTCCACTATGTGCCAGAAACTTGACATTCATTACATTGAATCCTCACAACACCTCCTTTAAAAAGCGTTAAGTTTTAGCTTCAATTTAAAAGTAAGGAAACTCAGGTCAAAGAACTTATATAACCTTCCCCAGAATAAGCAAGAATCACCCAGGCATGGTTGAGGCCACTGACAATGTTCTTTCTACCATCGTCTTCCTACAGTGAAGATTTGAGATGCCATGAATGGGAAAGGGCATGTGAGAGCTAAAAACAGAAAGAGACAGAGGACAGAGATAAGCATGACTCACAGGAAGGGGAGTAATAGCTCAAGCAGATTTTGAAATGATGAAGAAATAAGGAAATGAGTAAATCATTTCTAAGCATTATAAAAGAAAAATATAACTACACGTGCACACACTCATACACTCCCTCTCCACCAACACATAGGGACACATTAAAAATGCATGTTACATTTCTTCACCTGTTTCTTAATAGATTCCCAGGGACAGTTCTCTAGTTTATTTGCCCCTTGATAAGCTGATGTTTACAGCCAGAAAGAATCTTGATCAACTAGTTCAGTTGTCTCATTTCATAGAGAGGAAACCTCAATGTAAGCTTGGCTTTAGAGAGCCAGTGAATGAATGAATTTTAGTCACTAATTTGTGTCCACCTCTTTTATGACCCCATGGACTGTAGCCTGCCAGGCTCCTCTGTCCATAGGATTTCCCCAGCAAGAATACTGGAGTGGGTTGCCATTTCCTTCTCCAGGGTACCTTCCTGGAGATCCCTCCAGGGATCAAACCCGCCGTCTCCTGTAGGCGGATTCTTTAATGCTGAGCCACCTGGGAAGCCCATAGAGAGTCAGTGGCAAAGCATATAAACTACTGGATTTAGTGTCAGAAGTTTTGAGTCTGGAGCCTATCTTCACCTTAATTGGGTAATTTGGGTCAACTTTCTAAATGTATGTCTCAATGTCTCCATGTGTAAGAAAGAAACAATAGCCTTCAGGGTTATGGTGAAGGTTAGTCATATGTACATCAATCACTATGCGCAGTGCTCGGCACAAAGCAGGCACTAAGGACATGCTGAATCCTTTTTTACACCTTCTTAACTAACAGCAACTGAAAGACCTGAAATTAAAACTCAGCATCCTGGTGTTGGATGCAGTATTCTTTCCACTCTCCCAAATGATCATTCATGGTACCCTGACATAGAGTTGAGTTGATCCACATATGGAGGAAATAAAAAGGAGAAAGAAGGGAGCAGCATGTTATCATACCTGGGGTTCTGCATCAGTGGGCATAGGCATTATTTTTTCACTATTCTAATATAATTGTTATTTTACCCAGTGGGTATATAATTTGATATAGTTGTGATTATAATACATATATGATTTGGAGTTCTGTTGGGTTAAAAAATTTCTTTGTCACATCTTTTTTTTTTTTTAAATTGAATGAAAATTTCTTTAAACTGTACTCTACAATTTTCAAAAACTTCACACATATGATTTCATATAGTCCCATAATAACTCTTCCTTCCTGACCCTTATCTTGTCCCTCCCTACTTTTCTCTCCTCACTGGTAACCATAATTTCTTCCTTATATTTGTGAGTGGCATAGGCATTCTTTTCAGAGATTCTTTGGCATGATCTTTAGTGTCAGATAGAGTTGGGTGCAAATCTTTCTGATGACCAGTTCTACAACATGCTGATCAAGTGATTATTTAAGAGGAGTATGTATTTTTTTCTCAAACCCTATGAAGAGACTTTCCTGAATCATATTCCTGTCTCCTCTTTCTTTCCTTCTTCTGTCCTCCCATGGAAGAAAGAATGAGTTTGGTAGTTGATGAGCTTGGCAGCAGGAAAAGGGCAGGCTTTGTTCTTTAGCCTCCTGAGTTCTCTCTGGGAGCTGCTGGTCTGCAGACACCTGTGTTCAGGCCTGCCTTTTGTCATACAGTAGGGAGCTCACCCGGCTAAGTGGGGGTCTCACTGTTCCTCTTTGTTAGTGACTGGACATATAAGTAAGTAAGGGAATCGAGAGGATTATTTAACCCACTTGACTTCACAGCCAATCCATGCCCTCCAAATCAGCTTTCAGTAGTTAAAAACAAACAAACTGACATGTTGATCTCCATATGACCAGCCTCTGTGCCTGTCATTCAACTGGTTCTAATCACAAATAGTGAAGACAGGGGTTTCTTGAAATTCCATCTGTAACAATTGCTCTGAGCCTCAAATTCTTCCGTTGTAAATGGGGATTTGAAAACCTATCCCAAAGAGTAGCTGCTTTGGTGAATAAATAAGCAAACACTGAAACTCTTCTGTGTGGTTGGCAATGCCTAGGCAGTGGTTTCCTGGTCCCCAGTCTTGTCTTTGCTAGCTTCCCCACTGACCTGGGATTCCTGCAGGTAAACTGCTGTCCTTGAGGGCTTCTTGGGTGAAGCTAGTGGTATTTCAACTTCCTTCTCCAAAGGAAGAGGTGGAAACAGTTCTTGGTAATCTTTAAACCTGCCAGCAGGAGACCAGGAATATTAAGGAAGGCAAAAACATGGTACATAAAAGGTAACAGTCCAGGCAAACCTCTCTCAGCTTTTGGAGGAAGGGGAATTTGGTGAATGGTGAGATATTAAAAAATACTTCTGTAACCATTCCAATCCTTTGCTCATGTCAGTCTGTTCTTCCTGACCAATACTGTAGTGTTCCTTGCTCAGGTAGCTGAACAGAAATGTGTGTGTGTGTGTGTGTGTGTGTGTGTGTGTGTGTGTGTGTGCAGGTAGGCAGGTAAGAGGGTTCAGAGCAAGTTCCGCTTTTATTTTGTAGGGATGCTCTGGCAGTGAACCGTGAGAGTAGACTCTGAGACTAATGTGACTTTCAGAAGTCAATGAGCAGCTTCAGAGAATCACTGCCTTCACCCAGCAACACTCACCACTTTTCTTCCAGAGATTTCATGACATAGCCCTGGACCATTAACAACGTTGTTGTGCTGACATGATGCATGAGAGAGACTTCCTTGATAATAGGGGCATTACACTGCAGCATTTGTTCTAAAAAATGCAAGAGAGAAGAAAAGTCATCATTTTCTTATGTACCATTTCTGAGGTGGCTAGGATTTTTCTCATCCAAGAGCCTCATGGTTCCTTGTTCTCAATCTGGCCAGATTCAGCTCTCCACAATCTGGCTGAAAATCTCAAAAGTACATTTGGAATGCTATGTGTGCACGTATTTGTAGAGCAAATACTTCCTGGTTTAGTCCATTCCAAATTTCAAAGATAAGTGCATAAGGGGAAAGCAGTGTTTAAAGGACTCCATTTCTGCAGCTAGTTTGAAGTTTTCAGTTAAGGAAGAGAATAGAGGAATAAAGGATTAAAGTTAAGTGGCTGAGGCAGATGGGAAATCCAAGATTACCAATAAATATTCTAAGGGCAGTATGATTCTCCAGGTGTTCAAAGACTACTGTGTTCATTAAAAAGATTTAAAAGCTTATTAAGGACAGGATCTGCATATTCTCCTTTCTCTTCTAGCTCATTCAAAATGATGCACAAAACCTAATATCTTGTGACTCAATAAATAAATATTACTTACAAGTAAAGACCTGCCCCTTTTACTGCTTTTTCTGCTTTCAAAATTTATAACTTTATCTTGGTTTAACACAAGCACCACACACACACAAGCCTATCTGTTCATCTGTGCCAAAACAGGAGGCTTCTTCATTGCTTTGTAAGATTTGTTTACCTCCAGGATAGGATCATGCTCACCCCCTTTTGTTTTCCTCTAGAATTATAGGTCAGTACTTTACTTGCAGTTTCTGCTTCTGGACAAGATGAATTTACATGGATCAGATTTACCCTCCTGCCTTAGGCAAGAAAACAAGACAAAACTTACACAACAAAGATTTTCAGGGAGACAGTTCTTCTCAGCACCTTTCAGTACTCTTTACATCCCATGGATGGTGGACACTCTAGCTTTGCATCCTGCTAACACATGATTTTGGATCTAACGCCAGTCTACTTGATGTGAAGGATCAAATGACTGGAGTTTGAATTCAAGTTTTACTAACTGGACAAGTTAGTTAACTTCTCCATGTTTTACTTTCCTCATTAGAAAAATGGAGTTATTTATCCCTACCTTCTAAGTTATTTGTACCTATCTCTTAAGGATTAAATTAAATCCTACTTTCAGGGTTGAGAGGATATATTTCACATACAAGCACAAGTGTCATCTTTTATTTGTGGTATTATATTTTGGATTTATTATTGTATTATTATTTTAGTTTTTCAATAGCAAATTTCCTATTTAGAAAAACTAAATACTAACACATGTTAAGAATTTAAATAAAACTCCTGCTTCAAGCACATTCTGATTTTAACCCACTATCCATTCTGTCTTATCAATATTATACTTCAGAATGGTTACATATAAAAGAACAACAATGCATGTAGTTTTTTGGGCCTATGTGCCTTTCTTTCAGTTTTATCTTTAAGAAAAAGAATGATAGATTTGATTTGTTTTTTCTTTTTTGAAACACTGCATGTTATCACTTATATGTGGAATCTAAAAAATAAAGAAATGAATATAACAGAACATAAACAGACTCAAAGATATAGAGGATAAGCTAGTGGTTATCAGTGGGAAGAGGGGAGGGAGGTGGCACAAGATAGGAGGAGGGGATGAAGAGATATGACCTGTGTATGAGATAAATAAGATATAAGGATATGTTGTTGGATAAGGAAATGGCAACCCACTCCAATAATCTTGCCTGGAAAAACTGCATGGACAGAGGAGCCTGGTGGGCTAGTGTTCATGGGGTTGCATGAGTCGGACATGATTTTGTGACTTCACCACCACCACCAAGGATGTATTGTATAGCACAGGGAATATAATCTTATATTAACTTTATATAATATAATATATAATATTATATAATACAATATAGTAATTTATAATAACTTTAAGTGGATTATACTCTATAAAAATACTGAATCACTATGCTTTATATCTGGGATGAATATAATGGAAATTAACTATACTTCAATTTTTAAAAGTGCATTTATTATTATTCTCTGCTTTCACGGTCTTCGGCTTTGTCTCAATACTGCCCCATGTGGCCGCTGCTCTGTTCTGCTTTCTCAGGGAGAGAGCAGTCTCTTCCCCAAACTTAAGATTCTAAAGGGTAAAGGAAACAATTTCAGGAGAGGAGAATGCATACCAGGAGAGTTTTTGCCGTGGAAGAAAGTCTTGATTATGTTTTCAAAGAGAGACTTATAAATCTTTTCATTTGTCTCAACACTGATCTTCTGTATGGCTACCAGGAACTGCAATGGGGTTTCAGCCCCCCGTTCTCTGAGGAACTCCCTGAAGAACTCCAAGTGCTGTGTGTTTAGGAGGACTTCTGTCAAGTTTCTGGAAAACAAGAAAGCATCATTGGCAGAGAGAAAGAGATGGTGACCCTGGATTCTGCTCCAATTAGGGAATGGGGAAGGGTCTCTCCCAGACTTCAGGGCTTTGAACTGTAATTGAAGAGCAGAGTGGATAAACTGGTTACTCTGCTTATTTATGGAGATGAACTTAATGTACCCATCCTAAGCTTGGTCTAATCATTTGACAACCCCAATGGAAGAAGAGAAGGAGTATTTTAAAGGGGGCTTTTTGTTGTTGTTGTTGTTCAAGGAAAACTTCTTCCATTATGGATTCACTGGCAGTCATTTCAGCAAGACAGACCATGAGTGACCAGCAGTTGTTATAGATCAGTATTTCTAAATTTCCACTGCTGATTTCTTCTTTCACTGTTTCTTGAGTACAGGTGTTGCCCTAATGTTTCAATTCTCTTGACTCTTGCCTTATGATTTTCTTCTGCTAGGTAATCTCTACATCCTCTGTGGTTTCAGTTTTCACTGATATGAGGAAGTGATTTCAACTTTCAGTGTTACTGTGAAGCTATATCTCTAGTTTCTGTGAACTCCACAATTTCAGCTGCCCATTGAACCTTATCTTTATGTCATTTGTCATTGGTAGAACCTCTCCATACAAATTCACGAGTTGTCCAACTTGTTCTTCTCCTATTACGTACTTGTCTTATTAAGAATGATGCTAGCTACAGGTTTTTTTCTTTTTAATTTATTTATTTATCTGAAGGATGATTGCTTTACAATATTGGTTTGATTTCTCTCATTCATCAACATGAAGTAGCCATGCATTAGGCTCCTCTGTGTATGGGATTCTCCCAGCAAGAACACTGGAGTAGTTGCCATTTCCTTCTCCAGGGGATCTTACGAAACCAGGGATCAACCCTGAGTATCCTGCAACTCCTGCCTTGGCAGGCAGATTTCTTTTACCAGTGAGCCATGTGGGAAGCCCAAGAATCAGCCACCCGTGTACACAGGACCTCTCCCTCTTGAACCTCCCTCACATTTCCCACCCTCTCCCACCCCTTCAGGTTGTTCCAGAGCCCCAGTTCGAGTTCCCTGAGTCAAGCAGCAAATTTCCACTGGCTGTCTATTTAATATATGGTAATGTATATGCTTTCACGCTACTCTCTCCATTCAGCTCACCCTCTCATAAATGTACTTTTTAAGGGTGAGATGATTCCCTTCTAAGTTTATTGAGAATTTTTATCATAAATGGATGCTAGATTTTATAAAATGCTTTTAATGCATCAATTGAGATACTTGTGTGAAGTTTTTTCCCTTATTTTATTAACATGATGCATTCTATTAATTTATTTTCAGATGCATTATTTCCATTCCTGGAATAAATCCCACTTGGTTATGGTATATAATCCTTTTAAAATGTGGTTGAATTTGGTTTGCTAATATTTTATTGAGGATTTTCACATCTAGGTTTTAGAGGGATATTGGTCTGTAGTTTTCTTATGATAATTTTGTTTGGCTTTGGGATCAGGATAATACTTGCTGGCCTCATAAACATATTAGAAGTGTTCCTTTTTCCTCTATTTCCTCAAAGAGTTTGTAGACTATTGGTAGCATTTATTCTTTAACTATTTCATAGCTTTCTCCAGTGAAGCCATCTGTCTAGACTTTTATCTGTGAGATTTTAAATTATTAATCCAATTTCTTCTCTTGTTATAGAGATTTACTCACATTTTCTATTTCTTGAGTCAGTTTCAGAAATTTGGGTATTTCTAGAAATTTTTCTATTTCATCTAATTGTCATTGTCATACTCCTTGCATTTTCTTACAAACAGGTTAGTTACTTTAGGGTCAGTGGTCCTCTCTTTTGGTCCAGGTTTTGAAAATCTGTGTCATCTCACTTTTTCCCTTTTGTCAGTATAGTTAATGGTTTATCAATTTTGTTAATCTTTACAAAAAACCTATTTGTGCTTGGATTTTCTCATTTTTCTTCTCTTCATATTATTGATTTCCACTCATGTATATTATTTACTTCCTTCTACTTCCCCTGAGTTTGGTCTGAATATATCATCCCACCACCTTTAGTCTCCATTGTTTTTTTATTGAAGTATGGCTGATTTATAATATTATATTAGTTTCAGATATATAATATAGTATTCACAGACTTGAAAATACTAAATTTTCAAATAGATTTGAAAATCTGTTAAAACACAGAATACACAGGGTGAAGGGACATAGAACATAATAGTAGAAAGCTAGATTGGGGGAATTCCTGGGTGGTCTAGTGGTTAGGATTCCACACTTTCACTGCCAAGGGTGCAGGTTCAATCCCTAGTCAGGGAATTAAGTTCCCACAAGCTGCATGGAGTGATCAAAAAAAGAAAGAAAGAAAGAAAAAAGAGAGAGAGAAGGAAAAGAAAAGACTTCTTTCATATTCAACTAAACTGGGAACTACATATTTCTGTAGACATAGTGGAGAGTGGTGAATAGTATAAACTGGAACAGCAAAAAGAATAAATGATTGAATTTCAGGGAATAATTCCAGTTCCTTAAAAAGGATAAATGATTGAACTTCAGGGAATAATTTTAGTTCCTTGAAGAGGAGGAAGCTCCATCTAGAGAATTTAGAAGAGACAGAGGACTTATAACCCTCAATGAACATTATCAGTAACTGAAAACATACTTCTGTAAGCTTTCTCTATACAAAATATTCTGCCAGTGACATTGACTAACAAATTTGTATGTGTTAATATATCTCTATCATCCATAAGATAACTTTTCATACAGCTAGTCATTAATAGATAATAATAAATTAAAAAATAAGTGCCTCAATGAATGGCACGGATAAGAAAATTATCGTCAAGTGAGAAGGTGGAAAATACTTAAAAAAGTAAAAAGTAGTAAAAAATAGAACATGGTAAGTTCTTGTATTTTAAAGGTTTATTACTTCAGAAGAGGTGGAAGTCACAGCAGACATACAACTGGAGGACTTTATTTTGTAGAGACGGAACTTGTGCTAAGGTGAATGGAAAGAGAGAGTGGGCATTTCTGAAAGAAAAGATCACAGACTCTTTGTCTAGCACTGGGAACTTATCAGAGGCTGACTCTAAGACTGATCATAAAGGGGACAGACAAGAAGTAAGGAGCTAGTTAGGAGACTACTACAGCTGTATGCAATCCACAAAAACACAAACTGGCAAGGACATCCAAACAAAAATGTCTCTTGGGGTACTATTCATGGCAATGAAAAAGTAAAGATAATATACATGTTCATTAAAAATATATAGTTAAATAAACCATGCAATATCCATAGTATGGAAGAAGGTAAATCGATTTATATTGACATGAAAGGATATCCATGATAGTTTGTTAAGTTTTAAAAAGTTACTGTATAATATATATTGCATGGTGCAAATTTTAGAAAATAAATAGTGATTTAATATAAAGTATCCCTGTGCATGTACAGTATGATTAAGGAGAGCTTGTGCCTGGACATATCGTTGTGACCAGATCCTATGTCTTACCTGGGTCTCATTGAAGGCTTCCTCACATTAGCCCTTTTAAAGAATGACATTCTCCTTTTTGAGGGTAAAATCATCTTTGGTTCTCGGATAATTTCTACAGTAAAATCTAAAAATAAAATTACAAAAGTGTGGAACATCATATTATAAAGAACACTGAAGACAGTAAGAAAGAACAAAGAGTGAAGGACATTATCATACATTGAATGCGTGTAGAAAAACCAAAGTCCCCAATGACCAATGGCCTGAGATAGCAGCTGTTATGGGGACTTGCTCCCTAAAACTCCTCTTCATGGATCACAGTCTTGTCGTGGCAAAGGGGTTTATGTAACTCAATGAAGCTAAGAGCCATGCTGTGCAGGGCCACCCAAGATGGATGGGTCATAGAGAAGAGTTCTGACAAAACCTGGTCCCCTGGAAAAGGAAATGGTAACCCATTCCAGTATTCTTGACTGGACTAACCCATGAACAGTATAAAAAGGCAAAAAGATATGACACCGGAATATGAGCCCCCCAGGTTGGAAGGTGCCCAGTACACTACTGAAGAAGAGCAGAGGATAATTACTAATAGTTCCAGTAACAGTGAAGCAGCTGGGCCAATGTGGAAACAATGCTCAGCTGTGGACATGTCTGGTGGTAAAAAGCTGATGCTATAAAGAACAATACTGCATAGGAACCTGGAATGTTAGGTTCATGAATCAAGGTAAATAGGACATGGTCAAGCAGGAGATGGCAAGAGTGAACATCGACATCTTAGGTATCAGTGAACTAAAATTGATGGGAATGGGCAAATTTAATTCAGAAGATCATTATATCTACTACTGTGGGCAAGAATCCCTTAGAAGAAACAGAGTAGCCCTTATAGTCAACAAAAGAGTCTGAAATACAGTACTTGGGTGCAATCTCAAAAACAGAATGATCTTAGTTCATTTCCAAGGCAAACCATTCAACATCACAGTCATCCAAGTCTATGCTCTTACCATTGAAGCAAAAGCAGCTGAAGTTGACCAGTTCTATGAAGACCTACAAGACATTCCAGAACTAACACCAAAAAAGATGTAGTTTTCATCATAAGGGATTGGAATGCAAAAGTAGGAAATCAAGAAATACGCAGAATAACAGGTAAGTTTGGCCCTGAAGTACAAAATGAAGCAGGGCAAAGGCTAAGAAAATTTTGTCAAGAAAATAAGCTGGTCACAGCAAACATCCTTTTCCAACAATGCAAGAGATGACTTTACACATGGACATCACCTGATGGTCAATACAGTAATCAGATTATGTTCTTTGCAGCCAAAGATGGAGAAGCTCCATACAGTCAGCAAACACAAGACACAAGATCTGGAGCTGATGGTGGCTCATGAGTTCCTTAGTGTAAAATTAAGATTTAAATTGAAGAAAGTAGGGAAAACCATTCAGGTATGATCTAAATCAAATCCTTTGCGATTGTACGGTGGAGGTGACGAATAGATTCAAGGGATTAGATCTGATAGACAGAGTGCCTGAACAACTATGGACAGAGGTTTGTAACACTGTATAGGAGGCAGTGACCAAAACCATCCCAAAGAAAAAGACAGGCAAGAAGGCAAAATGATTGTCTGAGGAGGCCTTACAAATAGCTGAAAAAAAGAAGAGAGGTGAAAGGCAAAGGAGGAAGGGAAAGATAAACTCAACTGAATGCAGAATTCCAAAGAAGAGCAAGGAAATAAGAAAGATAAGCAAGATAAGAAAGCCTTCTTAAGTGAACAATGCAAAGAAATAGAGGAAAACAATAGAATGGGAAAGACTAGAGATCTCTTCAAGAAAATTGGAGATACCAAGGGAACATTTCATGTAAAGATGGGCACAATAAAGGAAAGAAATGGCAAGGACTAAACAGAAGCAGAAGATATTAAGAAGAGGTGGCAAGAATGCACAGAAGAATTGTACAAAATAGGTCTTAATTATCCAGATAACCATGATGGTGTGGTCACACCTAGAGCCAGACATCCTGGAGTGTGAAGTCAAGTGGGCCCTAGGAAACATACTACAAACAAATCTAGTGGAGGTGATGAAATTCCAGCTGAGCTATTTCAAATCCTAAAAAATGATGCTGTCAAAGTGCTGCACTAAGCACTATATATTAGCTACTAATACATATAACAACACATATAGATTATAAGTAAATGGATAGAGAAAAATATACTATGCTAACACTAATCAAAGGAAAGGAAGAGGACTTCCCTGGTAGTTCAGTGGTTAAGAATCTGCTTGCCAATGCAAGGGACACAGGTTCTATCCCTGGTTGGGGAAGATTCCACATGCAACTAAGCCCATGCAACATAACCACTGAGCCCGCACACTAGAGCTCATGCTTTGCGACAAGAGAAGTCAAGGCAATGAGAAGCCCACAGGCCACAACTAGACAGTAGCCCCCACTAGCCTCAAATAGAGAAAGCCCGCGTACAGCAATGAAGACCCAGCATAGACAAAAATAATTTTTTTAAAAAAGAAGAGTGTTAATTTTATACAGAACAGTCTTCAGAGAAAGGAGTGATATCAGAGATAAACAAAAAGTATTACACAATGATAAAGGGGTCAATTCTCTTAAGACAATGCAACAATTTTTAACATACATGTGCCTAATGGAGTATCAAACTATGTGAACAAAACAAGAGTTCTATGTGCGACAGAACTACAAGGAGGAAAATGTAAATCCACTTTCAAAGTTGGACACTTCAACACCCCTCTGTCACAGATGGAAAGATCCAGCAGGCACAATATCAATAAGGATCTAGTTGAAATCAACAACACCATCAATCAACTAGAGCAATCAACTAGATAGCTACAAACCACTTTATCAAACAGCAGTAGAATATACACTTGGCTGAAGCTCACATGAAACATTTACCAATGCTGAACACATTCTGGGCCATACACATACCTTAAAAAATTTAAATGAATAGAAACCATATATTTGCTGTCAGACCACAATGCAATTAAACTAAAACTCAATGACAGAAAGATAGCTGGAAAATCTCAAAACACATGGAGATTTAAAAACATACTTCTAATAACACATGGGTCAAAGAAGAAATTTTTAAAGTATTTTAAATTAAATAAAAATGAAAACACAACTTATCAAAATTTGGGAGATGAGCAAAAGTAGCAATTAGAGGAAAATTTATAGCATTTCATGCATATATAAAAATAGAAAGAAAGATCATCTAAATTAATCATCTAAGTTTCTACCTTAGGAAAGTGAAAAAAGAAGAGCAAATAAAATCCAAAGTAAGCAGAAGAAAAGAAATAAGAGAACTTAGAGCAGAATTCAATGAAATTGTAAGGAAATCAATAGAGAAAATCAATGAAGACAAAACATGTTTCTTTGAAAAGATCGATAATATCAATAAGTCTCTGGCTAGACTAAGAAAAACAGAGAGAGAACACAGATTACTTGTATCAGAAATGAAAGCAAGAATATCACTACAGATACCATAGACATAAAAAGGGTAAGAAAAGAATACTAAGAACAACTCCATGTCCCAATTTGAAAACATAGATGAAACGGATCAATTCCTTGAAAGGCACAATTTGCCAAAGTCATACAAAAAGAAATAGATGATCAGAATAAATATATATATAAATATAAATATATATATAAATATATATATATATATTTGAAATATGAAGATCTTTGTATTGTATCTCAAAGCCCATCAATAAACAACCACTAAGAAAGAGGCACTAAAGGACCAAGAAGACGGAGGGACTTAGCCAGTTGATATCAGCAAGTCTGATATCACAGTTCATCTGAAATCACTGTCTGTCACAGTCCATCCTAGCATTGGCACAATGAGCTCATGAACAGAGTAGGTAGGTGAAAGGGATGGAGGTTGTGTATGAACCCAGTAGCATGGGCCCCATACTCATTAAGGCTGATTTTAGCTACCAATGCTGCCAAATGTCAACTTGCCAGCAAGAGACAAACACTAAAACTCACATATTTCAACATCCTTCATGGAAAACCAGCTACCCACTTGGTGGCAATTTGGTGACATTGGATCTTTTTATTCTGGAAGGGGCAGCTGTATTGGACTGGAACTGACATGTATTCCTAACTGTGAGGTTTTAGTTAGCATTGATATTTGGGGGCTTACAAGTGTTTGATCCCCTGAATAGGATCCCCCATAACATTGCCTCTGATGAAGAGATATAGTAAAGGGGATTGGCAAAGGGCATACAATAGCTGGATCCACTAGTTTTGTCACCTATGAGAGCTGCTGGCCTGGTAGAGTAACAAAGCCATTTTTTGAAGGTTAGCTGTCATGCCAGCTTGGAGATGATACCTTTTGAAAACTGAGGCATCATCCTCCAGGAAAACCCGAAGACCATGATATGGTGCTGTGGCCCCCATTGAGTCGAATATTGAGTATGAGCATCAAGGGATGACAGTAGAAGAGATCCATTTACCGTTAGTATTGGTGACTTACTTAGGGAAATTTTTAATCCTTACAACTTTAGGTTCTGTGGATCTGGACCAGTGCTATCCAATAGAAATATAATGGGAGCCACATATATTATATAAATTTAAATTTTCCAGCAGTCAAATTTAAAAAACTAAAAGGAAAAGAGTGAAATTAATTTTAGTAATGTGCTTTATTTAACCTATTGGTACCAACTATATTTCAAGAGCTCAATGGCCACAATGGGACTAGTGGCTCCTGTATTGGACTGTGCCAACTTGGAGGTCCAGGATCCCAGAGTGGGAATGCTACTACTAGGGACGCAGTAGGAGCTCAATCACTTCAAGTTCCTTATGCCAGAAGGCTAGCAGGGAGGCAAAGGAGTCACTGCACTGGCAGGGCCATTGACTATAATCATCAGTCATCAGTTTTGTAGCAGGGGCTGTGCAGAATTCACTTCGCACTCTTGGTATTCCCTTGTCCAACTGTGATGATAAATCAACAGGTGAGCAGCCACAGCCTGAGAAGTCATGATGATCAAGGGCTCATGTCTCTTAGGGGTGGAAGTCTAGGTTATCTTGCCAAGTAAGTCCCCCGAGAGCAGCAGAACCACTAGCAGGACCACAGAAGGAATCTGTCATGAGCAGAAAAGCAAGGAGAAAAGGAGTATTTGTTGTGATCTCCAGACAAGCCGTAATAGCATGTGTCAGCATTTCTTATGTAAGTTCCCTAGGAAAAGAAGCCACAAGACTCCTGGAAGAACTGTTCCAAGATGGGGTAAAATTTCCTTACAAAGTAAGTGGACAATACTGAGTGCTCTGGTGCATGTCTTAGCTCATTTCTTTAGGAGCAAAGCACTCATTGTCCCAGCTGCCTGGAGTTATTGACTGCTGCCACAGGTGAGGTCCCTTCTGGAAGTGTCTTTGGCCAAAGGGCACTGCCTGACCCAAGATTATGTCCTCCCAAAGTCAGTCACATCCCATTTGAGTCAGTGAGGAGGTAAAAGTTTCTTGCCTCAGTGAGCGACAACTCTGAAGGGCTATCTTAGCTTTAGAGCTTCCTATAGGATCTGCTGATGTTTATCATAACTACCTTACAGTTCAGCATCTACCTCTGCCCAGTTCTGCTTTCCTCATCCCCAGATGGGTGTTATTTCTAAGAACATACTCCCCAACAAATCTCCTTCCACAAAACTATGACTCCAGAAATCTTGGCAGGAGACAAGTCTGCATTGTTGAAAACCTCAGAGTGATAACTAGGTAAGAAGGTAGGAATTAACAATTTCATCGTCATCTTCATTCATTTACAATTGCATCTGACTTTCATGATGCTCTTCTTTGGCTTTGTAGGAGGAAAGACAGACATGGTCATTCTCTGCTGACCATCCTTCTTTTGGTTTATGCCTCTTGAGGTTTCAATATTCTCTCTTACCTGGTTGTCTCATATCTATCCTTGAGTTTAAACACTTACCTATATGAGGTACTTTTTCACAATATATTTTGTAGTCATCACTGATCTTCTCTATGGCCACCTTTGGATACTTATAACAGAGTTCCTGAAAGGCCATTTTCTCTATGTCTGTCAAATAGTGAAAAACAAAAATGGAGTCTTATTGTCTACTCTGGTTTCAAAGATTCAGAATCACTTTTTTTTTTTTTGCAAGTATAGTCTTTAAAATGCTATTTAATTAGGACAATAGTGTTTTACTGGAATGTTTATATAGGAAATACAAGTTTCCTAGGCCAAATTAGAAGCAAGAAAATACTGCCTCTCCTGTCCTCTAGAATGGAGACTTTTGTCCTTCTTGGGGAGACCTGACCCATTGAAATTTTCTGCCTAAGGGTAACTGATATGACTTTGAAAGAGGCACTAAGTGTTAACATACATACTAGAAGTAATTCATCCAAATGAATATGGACCCCTTCAAACCCCATCTGGTATAGGGAGGAGCTGCAAATGCATTCAAACATTCTGTTATTGCACCAAAAATTTTGATGCAATTACCTTCAGAATTGACAACTCATATCTCTGAATACCACCAATAGTTGTGAATCATTGTCCTTTGAGAGTGAATTATTTTTTTCTAAAGGTAGCTATATATCATGTCTAGTCATGCATGGTGAATTGGGAGGGAATGACTTTCTGTATTCAAAATGAGATGGGACTGTAAGGCTGAGGCAGCAAGAGAAGTTTTAATGAGGTATTAGGCAATCCTAAAGGAAATCAGCCCTGAATATTCATTGGAAGGACAAATATTCATTGGAAGGATGAATATGAACTCATGCTGAAGTTGAAACTCCAATATTTTGGCCACCTGATGTGAAGAACTGACTCCCTTGGAAAAGACACTGATGCTGGGAAAGATTGAAGGTGGGAGGAGAAGGGGACAACAGAGGATGAGATGGTTGGATGGCATCACTGACTTGATGGACATGAGTTTGAGTCAGCTCCAGGAGATGGTGATGGACAGGGAAGTCTGGCATGCTGTAGTCCATGGGGTCACAAAGAGTTGGACACAACTGAGCAGCTTAACTGATACTGATAGGCAATGGCAGAATAGCAGCACTGTGCCTACCAAGGTCAAAACACTCATTTGTGTTATGAGCTCTGAGATTTGGGGTCAATTTCATCACCCACAGTTTCCCTGAAACTCTCCAGGGCAGTCCAGGACTTTTTCAGGTTATACTGGTGGAATCTAGAAGGAATATGGGGTGTGGCCCTCTGAATGTCAGTTGTCTTATGTCAACATTGTAATTGTCATCATTACCATCTCTCAGTCAGAAGACTCTGTAGTGGTAAAAGCAGTGGATTATTGCTGCTATCGATTCAGTTTTCTAGTCTTTCATCAATCCCTCCCTTGCTGAGAAACCTTGGGCAAGACTCTTACCTCAGCTCAGTTTCTCTACAAGCAATATGAGAGTATTCTAGCTCTGATGCTCAGAGACTTTATAGTATAGCCTGAGTGGAGGCATCAGCCTACTTGGGGAGCCAGGGCCCGGACTTGGACAAATGCATGGGAGGCCCTTCACTGGGGTAGATTTGCATTTCAAGAAAGCAATGGCGGAGGGTATGCTGAAGGGAGGGAGGGGGCATCTCCATGGAGGTGATTACCACTCTTCCTGACCCCTCCTGGCATTTCATGGTCATCAAGGGGAATGCCCCTTGCCCAGCATGTATAGGGTCAAATTTATCCGCCATCCTTTCACTTTTCTCTTGATTCCTGGGAAAGGATTTGGAATGTTTGGGATTTAGAGAAGGGGAAATCCTAAGGTAAACCAGATGTGGCCTGTTCATGCTAGCTTTTAATAACTCATGCCCGAGTATGTTCCAAAGGGCAAGCACCCAAAGCAACCTGCTTTGTACACAGAGTGCACATCAAAATTTTTAAAAGAGGTGAGGGTTACATTTTTTAGTGGAATCTAACAAGTACTACTTGTTGAGGACCTACTTGCTATGCAAATGCATTACCGCCTATCCTTTCAACAGTGCCATCATCCCCATTCTATAGATGAGGAGATGAGACTCAGGGAGATAGTGGCAGGCCAAGTAAGCTCACAGAGCAAAGGAGTGGTGGAAATGAATTTTCAAAGCTCTTGATTACTAATTTCAGGGCTGCAATCACCATCTGCAGTGATTTTGGAGCCCAAAGTCAGCCACTGTTTCCACTGTTTTCCCATCTATTTGCCATGAAGTGGGCTCCAAAATCACTGCAGATGGTGATCGCAGCCATGAAACTAAAAGACGCTTACTCCTTGGAAGGAAAGTTATGACCAACATAGACGGCATATTAAAAAGCAGAGACGTTACTTTGCCAACAAAGGTCCGTCTAGTCAAGGCGATGGTTTTTCTAGTAGTCATATATGGATGTGAGAGTTGGACTATAAAGAAAGCTGAGCGCCGAAGAATTGATGCTTTTGAACTGTGGTGTTGGAGAAGACTCTGAGAGTTCCTTGGACTGCAAGGAGATCCAACCAGTCCATCCTAAAGGAGATCAGTCCTGGGTGTTCATAGGAAGGACTGATGCTGAAGCTGAAACTCCAATACTTTGGCCACCTGATGTGAAAAGCTGACTCATTTGAAAAGACCCTGACGCTGGGAAAGATTGAGGGCAGGAGGAGAAGGGGATGACAGAGGATGAGATGGTTGGATGGCATCACCAACTCAATGGGCATGGGTTTGGGTAGATTCTGGCAGTTGGTGATGGACAGGCAGGCCTGGCGTGCTGCAGTTCATGGGTCGCAGACTCGGACACGACAGAGCGACTGAACTGATTACTAATTTGTATGTCATGACTCAATAGAATGTCAAAAAACAGTTATTACCAGCTTTTACAAAATGAAATGGAATAATATAGAGAGTATGAGAGTATATAATCTTATGTAATAAGGACAAGCATTGCTTTGTGAAAAAATTTTAATATATATTTATACACACACACATACTTATACAGGTATATATTTCCCAAAATGAAGTCAAAAGTACTTATCGTGCTTTGAAGTTTGAGAAACACTGCAGTACTCTGACTGCCTCAGCACTGATAATTAAAGCAGTTTGTTCAATTTGAACAATACTGGCTACTCTTACTATTGCCAAATGTTGTGTTAATAGCTTTCATGGATGGTCTTGGGTCATCTTCACAACAAGCCTATTATTCCCATTTTACAGTTGAGAGAAACGGGGCTTGAAGATAGGTTAAATACATTGTTCAGGTTCACACAGTCACTAGCAGAGCTAGGATATAACCCAGATCTGTGAGACAGCAGAGCCTTGTGTTCCTAACCACGGCTCTCCACTGCCTGAGTGGCTGATGTGTTATATTGGGGGAAGCAAGTGGCTGTTAAAAATATATCCACAGAAATGTCTTAGACCTGATTCTGGGGAGGTATGGCACATGTTTTTCAGAGGCATGAAATGGAGTAATCAGTATAACTGTGGTGATGTCTTGGTGGGCATGAGCCTGGTCAACTTGAGTTCTCTGGTTCCCTTTCAGAGCCAGTGGGGGCCTCTGCAGTCAGTCCGTCTGGATTCAGATCTTGACTCTGCCACTTACTGTGTGACCTTGGAAATGTAACTTGTCCTTTCTGTGCCTCAGTTACCCTGTACTTACCTCACATGTTATTTGGAAGATCAAATGAGGTCCTCTTTATCACCTTTGCATTGCATAGTGCTGACACATAGTAAATACTTAATGTTAAAATACTAATATTTCACAGCTGCTTGTATGTAAGGATAAAAAAAAATTATGGTGACTGACCTTACCTGCCAGAAACACTGGAGACTTCCTTTCTATCTGGAGGGACCCACCTTGCTTCAGGTTCTCAGTAGCTATCTTTTGCCATTGCATAGATTCCATTTCTTCCATGTTAGCCAAACCCTGGCTTAACTCCAGTGATTCCTCAAATCTCTTGTAAAGAAGAATGATCTCTTCTTTGCTTATAGATTCTTTTTTATGCCACCTGGTGCAGATGAGCCTGCTCTGAGTCTAAGAGAAGGAGATGGTGACAGACAGCATTTGCTGTAGGAACTAGGCCAGAAGCAAGATTTTTACAGCTTGGTCCTTCTTTGCCTCCCTGTCACATGGACTCTGATTACTTTCAGTTTGTTAAGAACTATTGTTCTTTTACAGATACACACACACACACACCATACATACCACACATCTTCAAATCAAACTTTCTCTATAAGTGAGAAACTCTACATGAATGTGACTTCTTCAAAGCCAGTTTATGCCCTTGAATCTTTTTCCTTCAGAGGTTTCTCTTTAGAACATCAGAGACCATCAACCCCAGTTGATAGAAAAATACTCAACATTTCATTGACTTTAGCAAAGGGCACTTCTGAAAGAGCAGTAACTCCCTTTTCTTCCCTCAACCTCATGATTCCTCCCCAACTCAAAGTCCCTCCTACTGTAAAAACGAGAAACCAGTAGTCCTCTTCATCCAGGAACTCAGTATACCAGGGGCTGAGGATCTGAAATCCAAATACAACATAAGCATTATGAGGAGAGGCTTGCTGCCTCTGTCCTGCTAGTACTCACATGGGAGAAGAGAAGGCCGCAGATTCTGGATTCTCTAACTTGGAGATATGGAATAGCAAACATTAGCCATGACCAACCAGGAAGTATTCCTTTGCCTCTCTGAATATGACAGCTTCCATCACAGCCTCTCTCTGAATCGCAGAGAACAGTGATTGGTATTTATTTAAGAAGAGGCTTCCCTAGTAGCTCAGACGGTAAAAAGTTTGCCTATAGTGCAGGAGACCAGGGTTCAATTCCTGGGTCAGAAAGATCCCCTGGAGAAGGGAATGGCAATCCACTCCAGTGTTCTTGCCTGGCGAATTCCATGGACAGAGGAGCCTGGCAGGCTACAGTCCATGGGGTTGCAAAGAGTCGGACACAACTGAGTGACTAACATGTTCACTTTCACTTTAAGAAGAGAAACAACAAATCCTTTACTGAAGGGCAATTATTTGACATCTACATACTTATTTGTTCCTTTGTAAAGTACTATCTCATTTAATTCTTAAAAGGGTCCTGGAAACCAACCACCTAGCCAAACGGTGATAAAACCAGGATTTAAAAGCTTTTTCCTATATTCCACATGGATTCTGTTTTCACTTAAGTGAATCAGAAGTTAGGAAACAGACATATATTAGCTGGCATGCTATCAGTATTCAACAAAAGGTAACTGGATAACTGGAGGATGGTTGAACAGATGGGTGAAAATGAGAGTTCTTATAGAAACAAGTATCTCAAACCAGAAAATATTGTCCTGAGCAAAGCCCAAAGTAAGGGTCATCTCCAGTTGGGATTAATTGATTCAACAAATGTCTGCTGAATGCACTATTGAGCACTCAGCACTATACTGCCAGTAGCTTTCTAGATGCTGGGAGACTAGTGACAAAACATAAAAACCTCTGCCCTCATAAGGAGAAGGAAAAGAAGCAAAATAAGTAAAAAAAAAAAATCTATCTATATAACACACACACATATAACATATACACATATTGTGTATTTATTTAAAATATAATACAAGTATATGTGTATATAACAGATTTACACTTTACACACAAATGCATACATGTGCATTATAAGGATTATACATGCATTATACACGCATACACACAAAGTGTGTGTACGTCTGTGTGGAAGGATACATATATGGATCCAGATCATGGTAAGTGCTAAGGAAAAAAGTAAAATGGGGATAGGGCTGAAGTTTTATGTAAAGTGGGCAAGTAAGGCCTCACTGAGATGACTTGAGCAAAAACCTGAGGGAGGCAGGGACTCAGTCGTACGGGGATCCACACATTACACACAGTAGGAGCAGCACGGCTGAGCTGGCCATGTGTCTGGCATGACCAAAGTGATGAGCATGGGGGCAGAGGAAGATGAAGCCAGAGAGGAGAGGCAGAGGACAGACAGTGTAGGCCTTGTTGGTTTTAGCAAGGACTTTGGCTTTTACTGGAGACAGCCATCTGTCTTCAATGTCCTCACTTTTATTTTCAGTTAAATCACACAATGTATGTTGTGGCCAGTGCAGAAATGGATCTGCTGAGGGTCAAGAGTAGATCCAGAGGCATCAGCTAGAAAGCCATTGCAATGATCCAGGTGAATTTGGACAGAGCTTGGATAAGAGTGGTTATAACAGGTGAGGGGAGGAATATCAGATTCTGTATATTTTTAGGGTTGGACCAACTGAATTCACCCATAGACTAGACATGAGTGTGAGACAAAGAGGTGAGTCATAAATGATATCAAAATTTTTAATCTTAGAAACTGTGATAGCCCAGCATCGTATAATAATATAAATACCTTTAATATCTTTGCAGCAGACCAAAGGCCAAGGGAGGGAGCTTTGCTGTGTGGATTTGCTGATGCAGGAAACAGCCTATATAAGCCTCCATCTAGTTCCAGATGCCTCCACAAAGTGTAGGGCAGGTAGGGAGGAGGGCTCTGGAACTTCTACTTGGGAACTGTGCAGACAACTTTGACTTTGTACCCCCTGGACAGATCTCATCCAACATTGCCCAGATGTGCAATCCTGGATAATTAAGGTGCATTGGAAATTGTGCTGGACTTAGAGCCAAGAACTCCTGGGTTCTAACCCTGGTTCCTCTACTAGTCCAGCACAACTTCCAATGCACCTTACTGGCCCTGTGGTTTCCCTACCCTTCTTTGTAAGCAGTCCCTTTTTATTGAGCTCTCTCCTCAATTTGGTTCAGTCACTTGTTTTCTGCCAAGATTTTGACAATAGTCAACCTATTACTTCCTGTGGGTGTCTAGGATAGCCCCATGCTTTTATCTAATGTTTTGGGATAAGAATAAATCCTCCCACTTGGCCATTTCCATGATGGCTAGGCTAGGAAAGGGAGACCCTGTATTTTGATTCATGACATTTAGCTCAGAGTTCTTAAAACATCCCTCAGTAGAAGAGTCTGAGGTTGGAAGACTCCATATCAGGGGGAATTGAGGGAGAAATAAAAGGTGGGTAGTGACTACTCTTCCACCTTTATCCTACTTTGGGATTCCGGCTACTTCTTGGGAATTTATATAACTTACTCATAAGAGATCAACCAACTCATCAATACATATTGTGTGGGTAGTTATATCATTAAGTTAGTCAGTATAGATGACCAGGTAGGATTTTTGGTCAGTCTTGACCTAATCTTCCAGATACCAACCCATTTCTGTGATGCATGGCCTACCTTGCAGATCTCCTTCTGGGTTCTGGGAATCCAGGGGTTCACATCCCCACAAGGAAGCATCTCCTTCAGGCCTTCAATGGTTTGGGATTTGAGCGGCAGGCGTGGACCAATCTGCTCATTCAGGTAGAGCTCACAGATCCTGTTGCCCAGCATGTGCCGAAAGATGGCTTTCCCAGTCTTCCTATTACTCATCAGGACACTGAGGAAATGGTGCAGGTCCTGCCAGAGGTCCAAGAGTTGGATCTCCACTTTCAAATTCAGCTTCTTCAGGTGGTCCCGGAAGGGACTCCCTGCACAGGTGTCCGCACACAGGGCCCAGTGGATGTACCCCAAGGAGAGGTTCTGCTTCACGGCCTTCTTGATGGTCACATGGGAGGAGTAATTGATGATGGGGGTGATAGTCCTCAGGTGGGTTGAGAATGCTGTCTCAAAGATGCCCTCCATGTGGAGGTGGCTCTTGGCCTTCTTCTTCACATTGGACTTCCTGGAATAGAGAACATCCTTTTCCAGGGAACTAATGATTCTGTCCTTTGAAGAGGCCTCTTTTAGGAAAGGCTTTTGTATAACCACCTTGTCTTGAGAACCCAGTTCCTGGGGGGACAGTATATTGGTATCTGGATTGGTATCCATTTCCAGAGACCACGAGCCACAGTCTATCAAGTGCCACATCTTCCTCTTGATCTTCCTGCTTGAGTACTGCTTCTGGGGTTGGTGGGCCTTCTTGATGTTCATATTCAGAGGGAGCCCTCCTTCATGGGTATAGCAGATACTGTACAGGCGAGTCTCATATTCCTGCATCAGAGCCTGGCATGATTCCTCCTTGGCCATGACTGTCTTGGCGTGGGTGTAAAAGTTGGGGAGCCAGTAGCTCTGGAGTTTGAACAGGGCCACTTTTTGCATGTGGCTCAGGATCTCCCTCCTGGTGGTTGACTGGTTGGGATGCCAGATGGACAGGTTCAAGAGGGCCTCTGGAAAGAATAAAGAGAGATAGAGGATGAAAATGATGTGGGGATAGTTAGGTTTATGAATTTTTCCAAACGTTTTTGTGTATAGCATTTCATTCATTCCTCATGCAACCCTAGACAGGTCAGAGATAAAGTGAACATGATTTTAGGGTTTGTTCAGCACACAATGACGCCTTATTACTCTGATCACCTTGCTTCTTCCCCAGAGAAATAACCCTTTTGTGAGATTCCTCAAGGTACTTTTTAGACTACTGAACATTATTTAAAGAAAAACAAGTGGTACCAGCAAATATGTTTAAGAACAAGAAATATGTACCTCTGAACGGAATTTCTCAAAGTTAGATATGACCAAAGGAAGGAGCTTGGACTGGATAATTTGGTAAAGTCCTGACTAGCCCTGATTTTAATATCATCAATTCCCAATTATCTATATAAATAGAGAGGAATGTGACTAACCCCAAACAGTGCAGCTTCTGGAGCACATCAGTTGTGTTTGGGTTAGGAATGCCTCCTCATTTAATAAATAAATACATTTGAATGAATTTGATGTTCTAGAGAAGGAGTTGGCAAACTTTTTTTCTATAAAGAGTTAAATAGTAAATATTTTAGGCTTTGTGAACCATTTATAGTCTCTGTTGTACAGTCTTAAGCTTTAAAAAATAAAAAAACAGTGTTAGCTCATAGGCCACATGTACTGCATTTGGCCTGTGGACTGTAGTTTGTTCTAGAGAATCCTAATAGAAAACAAAACAAAACAATAGAAAAACACAAAACAAGCCATGCAGGCTTAGAAAGTGCAGGAACTGTTCAATTACCTTGTCCCAATTCCCCTTCACTCTTTCCAGCTAACCTTCACTAACAAGCAACATCTCAGGAAGAGGCACATACCAGCTTAAGGACAACTGTCTCTCTCAACCATTCCCTGTTAAGGGTTGGGGTTCCCACTGGCATCCCTAATGGAGAGAGGAGTAGTCTGCAAGGAAAGAGACTGAGGAGTATCAGACATTGGATTGATTTTTTTCTTCTCCCAGGGATTTCACCTCAGATACGCTTTATGATTCTTACTGATGTTCATGTTGCAGAGAGTCAGCACCCGTGAGCTCTCCTGCAGATGGGTGGCCTTCAGCACAAAGAGGAGGGAAAGGTAGTGGTCTCTCACTTCCAGGTCCATCTCATCTATGCTCAGGATCTTCTCAACAAGAATCCAGAAATCCAGCAATTCTTCACCTATGGATCAGACAGGACCACCTATGGATCAGACAGCAGACTGAGCTGCACCCCAAGCTTGCCCCTTCAGTGGTTGCATCTGAGTTTGGCAGCTGACACCCCCCACCCAATCTCCACCCCCAGCCTGCTCTACTGCCTCCAACATCACCCTGAGCCACTCCTTTGGCTTAAGGGATCATTTCCAGAAACGTTCTAATGCAGGAGCTGATGGGAGACATAGAGAAAAGGGACTTAATGGGTAGGACTCTTTCATGATTTTTTTTGGGGGGGTGGTTTGTTAGAGAAACTGTCAGTTTAGGAAAAACCACATGAGAATAGATCATTAGACATTCAAGTTTTGTCCGAAAAATAAAGATCAGGGTAAAACGAACAATTCCTAGATCATGAACCCAGAGCAGCCTGCAGAAGGACCCTGGAGCCCAAAGGTGCCAAAGACTACATTCCCCGTGTTACAGCTTTGCCAGGGCTGAAGTCTGAAGGACCAACTGTAAGACAATCTGTCTAGTTCTTCCCTGCCTGACCCATGGAAATCCAGAATTTCACCTTTATACTAAGATTTGTTCCTGTGTCAAAGTTAATGATGCTGAACTGGAAGGTCAGCTAGTATTCACTGCCAGCCTCCTAGAACTCATCACCTACTGGACCCAGTAGGACAGAAAGCACTTTTGCTACAGGGATTTGTGTATATACTTGTCGCTTGTCTGTCTCCCCACTGTCATGTCAGCTTCGGGAAGCAGGGACTTAGGGCTCTTGTTCACCTTTGTATCCCCACCTGCAAGCACTGGGGCTGCCATACAGTGGTGCTCAATAAACACTGTTAAATGAATGAATGAATGAAAGGGACTCTGAGTGCTTTTGCCATAACCTACACAATAGACCCCAGTTTCCAAAGACTTCTACCCAAGCTGTATTATAAAACACCTTTTGCATTCACCATAGATACACAGAACTGTTAGTAGCAGCAGTAGAACTGCTCCAGGGTATCCCGGAAGCTGTTAAGAACTTGCAAAGGCCCCAGGAACAACTCTAAGAACCCACCTGCACTGCCCTTGAGGTAGGTATAGAAGCGCCACATCCCTCTGACCCCGCCAATGCATTTCTGGAGTAGCCACTGGTCTGCCTTTTGCCATCTCATCATCTTGGCTGCCAGGAAAAGTCCATGGTAAGAGACTGAGAATGAGTTCTTCCCCCAGCCCCTCTCTCAGAGTGGCACATGGCCAGACTCCCATTCGCTCATCGGGAGTGAGGAGAAATGGTGGCCAGTGAGATGAGCAGGGCTCTGACTACATGGTGCTTTTGAAGCCAGACCCAGGCCCTCTAGTGACACGTGTCACGTGACATGGGGCGGGGGAGGGGGGAACCTACAAGCATACATACAATCCACAGATCAAAATCACCCTCCAAACGAGGCCCCTGGCCTTCCATGGTCTCTACCTGACAGCAAGTTTTCCCATACGTATGTTGAAGGAGGGAGATGAGTATAATGGGCGATTTGTTACAACATTTTACTCAATGGGATTTCCCCAATTGTCACTTTCCCTAGTTTCCTTTGGCTAGTTGAGCTGAGTCAAGTTATCAATTCAACCTTAGGTGAAAATTTTATTCATTCATTCTTTCAACAAGCATTTATTATACGCCTACTAAATGCTGGGTACCATTCTAGGTGTTTGGGATACATCTGCAAACAGAACAAAAATCCCCACCCTCAATGAGCTTATATTCTAGCAAAGGAGACAGACAATAAATGATAAGCATAATAAATACATTTTCTAGTAAGGCTGAAGGTTATAAGCACTATAGGAAGAAATAAAGAAGGAAAGAAGGGTATAGGTAAAGCTGGGCAGGGGCTGGATGGGTGGGCACTGGGCTTCCAGGGTAGCTTTCATTGAGGAGGTAAGAAGTGCACAGAAATTTAAGGTGAAGGGCGGGGCACCAATGTGAATATATTAGAGGAGCAGCACCCCAGGCAGAGCCTTGAAATGCAAATGTGCCCAGCATGTTGAGGAACTGCAGAGGCCAAGGTGGTTGGAATGGAATGAACGATGGAGAAATAGGAAAAGATGAGATCAGAAAGGAAATGGGGCCAGGTCTCTAGGACCTGGAAAGGCATTTCAGGGGCTCTGGATTTCAGATTGAAATGGGAGCCATTGGTGGTGGTGGTGGTGGGAAGGGACAGTGAGCAGAGGAGTGACACGATCTAAAGGAAGTTTTAAAAGGCTCACCCTGCTGCTGGGAGAAGAGAACAAGGGCACGAGCAAGGAGACTGACTCAGAGATGATGTCAACAGCCAGGTGAGACAGGCAGAGGACGAACTTATGGTTGCCAGTGCGGAAGGATGGAGGGAAGGGATAGTTAGGGAGTTTGGGATGGACATGCACACACTGCTATATTTAAAATGGGTTGCCAACAAGGACCTAATATACAGTACATGGAACTCTGTTTAATGTTATGTGGCAACCTAGACGGGAGGAGAGCTTGGAGGGGAATGAATACATGTATATGTACGACTGAGGCCCTCTGCTGTCCACCTGAAACTATCACAACATTATTAATCGGCTATATCCCAATATAAAATAAAAAGTAAAAAAAAAAAAAACCAAAATACAGCCAGGTGAGAAATGATGGTGGCATAGGCCAGGTGATAGCAATGAAGGTGGTGAGCTACCTTTGATTCTGAGCGTATTATAGGCATTTTGGCCATCATTACTTCTCTCATTTCTAGCTGCAGTGAGGCAAATAGCCCAGCCGAACTAACTCCAGTTTCTTGCTCTTGGTACCACTTTTTCAGCCTAGGATATCACCTATTGCCACAATACAGGCTAAGCCACCGACACATCTAAGGCTGTAAAGGCAGCCAGTATTTGTACCTGTACTGTAGGACTGAGAGACGTAGGATGGTTTGCAACCTGGCTCCCCATGTTTCTATACACACATGCCCCCACATGCTTACCTCCTTCTGGGGACTTAATGAAACTGATGAACTCCTGACAGAGAATGTAATGGAAACATAAGTTGGCTTTACAGAAGAAAGGTAATCGATATTTTTCCAACCAGGTCAATAATCCTTTGTACTTTGCAATCTAGAGTCCAAACAAAATAGGAACAGAAAGGAGAAATGGAATTGAATTGCTAAGAAATGCAGCTTAGCAAGGAGCAATTAGATAACCTTACGCTTGTAATATTTGGCCCAGAGGTATGTTGATTAAAAACAGTATCTAAGAGGCTCTCAAAGGAGGGAATGGATTGGTAGGAAAGAAAAGACTTTTTCCTTCATCAAAAAAATCTTATTCCTGAGTGAGGTTAAGAAAAGACCTAAGTAAAAAACAAAAACAGAGCAATGACACAATCCTAAGCTTTGCTTGATAGAGGAGAAGCAGAAGAGATTTTGGTCTGTGGTGTCAAGTCCTAACGCTACCCAACTTGCCTCTTACAAGCACACTTCCTGCTTACAAGCACACTTACAACTTTTCACAAGCTCCCAACCCATATCAACTGCACAACATGTACAAAAACACACAAAGACTGACACATACCACGTAAGTAAGGGAGGAATACCCAAAGGATCAAATCCCTGGAGACGGGATAAGAAGATAAAAGTTTTAAGTGTTGGGACTCTCCTTGGGAAACCAAATACATGCATAGGAATCAGAGTGCAGTGTCTTCCTCAGCAATCCAGATCCCAGAGAAAAATAGAACTTTGCTGTGAGAATGGCTGAGTGCTTAGTGTGATTGTTCTGATCCCACCTGTCACAAAAAAGGGCATGAGGGAGGCACTGCTGAGTCCAAGGTCTACAGAGTAGAAAAGGAGAACAGGAAGGGGGAAGAAAGAAAGACAGTGGACAAGGACAAGGAAAAAACATATAAAAAGAAGAAAAGACTGGGGGCAAAGATATGCCCTGTGGTCAAGTAGACATTAGGAACTGTCAAGCGCCATCTTGACTCATTGGGAAGGTACCCTGGAGGAGGGAATGGCTACTCCCTCCAGTGTTCTTGTTTGGGAAATCCCAAGGACAGAGGAGTCTGGCAGGCTACAGTCCATGGGTTCGCAAAGAGTCAGACACGACTGAGTGACTAACGCTTACTTTACAATGCAAATAATTGCTATGGGCCTGTGGGCTGCACTTCCTTTCCCACACCCATGCAGGCATTGCCCATCAATTCCCAGACTCTTTCTGGCTTAGGTGTGGCCTGCAGAGTTCTTCTCAACACAGTGCTCCAAGCATCAACTACCCAACCATCACAGTGGACATGAAAGGTTAACTTCTTTTGCTAACCATGGACTAAAATACAGAGGAAAGAACTCAGCAGCAACTGCCTGCCTAAGCGATAAGAATGCAAAAAGGAGAAATGTCTACCTGGCTTGATTCTGTTTGTCCTACTCACCTGCTTTATAGTTTCTTCCATAGTCATCCTGTTATGAGCTCCTGTCCCTTCCCCTCTCCCAATCCACACTTCAAATCCATCTGCCTCTTCCCCCATCCCAAACCATCCACCATTCAAGAATCATGCTCACCAAGTCATGGGGTATTTCTGGCCACAAGCTCCATTGAGAATTTTCAACAGTGTAAAATGGTGTCTGGCCAAAGACCTGAAAAAGAAAGCTAAGAAACAGCCAAAGGGGTCTAGAGCATCTTTTCGTGAAAGTGTCACGGTCCATCTGTAGTCACAGGGGAAGAGAGGTTCCACTGCTTTCCTATTTCAAGGGACATTAATTCTTAAATTTATTCCAGTGAATTAACTTGCTTTGCACAAAACAGCAAAGAAAGATTAAATTACAAGATTCATTTATCTTTTGGCTCCATCCCGCCCCAACCTGGGAGTTATCTTGCCTGTATGCAAAGGCCAAAGCTCATGACTTTAAAAGGTGTTTACTTTGTGTATTGCATTATTCATTTCTCCAGAACCTAGAAAGTTAGAGCAAAGACTTAAAGCCTTTTCATAAAGAGAACTATCTTTGGATTTGCCTAACCTGTTGAACTGGAGAAAGCAGAGAGGACTGAGGAGGTGAGGAATAAGGGTACAAATTATTGATACTTAGGGGGGCATTAAGAATATCCAAAATCATATAGAAAATTCTAGGCTACTGTCCTCTTTTGTCACAGAGAAGGGACTGAGACTTAGGCAACCAGCTTTGAGATTAATGGGAAATGGCTTCTCTGTTTACAGGCATCTATGCTTCTAGAACTAACACCCAAAAAAGATGTCCTTTTCATTACAGGGGACTGGAATGCAAAAGTATGAAGTTAAGAAACACTTGGAGTAACAGGCAAATTTGGCCTTGGAGTATGGAATGAAGCAGCGCAAAGGCTAATAGAGTTTTGCCAAGTGAACGCACTGGTCATAGCAAACACCTTCTTGCAACAACACAAGAGAAGACTCTACACATGGACATCGCCAGATGGTCAACACTGAAATCAGATTGATTATATTCTTTGCAGCCAAAGATGAAGAAGCTCTATACAGTCAGCAAAAACAAGACCAGGAGCTGACTGTGGCTCAGATCATGAACTCCTTATTTCCAAATTCAGACTTAAACTGAAGAAAGTAGGGGAAACCAATAGACCATTCAGGTATGACACAAATCAAATCCCTTATGACTATGCAGTGGAAGTGAGAAATAGATTTAAGGGACTAGATCTGATAGACAGAGAGCCTGATGAACTATGGACTGAGGTTCGTGACATTGTACAGGAGACAGGGATCAAGACCATCCCCATGGAAAAGAAATGCAAAAAGGCAAAATGATTGTCTGAGGAGGCCTTACAAATAGCTGTGAAAAGAAGAGAAGCGAAAAGCAAAGGAGAAAAAGAAAGATATTCCCATTTGAATGCAGAGTTCCAAAGAATAGCCAGGAGAGATAAGAAAGCCTTCCTCAGTGATCAATGCAAAGAAATAGAGGAAAACAACAGAATGGGAAAGACTAGAGATCCCTTCAAGAAAATTAGAGATACCAAGGGAATATTTCACACAAAGATGGGCTCAATAAAGGACAGAAATGGTATGGACCTAAGAGAAGCAGAAGATATTAAGAAGAGGTGGCAAGAATACACAGAAGAACTGTACAAAAAAGATCTTCATGACCCAGATAATCACAATGGTGTGATCACTCACCTAGAGCCAGACATCCTGGAATGTGAAGTCAAGTGGGCCTTAGAAAGCATTACTATGAACCAAGCTAGTGGATGTGATGGAATTCCAGTTGAGCTATTTCAAATCCTGAAAGATGATGCTGTGAAAGTGCTGCATTCAATATGCCAGCAAATTTGGAAAACTCAGCAGTGGCCACAGGACTGGAAAAGGTCCATTTTCATTCCAATCCCTAAGAAAGGCAATCCCAAGGAATGCTCAAACTACTGCACAATTGCACTCATCTCACACACTAGTAAAGTAATGCTCAAAATTCTCCAAGCCAGGCTTCAGCAATACATGAACCGTGAACTTCCAGATGTTAAAACTGGTTTTAGAAAAGGCAGAGGAACCAGAGATCAAATTGCCAATATCCGCTGGATTATCAAAAAAGCAAGAGAGTTCCAGAAAAACATCTATTTCTGCTTGATTGACTACGCTCACAATAAACTGTGGAAAAGTCTGAAAGAGATGGGAATACCAGACCACCTGACCTTCCTCTTGAGAAATCTATATGCAGGTCAGGAAGCAACAGTTAGAACTGGACATGGAACAACAGACTGGTTCCAAATAGGAAAAGGAGTATGTCAAGGCTGTATATTGTCACCCTGCTTATTTAACTTATATGCAGAGTACATCATGAGAAACGCTGGGCTGGATAAAGCACAAGCTTGAATCAAGATTGCTAGGAGAAATATCAATAACCTCAGATATGCAGATGACACCACCCTTATGGGAGAAAGTAAAGAGGAACTAAAAAGCCTTTTGATGAAAGTGAAAGAGGAGAGTGAAAAAGTTGGCTTAAAGCTTAACATTCAGAAAACAGATCATGGCATCTGGTCCCATCACCTCATGGCAAATAGATGGGAAGACAGTGGAAACAGTGGCAGACTTTATTTTTTTGGGCTCCAAAATCACTGCAGATGGTGCTGTAGCCATGAAATTAAAAGACGCTTACTCCCTGGAAGGAAAGTTATGACCAACTTAGATAGCATATTAAAAAGCAGAGACATTACTTTGCCAACAAAGGTCCGTCTAGTCAAGGCTATGGTTTTTCCAGTGGTCATGTGTGGATGTGAGAGTTGGACTGTGAAGAAAGTTGAGAGCCGAAAAATTGATGCTTTTGAACTATGGTGTTGGAGAAGACTCTTAAGAGTCCCTTGGACTGCAAGGAGATCCAACCAGTCCATCCTAAAGGAGATCAGTCCTGGGTGTTCATTGGAAGGACTGATCCTGAAGCTGAAACTCCAGTACTCTGGCCACCTCATGCGAAGAGTTGACTCATTGGAAAAGACCCTGATGCTGGGAGGGATTGGGGGCAGGAGGAGAAGGGGACGACAGAGGATGAGATGGTTGGATGGCATCACCGACTCGATGGGCATGGGTTTGGGTAGACTCTGGGAGTTTGTGATGGACAGGGAGGCCTGGCGTGCTGCGATTCATGGGGTCGCAAGGAGTCGGACACGACTGAGCGACTGAACTGAACTGATGCTTCTATGTTTCTGTGTTTACAGGTATCTATCTTACCATGGTCATCAAAATGTCTCAAAGTAGTCCCAAAGCATATGTGATAAACTAGAGGCTAAAGCTCCAATTTCTGGCCGAACTCTTGGCGTATTACATTTCTAAGGCATCTTCTTCTCTTGCTACTCAGTCCTCCAGTCATTTCTTCTTGCTTCTTTATCCACCCTTCCCTCCCTATCTTCACCCTCAGCCAATCATCAAATACCTAGTTGTTTTTCAAGACTTTGTTTGTGTCACCTCTTCATTGGTCCCTTTCTGACTCTCCCAAGTAGGAATGGCCTGTTCTTCCAGTGAAACCACCTCCTAGAGATGTCAGTCATGTCACACGCAACCCTTTTTTGCACTCACCTTAAATACTGGTCTCTCACATTAGACTGGGAATTCCTTGAAGACACGATGGTATATAATTAATATCCATATCCCCAGTACTAAGCCTAGCATCTGGCACAAAGTGACCACCCAATAGGTATTTGTGCAATAATAGTGTTTCTTCCTAGTTGTATGAAATTTCAATGAGGTAGCATTCCATGGAAAAAGGCGCACTGAGATGAGCAGCTATTTATAAGGCACCAGCATTCAAATGATGTAACCAAATACTCAAACGAAAAAAAAAAATGCAGGATTGGTGTAGGTCTGGGTTTAAAAATATTTTGACGTATGAGGTTTGTTTTGGTTGCATAGATTAAGAAGCTATATAGATTTGCTTCCAGTTAACAACTCAGCAATTGCTATGTGTTAAACACCCAATGAGGGGAGTAGAGCAGAGTGAATAATCCATGGTTCTTGTCCTGGGGGAATTCACAATTTCACAGTCCAGTGGAGGAAACACACACATACAACACAAGAGAGTAGCAAAGTGTGGGCGAGATAAGTTCTGATTGGGAGATCTAGGAACTCCTTAAGGAGAGCAGGATTTAAGTAGCTATCTGAAAAATGATTAAGAGTTTGGTGGGTGAAAATTTGGAAACTAAGAACCCAGGCAGGGAGAGGCATGGAGGGAGAGAATGCCAGGTGAATACCCTCTGCAGGGTAGAGATAGATCACGGGAGCACTGGGTACCAGCAAAGGGTGTGATGAGAGATAACCATGGACAGGTAAGGAGGCTGGGGATTGGGATTTTATTATATCAGTAATGGGAACTCCTGGAGATTTTAGAGGATTTTCTGATTCACATTTATTTGCTCAAATTGAAATAGTTTTGATTTGATATGAAGTTTTTATTTATTTTTTAAAAAGGCACTCAGCTCAGTGATATTCACTATTTGGCTGTTGATGAAACATTTGGATTTAAGTCTGAGAATCCTTACCGGGAGAGAAAGAAATGTGTTGAAAAAATCGGCAAAGATTTCATCCTCTAGCAGAATTATAAGGTTTGTCGAACCAATTATCTCTATAAGGGAAGAAAAAAAAACTCATAAGCAGGATTGCATTTAGGATGAGAAAATGAAGCAAGTGAATGGGTCATTTCACAAGGGCAAATTTCCACATGATGATGGCCTTTAAGGTCATCCAACTCAATTTCCCCCCTTTCCAGAACCCTCCTCTGCAACCCTGCTTAAACACTCCCAGCTGTGGAAAGCTTGCCACCTTACAGGGCTGCCCATTCCATTTATGAAGAAATAAAATAGTTTTTTTCATTCTGTTCATGGGGTTCTCAAGGCAAGAATACTGAAGTGGTCTGCCATTCCCTTCTCCAGTGAAACTCCAATACTTTGGCCACCTGATGTGAAGAATTGACTGGAAAAGACCCTGAGTCTGGGAAAGATTGAAGGCAGGAGAAGGGGATGACAGAGGATGAGATGGTTGGATGGCATCACCGATTTGATGGACATGAGTATGAGCAAGCTCTGGGAGTTGGTGATGGACAGGGAAACCTGGAGTGTTGCAGTCCATGGGGTCACAGTCAGACATGACTGAGTGACTGAACTGAAATGAACTGAAAATAGTTTAGTAATATCTTTCCTATTGTGAACTGCCTTCCTTTATTTTCTTTCCATTTGTTGAAATTCTGCCCTCTGAAGCTTGACCAAATTCACCTAAGTTCTCTTTTAAAGGGCAATGCTCCATATTTATAAAGACATCACATTTTGCTTACCTCTGCCCACTCTGGCTAGTCACTAAGCATTTCTTCAGTACTTCCTTGTGTGGCCTTCTTTCCATTTGGCTCCCCTGTCATTGGCTGGAGAGGCACCCATAATTCAAGCATTTCACATTCTTCCCAGGGAAGAGCATAAGACAACTATTGCCCATCTTCTAAGTTATACTAGTGTGGCCAGAAATGAGGTTAGCTCTGGGCACTCTCACATTACACTATTCACTCCACCATCTTTAATTTATGCAGTCACTTTACAGAAACCAAGTCAAATTTCGACTAGTTGGTTTGGGCCCAACATGAAAACCCCAAAGAGCTTTTTTTTGGGAAAAATATTGGTTATATAACATATTTATTATTTCTCTCAAGCTTGATTATTGTGCTGCCCAAATTAATACAAGGAAAAAATGCTGACTGTCTCAAAGCCAAGCATAGAGACCACTGGTGGCCTCTCTAAGTTTACTCTAATTCACCGTCTATGCTTTTTAGTGTCTAATGTTAACTAGTGAATAGTAAATTAACTGTCCTATTAACGGCCCAGCATTTTTCTATCATACTTAAAATTTGTAATGAGAGACTTATAAAATGAGAAACCTAAATATTAGACACTAGACCTATCTCTCAGTCTAGCTATATGTCTGATGAGAAGAGTGTCACTCCACTAGGGTGAAGTTACAATAATATAAGAAAACTAAGCAATTCCCTTCATTGCTTTTCCTAATGATACTTTGGTGGTTATTCTTTTCTTTTTTTAAATTTTTTTATTATTTTTTTATATTTTATTTATTTTTTTATATTATTTTCTTGTAATAGAAAGAGAAACCCAGACAATCAAACACTATTATAGTAGAGCAGATGCCAATTTTTGCCCTCTGTTCCACAGATGTCTTTTTTGCTATCTAGTGTAAACTTTTATGTTTTTCTGTCTCTCTCTTCAGCCCTCTGCACATCTTTTTATAATTCCCTGATTTATTTAATCTATTCCACATAGATAACTTAAAAATCTATGTTCTCAGTCCAGACTTCTTTCTTTGACTCTAGGTTCAGTATTCAATGAACTATGGGATGTCTCCACATGACACCCATCAGGCACTTTCATCTCCACATTTTCAAAGCTGATCTGATAGTTTTTTTTCCCCAACCTGCTCCTTTTCCTGTATTCCCAGTCTCAGTTACTGGAACCACCATCCAACTGTCTGAACCAGAAACCTGAAAATCATCTTTGATTTCTCTTGCTCTCTGTTTTTCTCTCTCAATACTTCCACATGCAGTGGAGCAGCATGTGCTTTCTCCTTGTATGTATCTGTAGCATCTATTCTTGCATCTCCATCCATAAAAAGTCACTTTCTTATTTCAGGCCTCTATCATTTCTCATCTAGACTGTTGCATCAGTTTCTTCAAGTGTTCTTGCTATTTCTAATCACTGCCACCATATTATTGTTAAAACTCTTCAGCAATTCTTCATTGTCCTACAAGTTGAAGACTAAATTCCTTAGTACAGTATCTGAGGCTTCACCCAATCTGGTTTTTGTGTTCCTTCCAAGCCTCACCTGGGAGGCTCCACTCCATGTTACCTCCTGTTGACCTGCCAAGATACTGCTCTTTCCTGCACAAGCTAATGCACTCTCACATCCAACCTCTGTATCTTTGTTCCCACATTTCCATCCCCTGAAACATCCTCTCAACCCCAGGCTGCTTCGCAAATTGTTATCTATCAAGAAATGGTTTACATGTAATCTCCCTGGTGAACCAAGAACGGCAGAATGTACCACAATAGTAAAATTGATCACTACTCCCTGTCACCTCACATGGTCATGTACAACTTCCATCACAACAATCAACAAGTCATTGTTTTCACTCACTGATGCATGTATCTTCCTCACCAGACTGAGCTCTCCATGAGAGGAAAGACGTCTGTCTGTTCATTGTTTTTCCTCTAGACACTAACAGTGTTTGCAAAGTGTTCTGTAGTGTTGAGTGAATTGTTCTTTCAAGAGAAGATCTTCAATTTTTTGGACTTTTATTCACTTGTTTGTCATTCATAAAGCCTGGTATGGATTTGTTGAACAGACTATTGAGAGGATCTGACCGCAGGAAAGTGATGTTTGGAAGAAACTTCTCCATCGATTGTTTTTGCAGCCACACATACACTGATGGTGACAAGAGACTGGATTGTGACAGTGCTTGGCATTAACAATACAGTCTCCATGGGGTGTAGGAAAAAGGCTGTCCATATACTCCCCATCCCCATCCTATTTCTGCATTCCTGTTTCTCCATTCTTACCTGTTCTGCCTTCAAACTTCAGAATAATCTGAGGCTTTCAACATTCATCCTATACAATAGTGATGCTGATTTGGTAATAAATAAATTGTTGGATAACCCCAAACCTCATGCCAGCCTTCTCCCTGGAGGAGGTATGACACGCAATGGCTGATATGCATGTTAATTCTTCCCTCTTAGGTATTCCTCCTAGTTGCCTTGGTTGTGTTATCAATGGGACCCTATCTGATCCTCAAAGATCTGATGGCATGAGTTGGGGGAAGGGGAGGAGAGAGAAGAATAATACAGAGTCTACATGTGGTGTCCCTGACTGACTCATTCCTGTTAACACCGCGAAGGTGAGTGGTTTGCCTTACTTGGGGTGCTCAAAGCTGCTGAGACATCCCTCTCAGAGACTCACCAGCATTGCTCATATTGCCTTGATCTTCCTGCTACTGTGATTATTTAGGAGTGAAATCAGCCCCCAGTCAACAGAACCCTGCCCCTTATGAGTGCACAGTGACACCTCCTGCTAGGGGTTCCAGATTCTATACCTCTAGTATAGAACTCAATCTGAAGATAAATCTTATGTTAACTGAGCTCCTGAATTCCCTTAACTATACAGACTCTTTCTATGCCTAGGGTTTTAGTCCATACTATTTGGTGTGCATTGACAGTTTCCTTTTAATTATTGTCTAATTATAGATCCTGAGTTGAAGTTCTATCTCTTGAACTTGACTTCATTCTTTGAGGGAGTAGGAATCTGTTAACTTCTGATGTGTCTTTTGGATCTAATATCCTTCTAGAAATTTAACTGGTATTCAATGAATATTTAATGACTTGACTCTCAGATAAGCTGGAAAATTCAACCTAATATCCATGCTGTTTCCTACCCCTTCTCTTCTTTTCCAGATAGCTTCCTCTGGTTGGTTGTGGGTTTGAAAAGAGATTGAACAAACATTAGCTTTCATGTAGGAGAATTAGACTAGGTGTTTGTACTTTATTTTCATTCAATTCTTAGTCATGCAAAATAGGGATTATCTTCACTTCCTTTTCAATGCAAAATAGTAAATTAACACTGAGATTGGACTCTGCCTATTTGATTCAAGAGCTTGTGTTATTTCAAATATGCCAGTAAATCAAACCTTCCTTTCACATGAAAAACATACTTTAATGGGGTTAGAAATAACTCTCATGGACTTTCTCACAATAATGTATTTTTCTGTATAATTTCTTCCACTACTTCGTATGTATATCCTTATATGTTTAATTAGACTTTCCCACAAATGTTATAAAGTAAGATGTAAAGAATATCTGTATGGAAAGAGCTACTTAGAAAAAGGTATCCCGCATATCTAAGAAATTAACCGTAAGACTGAAACAAAGCTATTCAACATTTTCATCGAATCACAGCATACAAATGAACTGGAGATTTTCTGTGACCAGTTTTGACCAAGAATGTTCTATTCCTGACCAATTCCTCATTCGTTTAGGCCAATTACTCCAAGAAAACAGAGGTATGAAAGAGGCAATCTGGGAAAGAAGTTATAATTCTTTCATTTTAATTTTTCTCAGGATGGTATGTGTGTCTTTAGTCTCTCAGTTGTGTCCAACTCTTTGCGACCCCATGGACTGTAGCCCACCAGGCTCCTCTGTTCATGGGGATTCTCCAGGCAAGAATACTGGAGTGGGTTGCCACGCCCTCCTCCAGGGATCTTCCCAACACAGGGATCGAACCCAGGTCTCCTGAACTGCAGGCAGATTCTTTACCAACAGAGACACCAGGGAAACCCAAGGATGGTATAAATGGTATAATGTTTTTTCAATGGTAAACTGGGCCAGGCCTACTTCTGGGGTCATGAGCAACTCAAAGACAAGAGCAGAAAGTTTTTTGTCCACATGGAAAGAGTCTTAGAGATGAAGAACAGTAATAAATGAAGAGAAAATAGAAGTTTCTAACATATTCCCAACGTACCAAGGTCTAAAACATTTGTCACAAGTTGGCGAGTTGGAACTCAGCATAATTTTACTCACAGAGAATGACCTGTTGTAAGACAAGTGTTCAGAATATCTTAATGTGGAAATTAACTTTTGTTACTCATTTTTTATTGCCTTCAAATGGGTTTGAAGACTAAGCTCATGTTCACTTGAAGGAGAGGCAAATCATTTTGAGTAGTCCCAGCTTTGGGTCTGATTTGCCACATTTAGATCCCTCCACACACTGTCCTGGGATACACATAAACTAGCCCAAAGAGGATCTTGAACACCAAAGGGGTCAAGAATAAGTGCATTGATTAGGCTTTTGTGGAGTTTTGTTTTGGTCAGTCAGTCTCTGACCATTCTCCTTATTTGAGATGAAACATTGTGTGAGTCTTGGAGGGACTGTCTCCCATTATAAATGCCTGAGGGACCAGACAGCACTTTGGCTGTCCTGGCACCTAAGACTTGGACACCTTTCCTAGATTCAGCTATCAGATCCTCCAGCCAGAACTTTTCATTTTTAAGGGGTGACTCAAAGACTCAGGGGCAAGGAGAGATAACACATGGTGGTGCCTATGACAGCAAACGCTCACTGGTGATGGCGCCAGCAGTAGTGGAGATGGCCACAAAGGCTGGAAGAAGATGCTGTGGTTGCAGATTAGCTTTGATTTTGTTGGAGCAAAAACAGAAATGAGTGAATGGCCTTTGGCACATACCAACCAAACAGGCCTGCAAGAGTTAAACAATCTTGGTTATTCTTTAGCTGTTGCTGCTGATAAACACTTGTAACTAGACATGTCCTTCACAAAGCTTCACAAAGCTAATTACTCTCTGATTCCATATAGATTATACTCTGCACCTGGCATTCTTCTCCCCCTACACTCTCTTCTAGCATTCTGCATTTCAGAAAGAAGGTCAAGGGCCAATAACTTCAGGCCTAGTTGCTGAGTTGCCTGATGCTAGCTGTGGTCATTTTGAAACTTTGCAGGAGAAAAAAAATGCAAGACCTTCATAAGGATATAAAACCTTTCCCTATTCCTGAGAGATGGGGGCACAGTTATTGAGGTGCTAGCCTGTTGTGTTTCAGTTTTGCCTGGCAAAAATAATAAAGATACTCTTTTCTGTTTCCTCCAAATTCTGTCTCTGTATTTCTATTTGGCATCAGTGGACTGGGAGCCAAGATTTTGGCAACAATTTTAATGGGAGGTGCTGCTAACCACCAAAGATAAAGTATATGTTGATATCATAATAGTAACTATGGGGACTTATTTGGTGGTCCAGTGGCTAAGACTCTGCTCCCAGTATAGGGGCTCTAGTTTGATCCCTGATCAGGGGACTAGATCCCACACGCCACAACTAAGAGTTTGCACACCAAAACTAAAGATCCTGTATGTTGCAATGAAGATTGAAGATCCTGTGTGCCACACTAGAACCCAGCACAGTTGGCTGTGCCAAATAAATAAATAAAATAGTAGTAGCTATGGCATGTGGATATCAGAATGATCCACCCACAGGTTCTTGGTGATGGCTATTGATTATAGAGTCCTTTGGAAAAAAAATATGTGGCAACTTGCTCAAATTCTAGTTGAGAACATAAACTCCATGGTGGCAGGAATTTTTTTTATTGTTTTATTTAATGATGCATCCCAAACATCTAGAGCAGTTTCTTTCACATGGAAGTGCTCAAATATTTGAGTGAAAGAAATAATATGAATACGAACCAAAAATGAGCTGTCCTGTAGAATTCTAGACCCCTCATCCAATTTTCAATCCTGAGTTCAGACCTAGAAGCTCTTAAATAAAAGTATTTTGTCCTTTAGGAAGAACCTTGCATTATCTTTCCAAGTATTCACTGAGTCTCTTCCAAACTTTCATCAAAGAGATTACTGGAGTAAAGTAGATGCCCAGAGCTTTGGGAAATCATTGTTAAGCTGGATCTGATCCAACACACAACTGGGAAGTGTTAGAGCTGAGACGTGAACTCAGGTATAGTTTTTAAAAAACAATCTATTTTATATTTGCCTGATAATAATAACCATCTGGCAACTTGTAAAATATACAAAACTCTTGTGCCTCACCCAGGCTTTTCTACCAGAGCAGGGACCTGGTAATATATGTGTTTAATGAATACCTTGGGTGATTCTTATCATCACACAACTTGGGGAGACATCTGGCACCCTTTTACTTGGGGAATTCTAAGGTCTTGAAAGGGTCAGGAATCTAACTGCATGTAATTCATTGTTGGCTTTCAGTCCTTGCTATTACTGGGTGACAGCACTCTATTTGGTTGCTAGTAGCTCCAGTAGTCAGCCTCCTTGAGCTGCAGGGAAGACAGTAGGGCAGTGATTCGGAGTAGAGAGTGGCTTCACATAGCTTTATTGAAGACAAGTCTAAAAGCATAGTGTCTTAAGGAATGTGGGTATAGATCAGTGCTGAATAGGCCACTCTTTTTTGTGTGTGTGTGTGTGTACACATTTAGTTTTATTGTAACAAAGCAACTTGTACACTTTTAACGTTTAAAACTGAGCATCATCTTTCCTTTCCAGTGAAACAAAAAGAAAAATTTAAAAATAAACAGGAACAAAATTACAATAGAGAATGTCAATTGCAAATAAGATCCTACAGGTTCTGCTGATTCTCCCATCGAGTGGCAGGGCTCAAGTCATCATTAGGAGAGAATTTTATTTTAAAAGTGTCATCTTAAACTGCAAGGATGTCCGTTAAACATCACAATTAAACATGCCAAAGGAGAAGCCATGTTGTCAAAATGCCCACTTAACCCACCCAACATCTCAAACCCACCCTTTGCTGACCTTCTATAACCCCATTTTTTTAAGTTTTTTTTTTCTTTTTTTAAACAAGAGAAAGTAGACAGATACATGTTGGTAAATGCTAACTGTCCATATTCACATAGAGACACAGTGTAATCTCTGAGCCCAATATACAGAGAAAGGAGGAAAAAAGCTAGAATTCTATGCACTACTACACAGGGGCCTAGCACCCTCCAGCTTCCAGCAGAGCTAAGGGAGCAGAAGGTTTTTCTTTTTTTCCCACAGAGCATGGTGGTGTTGATTCCATAGTTTTTGTTGAGACAGGAAGGGATAAAAATGAATTTGAAACAGAAAGGGGTAGAGATTCTTTTCCCACTGAATTCTGCTCAAGATATTTCCCCCCTCCCCAAATAAGTTGTGTGAACCATGGTATAAAGGAGAAAAGAGACCTCAAAAACAGGGCGACTGAGCACAAGAGGAGGAAAAAAAAAAAAAAAAAAGACTGCAACTTGCTCCCAGGGACTGGAGAAAATTAAAAAAGGTTGGAATCCATCAGTGTTCCATTAGTCATCTTCTCCTTCATCTTCCTCTCCTTCCTCCCCCTCATCATCATCTTCATCTTCTTCACCTTCATCCTCATCCCCTTCTTCATCAATATCTTCCAATCCTTCCTCCTCTTCATCATCGTCGTCATCCTCTTCTCCCTCCCCTTCCTCATCATCCATGTCAGGAACCAAGTAGTACTGTAACGGATTTGGCCAAATATCATCTTTGATGACCTCTCCTAATTCATCTGCACCTGCATCAGAATGATCAGTAAATCAGGTGAAGAAGCTTTCTGGTTCCTCATGCTGTCTCTTCCTGCTGGCTTTATTCTGTGTTTGACTTGATCGTTTCGTCAAATCCTTTCCAGATTTCCATTTGATTTCAGTGGACTTTGAAGATGGGTCACCACTCTCATTCAGATGAAATTCTTTGGAGAGAATTTTATTTTCGAAGTAAGGGTTTTCATCAAAATAAAAATCTATTCTGTAACCTGATTTAATGTCTTCAAATTCTGTCACTTCAACTCTTGTCAAATAATGCAGCGCCTCTTCATCCTCCTCCCCAAGCAGTGCAGACACTTGTGGATGGTTAACAAATGTTGTTACCCAAAAATTGGGGATTTTGGCCATCAATTCTGACCTCTTCTGAAAAAATGGTTGGCGGAGTTTGTTATATTTCTGTTCTACTTTCAAAATCTCCTCACTGGCTTGTTCATTAAGTCTGTCTATTTCATTTTGTACTTCATCAATATGTTCAATTGCTTCTTGCTGTTCTTTTTCTGAGGTCTCGTCGGCCCCGTCGTGGTTGGAGTTGAGCTCCTTTTTACTGACTTTGGCCGCCGGCGCCGACATGGTGCTGCTCCACGGTCGGGGAGGGGGGGGGGGGAGCGGGGAGGGGGAGAGAAGGGAAGGCGAAGGCGGGGGCGGGGGCAGGCAGCGGCTTCCCCTCACGCCACACGCGCGGGCGCTCGCTCGGTCCGTAGGCCACTCTTTTAGGAGGAGAACTAAAAGAATTTCTTTTGCCCAGGTTCTTTGCCTTTCCAAAGAAGTGATAATCTAAGGAATAAATGTGATTATTAAACTATCAAGAGTTCACCCTGAATTCTCTTAAGATGAGTGGGCATGTATACCTGTTAAGCTAATTAATAAATGAGGTAACTGATGATTGAAGAAACATAGGCTACAACCATCTTGGAATACATAAAACATTAAGAAACACATGCAAACATACTTTAAAAAAAGGTGTGCTATTTTGTGAATGTTGTTTTTTACATAATAAAATGCTAAATTTTTGTTTTGTATTTATTTAAAAGTCTGACATTAAATTTACAAGAGCCTTTTAAAGTTCTTAGGAGAATTTTCTTTGTTAGGTTTGTAAATCTACCTGGTATTTAAATTTTTTTTGAAATCATATTTTCAACTCAAAATATGAAATGTCTAAGAAATTTTAGTTAACAAAATATGGAAGTGGTATCTGTTTAGGAAAATTTATCCAAAGTATGATTTTATTGAAAAATGAGGAACAAGTGAAAGCAATTTAAAGTAAAATTATATTTATAAGTAATTTTGTATGCCAAGTTTAAAAGTTTACTAATTAGTTTATTAAATATGTACCATAAAATATTGAATATTTATTATGACACAAGCAATACCAAACATTTTGTTCTTGTTGGCATCATGCTCCCTTGTAACACAGCCTATTAATAACTTTCTGCCTTTAACCTGAAAAGCAAATTATCAAGCTTTCCATAAAACAATTTGCAAGGTTCTTCCTTAACTACCTTTCTTAGGTGGGGCAGGAACTCAGTAGTTTTCTCTGGTACTATCGGGCCATGAAATTCCATCACTGGAACCGTACCACCAGGCTTATGAGTACAGGAATGTGCCACCTCAGCATGCCTGCCCTGAACTCCGCTAACAAACTCCTGCTTATCCCTCAAAACCCAGATCAGAACTAAACTGACATTTCATCCATGTTACACCTACACTAGATACTTTATTTAGACATTCAGTCAACTATTCATTGTATGCCTATTCTGTGATGAGCTAAACAAGCATTTTGATGATTTTTATAGAGTTGTTTAAAAAACAGTCATTTTAGCTCAAGCGTTTTGACACTGCTATGTTTTTGAGACACACACACACATATATATCTATATATTTATGTGTATATAGCTACCTGTATCTATATATGTCTATATAGATATTCATATGTCTATATATCCATCTACCTATGCATCTAGGTATATAGATCTATACACACATACCCTACATCTATGTTGAATCTGTGCTTATTCATGTCCACACATTTTAAGTTTAATAGGAAACAAACAGACCTTCATTATGCTTACTAGATGCTTGGAAAACACTCACTTATACATTTTTTTACCTTCTTCTTTACATCTCCCTCGTTTCTTTTAAATTGATGAGTGTGTTAGTCGCTCAGTCGTGTCCGACTCTTTGCGACCCCATGGACTGTAACCCGCCAGACTTCTCTGTTCATGGGGTTCTCCAGGCAAGAATACTGGAGTAGGTTGCCATTCTAGTACAAATGAAGAGCAGGTGTCCCGTTCCCAGCTCATGGAAAGATGGTTCCCTCTGGTGGACAATGGTAAAGATTACACCTTTCTCTTCAAAATTCTATTTGAGATTTTTATTTGTTTTTTCCAGATTTCTCTTCAGTTGATTTTGCATTCCACCGTGATTAGGGTTACTGTCAGAGTGCTCGTACCTACTGTGATATGAGGAATACAGAAAGTTTCTTATCACCTGAATAGCAGGCCTGCCCATTCCATTTTATCAGGCCTCAGTAATAATCCTTTGTGGTTTGAAGGCCCCTGCTAAATATTTATTATTTCACCTCAGAGATACATGTTGTTGAGACATAATAATATTTGAAGCATTAATTTACTATAAGAAACGAGCTCATCAGTATCTGACCTCAAAAGTACTCAGAAGAGAAACATCTGAGAAACTCAGAAGAGAGACATGAAAATGTGGTTTTGGTATCTCTCCACCTTTTATATTTATATAGATAAAATTTTTATATTTGTATAGAGAAAAATATCTTAACATATTAATATTTGGGATTTTCTTGTCTGCCCTTATATTTAACTTTTCTCCTAATTAGTGAAAGACATTGCTGCAAGATGAGGCAAAAAAAATAAATAATAATTTTTAGGTTAAAAAAATCCAAAATACACTTGCAATATGAAAAAAAGAGCAGGCCTAAGTGAAGTAGAAAATGGAGTTTTGCCAAATCACTAGGAAGGAGTGTAGATGAAAAGCAGACTCCCTACTAACCCCACCCCAAGGCACTGAAGGAGTATGAGCTAGGCCACGGGAAGGAGGAGCTGCAGGGCTGGACAAGGCCTGAAAAGATACCCAAGGTTGTGGGTGAGAAAGAAAGGGAAGGGGCCCAGAGGTGACAACCAAGAAGACGGTAGAACCTCTAGGGGAAAGTGCGGAGCTCCACAGTCACCAGGAGCAAGGAGAAGCACAAAACTGGACTAGTGCCTGGAGAATATTTTATTTCCACCTGGTGGGGGGGCTGGGAATCATGGCTCATCTCTCCTGTGGTGCAACATGGTTACCAGATCATCCCACGCGTGCAAGGTGTGAGCTTCTGATGGAGAGTTAGTCCCTACTTGCACAGTGGATGTTCAGCACATGCATACCAGCCCTCCCCCTCATCCTGAGACAGCGCTGAGCCCCCTGTAAATAACACTGAAAGTGCCCCCTTCTTTTGCAATTCTCAGAAGGCTCACAGCTCCTAAAACTAGAGGGCAGAAGCTTGTAACAGCCAGACAATTTACCCCTGCTACACCTTAACTTTTTTTTTAAGGCTTTATTGAATTTGTTACACTATTGTTTCTGGGTTTTTGGTTTTTTTTTTTTTTTTTTTTTTTTTTTGGTGGCAAGGCATGCGCGATTACTTTCCTCCCCAGGGATCCAACTGCATCCCCTGCACTGGAAGGTGAAGTTCTAACCACTGGGCTGCCAGGGAAGTCCTTACACCTTAACTTTTGAACAAGAAAATTAACAAGGAAGAATAAGGCAGAACCAAAGGAAAAAGGCTCCATCTAGTTTTCCTAGGAATTGGAAGCAAGGGGGAACTGGAAGGATAATGACTCTCTAGAATCCTTGCCCCAACCTCACTCCATCTAAGCAAAGATATTTTAATTGTGACCACGAATGAGGGAAGCTTAGATTCTCCATACTCTGGGGACGGGAGGGAGAGCTCTGAATGGGTGGGCTAAAGACATTCTTTTACAAGTTCCTAATAATTTAACTCTACTCCTCAGAATTCCATTCCCTTTGACATGCAGCTACTGGCATTATGTGACATGGTTAAATGTCTAGCTACCTTAAGCCAGCTTGTTAAGACTTTTGAGTTTTAGGTTAGCATCTATAAGCCTAGATCATACAATATTTGTGAGGATTAAAAAGAAAAGTGGGGGGCGGGGAGGGAAAGTGGGTAGAACAAACAAGCCATTGGATTTCATTTTATAGGAGATAACCCCAAAAGGAGTGGGTCCTGGTGAGTCTTACTTGGAAATCAGTTGAGGTGTGTACGGAGCAATGGGTTGATCTACCCAGGTAGAAGAATCCGGCAGACACTACACTGGGTGAGATGGGAGTGGAGAAATTCCGGAAGTAGGCCCTCCTGAGGCCTCACTACGTGCAGGCTTCTGCTCTGTTCTACTAGACCCTGCAGAGGAAACTGCCTTGATGGACTTTGGTGATGGTGGTGGTGGTTTAGTTGCTATGTCCAACTCTTGTGATCCCATAGACTACAGCCCTCCAGGCTCCTCTGTCCATGAGATTTCCCAGGCAAGGATACTGGAGTGGGTTGCCATTGGATGGTATCACAATGTATTTATGTCAAACTCATCAAAATGTATACATTATGTCCAATTTTTTTTTTTTTGGTATATTAAGTACATCTCAACAAAGCTTTAAAAAAAAGCATCTGACTTTCTGTTTGATAAACCATAAAGTAATCAAAAGAAAGGCCTCAATAACAGTTTTGTGAGTTCTAGATGGTCAAAATATCAGCTCAGATTTAGTATGAATATTGAAGCAATCGAGAAAGAGAAAGGATGAGGGGGTAGCTGAGGGGGTAGTTTTATGATAGGTAAATTATTATGTTGCACTGAAGACTGTAAATCTTTTTAATTACTAAATGCCAGTGGCCAGTGGTAGGTATTCTATGTAGTGGGTGAGGGATATTTATAAAAACCCAAAGGCAGGATAGAGTACATTTATTTTCACATTCTGTTGAGTTGCGGGGGGTAAGGAATACAGAGAGGAGCACAGCAAGCAGACGCTTTGGCTGAAGCTGAGGTGAGATGGGGGAAATACTCGGGGAGTTGAAGGTGTAGGTCACAGCAACAGGCCTCTTGGGCTTCATTTGCCTTTTCTCTGCTCACTGCTTAGCAAACAAGACTGAGAGAAGCCTAAAGAGGAGAGAGTCATACGCCCTTGGCCCTTCAGAAGGAAAGACACCTGGCCTTCCTCTCTGACAGCTTCTCTTCCCTCAACTTCTCCTCCAGATGTTCCGGAATGTGCAGATGACAGAAACCATTCCAGGCTCACCTTATTTGGGCATCAGCAAACGTAATGATACCACCAAAAGGAAAAGCCATAGATCCAGATCATCAGCATGGCAAGGGAAGCCACGTGCCAGCAGAAGAAGGTGGTAACAAATAGAATATCATTTTTGTCATCATCCATCCATTTGTAGCCAGAGATTGGTTTGAACAGCATAAAGCCTATCTGAATCAGCCAAGAGCCTGCAATCATATACAAAAGAGCCTTCATCAGCCAGAACCGCAGTGAGTTGGGAGCCCACAGCTCTGCGATCCCCACCAGCAGCAATAGGAACAAGACCTGGATGAACAGGATGTGACTCTGTAGCTCCACTCCTTCTGAGTCCTCCAAGTGAGACACCATCAGGGTCAGAATCAGAAACATGCTCAGCGCTTGGGCGCCTTGCTCCAGGGCAGGAGCCCTTTGGGGCAACACGTTCTGGCTCACCACGTCTACACATCCGCTCAGGAAGAAGGTCGCGTACAGAGTAAGATGCTGCCACTGTTTGTGGTACAAAAAGTCTCTCTGATGATATATCTTGCTGATAAGTACAAACTGCCCTTGAATGTTATGTAGTTCTTGGGCCACTAAAATAAAGCTGCTCAATATCTTCACCAGCCCCACATAGTGTATTTGCTGCAGCCTTGCCCATCTTCCTTGGCTCCAGGGACAACGTGGCGGGTACTGGACAGGGCAGTTGCATATCAAGGCCTTGGAGATGAGCCGTGCATGATAAAGTCCATAGAAGAAGATAGACAGTCCTGGGAACAGATGACCCTCGAAGCCTCCCATGAAACTGAAGGTAGGTCTGACCACAGGCAGAGACAAGAGGCTCAGGTGTGGTCACGTCAGGCTCTAGAGTCTGCAGTGAGCCTGTAGACTTTTTGAAGTCTACTTATATTCTCTATTCAGCTCATAGCATCCACATACAGAAGGAAAATGATCTTGGAAAAAACCCAATCTCACAGTGGGGTGGGTGTCATGGTTTCCGTTCTTGTCTTCTGCTCTGGTTCACTGATAGCTAATCAACCATTGCCAGATGAAGAAATAAACACATTATCCAGCACAATGCTTGGGCAACTTCCCTTCTCAGAGACTATGCTTCAGATTTCTCACTTCTACCTTCCTTCCTTCCTTCCCCAATTCACAGAATGTCAGGAAGTACTCAGAGAAAGCAGGGAGAACACACAATATAGGTAAACATCCTCATATATAAATCCATACAAATACTAGGAACAAATGCACTCTTCTGGGTATAAATAGTTAAGACTCACAAGTAAACATACACAGCCCAATTATTCTGATATTATTTGAGGATGACCAGAAAAATGCTCACTCCTGAGAATCTCTTCTGCTCATCTCCAGATAGACCTAAAAGTGCCACCACTTGAGGTTCCTTCCTTTGAGTTTCAGTGTTTTTTCAAATTATTTGGGCAAATAGCTTCTATGTAGAAGTTTTGTTGTCGTTGCTCAGTTGCTCAGTCATGTCCGACTCTTTACGACCCCATGGACTGCAGCACGCCAGGCTTCCCAGTCCTTCACCATCTCCCAGAACTTGCTCAAACTCATGTCCATTGAGTCGGTGATGCCATCCAACCATCTCATCCTCTGTTAACCCCTTCTCTCCCTGCCTTCAATCGTTCCCACCATCAGGGTCTTTTCTAATGATTTGGCTCTTTGCATTAGGTGGCCAAAGTATTGGAGCTTCAACTGCAGCATCAGTCCTTCCAAAGAATATTCAGGGTTGATCTCCTTTAAGATTGACTGGTTTGATCTCCTTGCTGTCCAAGGGACTCTCAAGAGTCTTCCCCAGTACCACAGTTCGAAGGCATCAGTTCTTCAGCACTCAGTATTTTTTATTGTCCAGCTCTCACATCTGTACATGACTACTGGAAAAACCATAGATTTGACTATATGGACCTTTGCAGGCTAAGTGATGTTTCTGCTTTTTAATACACCATCTAGGTTTGTCATTGCTTTTCTTCCAAGGAGCAAGTGCCTTTTAATTTCATGGCTGCACTTACCATCTGCAGTGATTTTGGAGCCCAAGAAAATAAAGTCTGTCACTGTTTCCATTGTTTCCCCATCTATTTGCCATGAAGTGATGGGACTGGATGCCATGATCATAGTTTTTTGAAGGTTGAGTTTTAAGCCAGCCTTTTCACTCTCCTTTTTCACTTTCGTCAAGAGGCTCTTCAGTTCCTCTTCACTTTCCGCCATAAGAGTGGTGTCATCTATGTATCTGAGGTTAATATTTTTTCTCCCTGCATGCTTGATTCCAGCCTGTGCTTCATCCAACCTGGCAGTTCACATAATGCATACAACTAAATAAGCAGGGTGGCAATATACAGCTTTAACATACTCCTTTTGACATACTCCTTTCCCAATTTTGACCCAGTCTGTTATTTCATGTCTGGTTCTAACTGTTGCTTCTAGACCTGCATAGAGGTTTCACAGGAGGCTGGTAAGGTGGTCTTGTATTCCCATCTCTTTAAGAATTTTCCACAATTTGTTGTGATCTACACAGTCAAAAGCTTTAGTGTAGTCAATGAAGCAGATGTTTTCCTGGAATTCTCTAGCTTTTTCTATGATCCAACTGATGTTTGCAATTTGATCTCTGGTTCCTCTGCCTCTTCTAAATCCAGCTTGTTGTATATCTGGAAATTCTCAGTTCACACACTGTTGAAGCCTAGCTTGATGGATTTTGAGCATCACTTTGCTAGCATGTGAAATGAGTTAAATTGTGCAGTAGTTTGAGCATTCCTTGGTATTGCCCTTCTTTGTGATTGGAAAGAAAACTGACCTTTTCCAGTCCTGTGGCCACTGCTGAGTTTTCCAAATTTGCTGGCATATTGAGTGCAGCACTTAACTATGCAGAGGTACTGATTTGAAGTCTCTTGGGATTCTTGCAAAAAGCATTTCAGTAAAAATTCCTAGGTAATTTTCTTTTTCAAAATAATTTTTATTCATTTATTTGTTTTTGGCTATGCTGGGTTTTTGTTGCCATGCAGGCTTTTTTCTTTTTTTTGGTAACACGGACACAATTTAATGATTTTAATTTTTTTGTTTTTTGTTTTTTTACAAGTCAGGTGCCATAAACATTCAAATAATCCATCTTTTAGAAAGTACGTTTACAGCATCAAAAGAATTAAGATGAAATATAAATCTTTCTACTTACAATTTTTATACAGGTTAACCAAATCACAAATACCACAAATAAATGTTAAGTTGTAACAATATAATGAGTAAACATTCAGATTCTTAATAAAATCTTCCTTTAACATTTGTTTTTAACAATACCAAGAAGACACCAACAGTACAGAGCAGATAGGAAGCAGGTTTGGACCTTTCTTGGATGCTCCATGCGGAGAAAGCGCAGGGAAGGCCATGCGCTCCAGTGGAGCCCGTGCAGGCCTAGGCCAGCCCTGGGTTTCCCGTCTCTGACCCGCAACGCCGTGCGGCCGCTGTGCGGGAGGCCCTGGGTTCCTCTGCTGGACACACCTCTCGTCTGCGCTAAGAGGGTCACACTTCAAATACCAGCACAATTTTAAAGCACGATCGCTTTAAAACGTATAAGCAGAAGGACCATGCAGGCTTTTTTCTGGGTGGAGAGAGCAGGGACTACTCTCTAGTTGCAGTGCGCACACTTCTCATTGAAATGACTTGTGGAGCCAGGCTCTAGAGCATGCAGGCTTCAATGGTGCAGCACATTGCTCAGTAGCTGAGACGCCTGTGCTCCTGGAGTGCATGGGCTTAGTTGCTCCACGGCATCTTCCCAGACCAGGGATCAAACCCATGTCTCCTGCACTGGCAGCTGGATTCTTTCCACTGAGCCACCAGGGAAGCCCAGGTAATTTTCTCATGCATACTAAATTTTGAGAATCACTGAATAAAATATAAGTACTTATAACAAAGAAGATCCTATTAAGTTAGTAACCTTCATGTGAATTAATCATCAAATATTTTTTCTCATAGGGAATCCTCCTACACTGTCGGTGGGAATGTAAATTGGCACAGCCACTATGGAGATTTCTTAAAAAACTACAAATAGAGCTACCATTAAGACCCTGCAATTCCTCTCGTGGGCATATATCCGGAGAAAAACATGATCCGAAAGCATACATGCACCCCAGTGTTCATTGGAACGTTGTTTACAATAGCCAAGACATGGAAGCAACCGAAATGTCCATCGACAGAGGAATGGATAAAGAAGATGTGGTACATATATACAATGGAATATTATTCAGCCATTAAAAAGAATGAAGTAATGACATTTGCAGCAACACGGATGGACCTATAAAGAGTGTCATACGGAATGAAGTAAGACAGACAGAGGAGAAATATCATGTGAGATCCTTTAAATGTGGAATCTATAAAGAAATGACAGAAATGAATTTACTTACAGAACAGAAAGAGACTCAGACTTAGAAGATGACTTGTGGTTGCCAAGGGGAAGGGGTAGGGAGATTGGTATGGTCATGTAACACACTGCTATATTTAAAATGGATAACCAACAAGGACCTATTGTGTAGCACATGCAACTCTGGTCAATGTTATGTGGCAGCCTGGATGTAAGAGATATTTGGGGGGAAATGAATACATGTGTATTTATGGCTGAGCCCCTTCACTGTTCACCTGAAACTATCAGAGCATTGATAATTGGCTATGTGTGCATGCCAAGTCACTTCAGTCACATCCGATTCTTGTCAACCTGATGGACTGTAGCCCATCAGGCTCCTCTGTCCATGGGAGTCTCCAAGCAAGAATACTGGAGTGGATTGCCATGCCCTCCTCCAGGGGATCTTCCCAACCCAGGGATTGAACCCATGTCTCTTATGTCTCCTGCACTGGCAGATGGGTTCTTTACCACTAGTGCCACCTGAGAAAGTGAAAGTGAAGTTGCTCAGTCTTGTCTGACTCTTTGCGACCTTGTGGTCTGGAGCCTGCTAAGCTCCTCCGTCCATGGGGTTCTCCAGGCAAGAATACTGGAGTGGGTTACCATTTCCTTCTCCAGAGGATCTTCCTGACTCAGGGATTGAACCCAGGTCTCCCGCAGGGGAGGCAGACGCTTTAACCTCTGAGCCACCAGGGAAGCCCACCTGAGAAGACCATGTTAATTGGCTATACCCTGATACAAAATAAAAAGTTCACAAAACACATTGTCTCTCATGAAATAGCATTCATTTAGAGTGGTGATGGTCATATTATCCTTCATAACAGTCAATCAAATACAAGGAATGTCTCAAATTAATGACATTTTATATTGATCCTGTAGATTTCCATATTGGTTTATTTATCTTTTGTTGCTACTATGAATAGATCTTCCATTTTATTTTTACTGATGTAAGAAACTATAATATTATATTGATCTTTATATTAATCATTTTGTTGCATTTACATACTGTTCTTACTAGTTTCCAAATGCTCTTATGTCATCATATCTATAAATAATGAAAAAATTATGTCCTTTTGGATATATTTTTGTATTTTCTAAATGCCTTTCCTAATTGAGTTGGCATGGTATAAATCTATTGCTGTTTTGTTTATGAAAGCTTCCCTCTTCTGAGAAGTGTCCCCCTCAAACCATCTCGGTTAAGTGGGAGCTGTCATCTATTAATAGATTCTGCTTTCCTAGTAACAGATCAGTCAAGGAATGGGCACTTGGTCCAGGGGACACGGGTTTGATCCCTAGTCTATGAAGATTCCATATGCCTTGGGGCCAACTAGGCCCATGGCCCACAACTACCAAGTCCACAAGCCACAATTGCTGAACTGCAACTATTGAAGCCTTTCTTGGTTTTAAGAGTGATAAATGTCCCTTCAAAGTGGTGGTATCAATTTTCATTCAACCCAAATTAATCAACAAGTTCTCTAGATTCTCCTTCCTAAGTAACTTTTCCGGTCTGTTCCTTCTAGTCCAAACCTACCCACCACATTTGTTCAGGGATCACCAACCCTGTATTGTTGCAGTATCTCTTGAGCAGGTTCCAATCCTCATCAATTTCTATCTACATTGCAACCATAGTGAGGCTTGGGGAATAAAGACCAAATCATACACTGGTTACTTTGAATTCTCTAGTGGCATCCCATGACTTGTGGATAAAATCCATGCCCTTAGAATGGGCTTCAAGGCCCCTCAAGTTTTGCCTTGGCCTCATTTCCAGTCTCTTCTCACATGTACCATTGTCTCCAGGCATATCAGAAGATTTCAGTTCAGTCTAGAATGGACTTCCTATTACATATTTTTTCTCTACCTGAGAAACTCTGCCTTTCCTTCAAGATTCAACTCAAACACTGCCTCCTCTCAGCTGGGAAGGACACCACTCATGCAACGTCATCTCGTCACCCATTTCACCAGTCCTTACTTCCTGGGAAGTCTCTGAAGCCAGAAACCATGTCCTGTTTTGTCTCTTTATTTTTTTTTAATTTTTATTATTCATTTACTTATCTTTGGTTGTGCTGGGTCTTCACTCTTACACACATGCTTTCTCTAGTTGTGGCAAGTGGGGGCTACTCTCTCGTTGTGGTGCGGGGGCTTCTCACTGCAGTGGCTTCGTTATGCACAGCACGGGCTCGAGGTGTGCAGACTTCAGCAGTTTCAGCTCACAAGCTCAGAAGTTGCAGTGCACAGACGTGTGTGTCTGAGTTGCCCCTCAGAAAGTGGGATCTTCCTAGGCCAGGAAGAGTCCCCTGCATTGGCAGGTGGATTCTTTAACCACTGGACCACCTGGGAAGTCCTGTTTTGTCTCTTTAGAATCTAGCTCTATGCCTAAAGATACTCAATGGTTGTTTGATGGATAAATGAATACATGAATAAATTATCACATAAACACATGGTCTCTATCATAAAATGCTTATAATTTAGTTATAAAGACAGAATGGATACATACAAATGATACATACTAGGTCACTAATGCTAAGAGTGAAATACCAAATGAGTGAACAAATGACCAGAGTATGCAATTAGAAGAGAGAGCTCACTCCAGCTGTAGAAGTCAGGGCAAATGGGATCATTCCCAATGAAGGACTAGAGAGACTGACTTTTGTGAGCTCCACTTGTCCTTAATTAAACACAGAAGAGGGAGAATGAAGGGACGTGGATGACATGGCATAATTATAACTTCTCAGAGATACAGACTCCTTTTGTACAAACCAATGTTTTTCAACCATTTTCTTTTTTTTGTCCTCCCTAAGAAAGCTTTTCAACATATGTTCCCTTATAATCTCTTCATGAAAATTTAATACCTAGATATACTGTCTATATTTTTATGTCCATGGCCCTTTGGAAAGCCACAAACCATTGTAACATATAAAACCACACATTTGTAATTCCTCTGGGGTGGCAGTGCATTCTCTGTGGGCACATGGTGTAAACCAAGGGCGGAGTATGACCCAGCAAAGAATCTGTGCTCCATACTCTGATGCAGTACAGAGCTCACCTTCAAAAAATGTTTATCTTCAAAAAATGTTTTCTTTCAACAGTAGGCAGTAAGGGCTCCTTAGTGAGAGGTAGACGAGATGGCCTCAAAGATGCTTCCAAATTCCGGCTGTCAGAACCTAGAGATCTCTGGGGGAATGCCCTGGTATTTAATTAGAAAACTAATTTAATTAGTAAACTAAACCCATTAGGAAACTCATGTTCTATTAGAGTGATGTGAGTGAAAATTGCTTTCCTCTTATTCCTCTCTAGTCAATAACAGGGTGACAACTGTAAGAGAGAAGGAAGTGTCATCAAAAAGCATATCTCTGGTTTGGAGGTTTTTGGCCAAAAATAGATGAAATGCAAATCAGGAGATTCAGTTTGTCCAAGTGTGGTAGAAACCATGAGCTCCCCTCTGTTAAGCCAGACATAGCACTGATGGGGCACCCACCAATGATGAGGAAAAAGCAGGTGCAAGACTCACTCACTGACGCTCTGTGACCCCACAAGCAAAGGCCTCCGCAAAACACTCCTGGAACTACTGTGGACGCTTGGCTACTTGATGGTTTGCCCCAGGGACAGAATCTAATGGGCATAGGTCTCAACAATAGAGCATGCATCTTGCTACACATCAGAATCACTAAAGAAGAACTTTATTGAAATGTAGAGTACTAAGCTTTTTAAAAACATATAAAGAGTATTCAGGGCCTTCCCTAGTGGCTCAGAGGTAAAGAATCTGCCTGCCAATGTAGGAGAAACATGAGTTCGATCCCTGATCTGGGAAGATACCATATTCCAGCGAGCAACTAAGCCCGTGTGCCACAGCTATTGAACCTGTACTCTAAGAGCCCAGGAGCCACAATTACTGAAGCCCTCATGCTCTAGAGCCCATGCGCTGCAACGAGAAGCCACTGCAATGAGAAGCTGTGCACCACAACTAGAGAACAGCCTCTGCTTGCCGCAACTAGATAAAAGCCCACACACCCACAAAGACCCAGCACAGTCAAAAACAAATAAAGAAGTTTTTAAAATGCAGGGTACGCAGACTGACTCTACTGAATAGTCTCTTAAGTTGGGGTCCAGGAATCCACACCTTTAGTCACACACCCTCTCCTGACACTGGTGATCCCAGTGCAGGCTATCTTTCCCCTGATGCTTGGAAACTGTTGCCCGAGATTAGAAAACACCACTCTGGTTATCAGGTCACACCTGGAAACTATCTTCCTGCCCTCAACTGACCTACAGATTCCCACAGGAGTGTGGGTAACACCTTTATAAAGCATAATCCAAAAGTAACTTACCAAGAAAGGCTGGCATATAGGAGAGAAAGGGAGGACAGGGGAGGAAGGTGGCTAGGAGGGGGATGGGCTGGGGAGGGAGAGGGGAGGGAGGGTGGAGGAGAGAAAGGGAGATGGAGAAGGTGAGGGAGAACACAGAGAACTCTGCAGAAAGAAGACAAAAAAGGTGAACACAGCCCAGCCCCTGAGAGTGAGAGGTGATGAAAGGGGGAAACAAGGGAGCTAGAAGGCTGTGCTTTCTCTCTCTAGGTAGGAGAGAAGAAAGAAGCCCTCCTTGTCCAGCCTCAGGAGACAGTATCCATTGGTAATTAAGAAAATGGATGTATGAGACCTACTTTGGCTAATTGTTGGGCAGATGTTTTAAAACAAGGTATTTATCTTCTCTAAGACTTATTCTCCTCATGAGTAAATGTGGAATTGTAATTGTGAGGATTCCATGAATTAGTGCATTTTAAAGCAAGTTACAAACGTAAGGTACTTTAGGCTGTTAATCTCAGAACTGGATGAGACCGCAGGGTCTATTTCCTCCGAGTCCCTTTTTTCTTAGAGGAAGAAATTGAAGCCCAGAGAGAAGTGACCCACAGGATGTCACATGGTGACTGGTGAGTGGGTAACAGTATATGCTGAGATACTCAGTCACAAGCTTTCAAGAAGTTCAAAAGAACCCCCAGTCCAGCACCAGGCAAAAGGGGCAGGAAGCGGGGGAAGACTCCCAGTCAGCCCCCTCCACTGACGGCTCCGAGGCCTCAGGATAGCCAAGTACTCTGGGTGGTCCACAAGCTGGATCTTGTTCTGCCCCACCCTGCCCAACCCCTCAGCCATCTCGTTAAGAGGAAAGGCCAAGTGAGGCATCCTCAGAATTGGGGGACAGTGAGAGCCAGCATCAAATGAGCAGAAGCAGCCCATCCCCACACACGTCCACCATTAAAATGTTCACTTGAATGCACCCTCAAGACTGAAATGCAGCTGGAAAAGGTTCTAATGAGATCAGGCTGGGCTTCCTAGTAGAAGGATGTGTTGGCTGAAGTTGGCTGGAGTGGCTAGTCAATATGGACTCCAGGAACTCAGATGCTTAGAAGCAGGAATGTATCTGTCTTTATCCAGTGCTAACCAAGGAGAAAGATTGGATTGGGGAGGAAATCTGTACTATACTAAAGAAGTGAAATCTTTTTGGAGAAGGGACAATTTATCAAGCCTTTCCTTTACCTGCTTTATTTTCTCCATGAGTACATTTAGTTATCTGTGTCCTGAGTCAATGTTCTGAACTAACTTATCCCTTGCTACGGTGATCTCAGGTGAGGAGCAGGGTCGGGGTAGAGCGTGGATGGGTGGGGGGGGGGCATGGGTGTCACATAGGCAGGCACAAGTAATTCAGTCCCTGGAAAGACATATCCTTTAATGTTAATGAATACACTTGGCCTTCTGGTTTGTAAATGTCCATTAGTCTTTCAGAACCTAAACAGACTGATAAAAGTGAACTTCTGGATCTGTAAAGCTGAGGTGTTGGTCCCACTCAGGATTTATCCTGCCTTCCTGTAAGCCCCAAGCTCTGCCACAGCCTACTTTCCACCATCTCAGCTAAACAATACTCTAATCCTGCCCAGATCACATACTTACACTTAAGGGAAACACACCAGAAATGCCAATGCCTTAACCCATTTCATTTCAACAAATGTGTATTAACCAGCTATAATCAGCCAGACACTATACCAAAAGCTAGTATTACAAAGATAAGTAAGACAGCACCTGCCTTCAAGGGACTCAGAGGCAGTACCTCGTCACTCCAAGTGTAAGTCACAGACCACCAGTGTCAGCATCACTGTGGAGCTTGTTAGGAATGCAGACTCCCAGGCCCTAAGCCACACTTACTGAACCTGAATCTGTATTTTGCCAGGATCTCCAGGTAATTTGTATGCATATAAAGTTTGAGAAGTACAGATCTGGTAGAAAAGATCCAACTAAAGCTATCTTGAATTAAACTTTGTGGAGGTGAAATAAGCCAAGTATGGTGGGAATAGCAAGAAGGGTCTGGTTAATTCTGAGGGAGGAGTAGCCATTTGCACTGAAACTGAACTGGCCGACAACTTGGGGCTGGGAGCAACTGACAGTAGGTAGGGGCATTCATTCATTCATGGAACAGGACATGAGTAAAGCTGTGAATGTGTGCGGTGTGTGGGATGCGGGTGGGGGTGGAGGTGAGGGAGAGGCTAGGCTACGTACAGAGTCAGATCAGGACAGACTGGAACAAAGGTCTTTCAGGAGCTCCTAAATCATGGATGGTGGCCCAGCCCATATGTGCTGTGTTCTTTGCACGGCCCTTGGCACCAGCCTTCCACACTAGGATCCGACCAGTGTGTGGACAGGGACAAGCTTCTTCCCAATTCCTGGCTCTCGGTGACCCCTGGAGGATGAGGGACTGGTGTTTGCAGACAGACAGCAAAGGATGCCGAGTCTCAGATCTCATGCCAGGCCACCTGGCCGCTGGCAATGACTCTGCAGAATGACCTTGGTAGGAAGTGGATGCACAGATTCCCACGGATTCCCACAGATCCCTGGCAGCCCAAACAGCCTCTGGGGAGAAGGCTTCTCCCTTATTCAGCTTGTAAGAGAAGCTGACTCTGGAGAAAGTTGAGAAACTAATGACATACAATGGAAGGGGATTGAGGCAGAGTCTGGGGGCTGCGTTCCTGTCCTGACCCAGCCTCTAGCTGTGTGACCATAAGGAAGTCTCTGGGTCTCAGTCATAAAATGAAGAAGATGGGTCAGGTGATTCCTAGGTCCTTTCCAGCCCTGACAGCCTGTGATTCTGGAGACTTCTAGTTTTAGAAAGGTCTGCCATGTCCCCCTTTTTTTCAAATTACTTAGATTCTTTAGGAATTTACTGCCCAGTAGCAAAATAAAACATCCTGGAAAAAAATTAAAAAAAAAAAAGACATCTTGGGAACAGGATCTCCGCCCAACTAACAAGAGCACCTGGATTATATTGTCTATCAGGGTTATATTTAGAGGACTAGATACATAGATAGATTATAAAACAGACATGAGACATCTACCATGTGCTGTGTTTGGCAACTGAACACCAAAAATACAGTCTTTGATTCCGGCCAAAATGTCGTCATATATATTTGGAGAAATATGACACATATTAGTAAAGAAGGAAGTAGTATATAATTCCATAATAAAGTGTTCTGTCAGTGATCATTGTTAATATTTCACAGTGCTAAACATTTTATAGGAAATACCACATTTACCCCACTCAAACCTATGAGGTAATAAATCATTTAACACGTTTTTGCCTGTAAATAATAGAAAACCCTGCTGATGCTGGCTTAAGCATTAAGAAATTTACTCTCTCACTGAACGAGAAACCCAGAGGTAGTGTAGCTTCAGAGCTGATTAATATGATGACTGAATGAAATCATCAAGGGTCCAGTTTACTTCTAGTTTTCTTCTCTGCCATTCTCTTTGGCCTTGTGCTCAGATTAGCAACCGTCGTGGCTTCAAGATGCTGCCACACTTAGAGACACCAAATAGAATGTCCAGTGGCAGGAGAAGACAGCTCTATTTTGTATATAAAATATTCCTTTATGATGGAATTGTTTACCAGAAGAACTAGAGCAGGCTTCCCCTCCTATCTCTCTGCCCAGACTTGAATTTCATTCCACCCCTAAACCCACCAGCAGCAAGGGAATCACCACTGGGCTCAGACTACTGTACTCCACTTCACTCCTTGCCCATGGCTGGTAAGCAGGCCTGCCTCTCTCTGAGAGGGAGGAGGGAACTAGTGAAGAAAAGGGAGAGGGGAGTGTTCTATAGGAAGAATAGAGAGGCAAGTGGTTTTTAAGGCAAAAAAATTACTTTTTACAGTTTCAGAAATGGAAATTTCAAGAATTAAGTAACTTGTTCAAGGTCATACAACTTGTGAGTAGCAGAGCTGGGATTCAGAACAGAGCCCGCACCCTGACACATTCCAAATCAGGTCAAAGTCACCTGTCTTCTGCAGCCTCCCCTGCCTTCCTGACCTCAGCCTCCAGGCAGTTACTCACTCTGGAGTCAGAGGCTTCTTGCCCTCTCAAGGGTGCAATGCACAGATGCTATTACTCTCCAGGCCTCCTCCAGGGCCAGGATTCATCCATCGTTTTATTTCTCTTTTTCCCCCCTTTCCCCAGGCTTAGTTACTTTTAAAATAAACCTCCATCTACTCTCCTCATTTTCCTTCTCAGTATAAAACATACCTCTTTTCTTTTGCCTCTTCCTCAACCTTACCACTGCCCAGAACTCAGTCCTAATACCAGGAAATATTTAGAATAACCCAAGGCTCAGACTTTGGACCCTGACAAGCCAAAGTTTCAATTCTGGCTCTGCCATGTACTAGCCATGTGATTTCAGGCTAATGACTGAACCTCTCTATGCCTCAGTCTCCTTACCCATAAAATGAGGATAATTACCACACAAGGTTATAGTAAGACTTGAATGAGACAAAGTTTAGCATTGCCTTCAATAAATGGGAGTTATTAGCAGCTCGTCAGGCTCCACTGTCCATGGAATTCTCCAGGCAAGAATACTGGAGTGGGTAGCCATTCCTTTCTCCAGGGGACCTTCCCAACCAAGGGATTGAACCTAGGTCTCCCACATTGCAGGCAGATTCTTTACTGTTTGAGCCACCAGGAAACCCTATTTTTCTTATTTAGTACAATAAAAATGAAAATTCATGTTACCATAGTTTGTGGAGCTTTCTCCACATTATCTGGCTTGATCCTCACAACGGCCATTCTAGGGGGAGGATGCTCCCTCCCTGTGATGCTGAGGAGACTGTCTGAGAGAGGTGAAGAGCTTTGTTTCGTTTAGATGCTTCTAGTACATTCTACGGTCCGTCCTTGGGGTGCTAGTCCCTCACTATGTGTGTCAGCTCACCCTCCTTGTTGTGGATTATCTGTTATGGGCTGGAATGTGACTGTTTCCCACTCCTAAACTCATATGTTGGAGTCCTAACCTCCAATGCCTCAGAATGTGACCTGATTTGAAAATAGGTATATTGCAGATGTAACTGTATGAGTGAAGATGAGACCAGAAGGAAGTAGGATGACCTAATACTAATGGGACTGGTGTCCTTACAAAAAGAAGAAATTTGGAGCACGTCCCTGGTGGTCCAGTGGTTAAGAAGACGCCTTGCAATGCAGGGGGATGAGGGTTCGATCTCTGACTGGGGAACTAAGATCCCACATGCTGCAGAGCAGCTAAGCCTGCAAGCTGACCGAGCCCACATGCCACAATTAGACAGTCTGTGTGCTGCAACAAAGATCCTACGTGCCACAATCAAACACAGCCAAATAAATAAATACAATTAAAAAAAATAAAGAGGAAATTTGGATACACACACACACACACACACACACACACAGGGAGAATACCATGTAAAATGAGGGCAGAAATTGGGGTGATGTTTCTACACCACGAGGAACACCAAGGATTTTCAGTAAACCACCAGAAGCCTCGGAAGGAACCAACTCTGCTGACACCTTTATGCAGAAATCTGTGTTTCAGTTCCCCCTCATCCATACTTTTGGCATGAACATCCTAGCTGGTAGGGTATCTCTGTGGGTTCATTCCCGTTGCCTGCCCCAGGGTTAACTCATGAGCCTGGCATCTAGCTCTGTGTTACAGTTTATATTTTATCACCTGGGGATTTGGGGCTTCTTTAGAGCTTGCATAACAATTGATAATCTTCTGTACCATTTTTCCAGATCCCTCATAGATGCATTAATATACAATATTTGTTTCAGGAAACTCAACTCAATGCTCTGTAGTGACCTAAATAGGAAGGAAATTTTAAAAAGAGGTGATATATACATACATATATATATATATATATATATACATATATATATATGATTTCCTTTGCTGTACAGCTGAAAATAACACAACATTGTAAAGTAACTATACTCCAAGAAAAATGAAAAAATAATAATCTTGTTTGCTACTTCTTATTTATTTTATCCAGCATTGTTGTTGTTTAGTCACTAAGTCCTGTCTGACTCTTTGTAACTCTACAGAGTGTAGCCCGCCAGGCTCCTCTGTCCATGGGACTTTCCAGGCGAGAATACTGGAGTGGGTTGCCATTTTCTTCTCCAGGGGATCTTCCCAGTCCAGGAACAGAACCTGGGTCTCCTGCATTGCAGGTAGATTCTTTAGCATCTGAGCCACCAGAAGCCTAAAATAGAGGTGGGATATGGGATTAAATCAGTCTGTTATGTTGCCAAAAAATGGAAGTCCTTGGAGTAGATATAAAGAGAAGCTCATTTTCTAATTCATTTATGCAAACAAATTATTTTTTAGTGACAATGAAACCTAAGCTTATTTGTCATCAAATTGTCCAGGAAACAAATTAAATTGGGTGTTTGTTTTCAGTTTTTAAAATAATTTTAGACATTAATATCAATAAAATGTGTTGAAACATCTCTGGTACCTTAAATAAGGTGTGGTGAATATAGTTTGATTTGTTATTTTTAATGGCTCAGTTAGTTGTCTAGTTGTGCCATCATACCGTCAGGGACATCTTAAGGCAGGGAGTGGGATACACAGGGGGTGCTGTGACTATTCACACTTCAGCTCAAGCTGTTAGTGTCATTTCAGTTTTGTTCGGCTTGTCAAGAGTTTGTTTGTTTGTTTGTTTTCCTTAGGCTACCAGCTAGTTCTTATCTGCTGTCAATATGTCAATTTTCCCTTCAATTAATATGCTGTTTTTAATCTATGACCTAGTCAATGAATTAGGGAGATACACTTATTCAGTTCAGTTCAGTTGCTCAGTCGTGTCTGATTCTTTGCGACCCCATGGACCGCAGCACGCCAGGCCTCCCTGTCCATCACCAACTCCTGGAGTTTACTCAAACCCATGTCCATTGAGTTGGTGATGCCATCCAGCCTTCTCATCCTCTGTTGACCCCTTCTCCTCCTGCCCCCAATCCGTCCCAGCATCAGGGTCTTTTCTAATGAGTCAACTCTTTGCATGAGGTGGCCAAAGTATTGGAGTTTCGGCTTCAGCATCAGTCCTTCCAATGAACACCCAGGACTGATCTCCTTTAGGATGGACTGGTTGAGTCTCCTTGCAGTCCAAGGGACTCTCAAGAGTCTTCTTCAACACCATAGTTCAAAAGCGTCAATTCTTCGGCACTCAGCTTTCTTCACAGTCCAAATCTCACATCCACACATGACCACTGGAAAAACCATAGCCTTGACCAGACAGACCTTTGTGGGCAAAGTAATGTCTCTGCTTTTTAATATGCTATCTAGGTTGGTCATAACTTTCCTTCCAAGGAGTAAGTGTCTTTTAATTTCATGGTTGCAGTCACCATCTGCAGTGATTTTGGAGCCCAAAAAAATAAAGTCTGACACTGTTTCCACTGTCTCCCCATCTATTTCCCATGAAGTGATGGGACCAGATGCCATGATCTTAGTTTTCTGAATGTTGAGCTTTAAGCCAACTTTTTCACTCTCTTCTTTCACTTTCATCAAGAGGCTTTTTAGTTCTTCACTCTCTGCCATAAGGGTGGTGTCATCTGCATATCTGAGGTTATTGATATTTCTCCCAGCAATCTTGATTCCAGCTTGTGCTTTTTCCAGCCCAGTGTTTCTCATGATGTACTCTGCATATATGTTAAATAAGCAGGGTGACAATATACAGCCTTGACGTACTCCTTTTCCTATTTGGAACCAGTCTATTGTTCCATGTCCAGCTCTTTTTTTTTTTCATTTATTTTTATTAGTTGGAGGCTAATTACTTTACAATATTGTAGTGGTTTTTGCCATACATTGACATGAATCAGCCATGGATTTACATGTGTTCCCCATCCCGATCCCCCCTCCCACCTACCTCCCCATTCCATCCCTCTGGGTCTTCCCAGTGCACCAGCCCTGAGCAGTTGTCTCATGCATCCAAGCTGGGCTGGTGATCAGTTTCACCCTTGATAGTATACTGGTTTCAATGCTATTCTCTCAGAACATCCCACCCTTGCCTTCTCCCACAGAGTCCAAAAGTCTGTTCTGTACATCTATGTCTCTTTTTCTGTTTTGCATATAGGGTTATCGTTACCATCTTTTTAAAATCCATATATATGCGTTAGTATACTGTATTGGTCTTTATCTTTCTGGCTTACTTCACTCTGTATAACGGGCTCCAGTTTCATCCATCTCATTAGAACTGATTCAAATGAATTCTTTTTAATGGCTGAGTAATATTCCATTGTGTATATGTACCACAGCTTTCTTATCCATTCGTCTGCTGATGGGCATGTAGGTTGCTTCCATGTCCTGGCTATTATAAACAGTGCTGCGATGAACATTGGGGTGCATGTGTCTCTTTCAGATCTGGTTTCCTCGGTGTATATGCCCAGAAGTGGGATTGCTGGGTCATATGGCAGTTCTATTTCCAGTTTTTTAAGGAATCTCCACACTGTTCTCCATAGCGGCTGTACTAGTTTGCATTCCCACCAACAGTGTAAGAGGGTTCCCTTTCCTCCACACCCTCTCTAGCATTTATTGCTTGTAGACTTTTGAATAGCAGCCATCCTGACTGGTGTGTAATGGTACCTCATTGTGGTTTTGATTTGCATTTCTCTGATAATGAGTGATGTTGAGCATCTTTTCATGTGTTTGTTAGCCATCTGTATGTCTTCTTTGGAGAAATGTCTGTTTAGTTCTTTGGCCCATTTTTTGATTGGGTCATTTATTTTTCTGGAGTTGAGCTGCAGGAGTTGCTTGTATATTTTTGAGATTAATCCTTTGTCTGTTGCTTCATTTGCTATTATTTTCTCCCATTCTGAAGGCTGTCTTTTCACCTTGTATATAGTTTCCTTTGTTGTGAAAAAGCTTTTAAGTTTAATTAGGTCCCATTTGTTTATTTTTGCTTTTATTTCCAATATTCTGGGAGGTGGGTCATAGAGGATCCTGCTGTGATTTATGTCGGAGGGTGTTTTGCCTATGTTCTCCTCTAGGAGTTTTATAGTTTCTGGTCTTACATTTAGATCTTTAATCCATTTTGAGTTTATTTTTGTGTATGGTGTTAGAAAGTGTTCTAGCTTCATTCTTTTACAAGTGGTTGACCAGTTTTCCCAGCACCACTTGTTCAAGAGGTTGTCTTTTTTCCATTGTATATCCTTGCCTCCTTTGTCAAAGATAAGGTGTCCATAGGTTCGTGGATTTATCTCTGGGCTTTCTATTCTGTTCCATTGATCTATATTTCTGTCTTTGTGCCAGTACCATACTGTCTTGATGACTGTGGCTTTGTAGTAGAGCCTGAAGTCAGGCAGGTTGTCTTAAAAATATGGAATGCTTCATGAATTTGCGTGTCATTCTTGCACAGGGGCCATGCTAATCTTCTCTGTATCGTTCCAATTTTAGTATATGTGCTGCCGAAGTGAGCACCATGTCCAGTTCTTACTAACATTGCATAATGAAAGATCGAATTGGTGCTGAGTGAGGTTTCTAGATACCTCTCAGCAAGGCTGAGGTTCACTACTGGAACTTTAGAAGGTTGATTCCAGTTAAAGTATGTGTATGTGTGTGTGTGTTTAATATTTATTTATTTGGCTGCACCGGGTCTTAGTTGCAGCATGTAGGATCTTCAATCTTTATTGCAGTATGCAAACACTTAGTTGCGGCATGTGGGATCTAATTCCCTGACCAGGGGTTGAACCCAGGTCCCCTGCACTGGAAGTGCAGAGGCTTAGTCACTGGACCACCAGGGAAGCCCCAGCTAAAGTTTTTAAGAGTGCTCTTTTCTCTTGCACCTTCTCTATGTTCTGGATACTTGAGGTTTTCTATTTATAATCTTCCAAAAGTAAGTGAAGTGTAACTATGGATATTATTCTCAGAGATTCCTCTCTTCAACACTTAACTCCATGCATAAAAATATGGATTTGAATGCTCTTTCATTTTTCTTTCTGTGTGCCCTCCCTCTCCCAGCTAATACTGCTCTGTCCTCCTCTCTAAGCATGCATGCAAGCAGCATATTGTTATGAAATAAAATTGGCTTCACAAAACAGTGATGAAATAAAATTAAAAAATAAAATTGGATCCCCCAGTCAAATTCTTAATTTTTCTTATGACATAACCTTGGAAAGTAATATAGCTGCTCTGAATCTCAATCATCTAATTAAAAAGAGTGATAATTCTTCTAAGTTGTGAAAACTGAAGTGGTAACGCTTGTGAAAGCATTTTCTAAAAATATTGTCATTAACCAGTGTAATCTTCTCACATATCCTTGTTGCTAACAATTATTGAGAACTATTCTGCGATAGACACTGAGTTAGGCTTTATAGTTTTTTTCTCATTTTGTTGTTGTTCAGTCGCTCAGTCATGTCCAACTCTTTGCAATCCCATGAACTGGAGCACGTCAGGCTTCCCTGCCCTTTACCATCTCCTGGAGCTTGCTCAAACTCATGTCCATTGAGTCAGTGATGCCATCCAACCATCTCATTCTCTGTCGTCCTCTTCTCCTCCTGCCCTCAACCTTTCCTAGCATCAAGGTCTTTTCCAGTGTGTTGGCTCTTTGCATCAGGTGGCCAAAGTATTGGAGCTTCAGCTTCAGCATCAGTCCCTCCAATGAATATTCAGATTGAATTCCTCTAGGATTGACTGGTTGGATCTCCTTGCAGTCCAAGGGACTCTCAAGGGTTTTCTTCAACACAATAGTTCAAAAGCATCAATTCTTCAGTGCTAAGCCTTCCTTATGGTCCAACTCTTACATCCCATATATGACTACTGGAAAAACCATGGCTTTGACATATATGGACCTTTTTCTCATTAATCATCACAAAAAACCCCCTAATTTGTGCTAACAATAATGCTAATTTTATCCTCATGAGGATGAGAAAACTGATGCTTAGAAGGGCTAAGTATTTGACCCAAGTTCATGCAGGTGATAAGTATTAGAGTGTTTAAGCTCAGGCAGAAGATTCCAGGCCCTAGTTCTGAGTCTCCATACAATGGCAGAATTCAGACATTTTGCTGGTGGCATCAGGGAAGGAGGGAGGAGAGCAGGCTAGGGAAGTCCCCTCAGATCACATCCCCATGCATGGCTGTCTCTCCACCATTCTCTCTTCAGGCACAGAAGCAGTCCTGGCCCCGCATTCCCACAGCCAGCTTTCAGAGTGCCACTTCAAGAATAAGTCAAACTCCCTTCCAGGTAGAGAGGACAAACCCACCTCCCCATTGGCCATGTTGAATTTTTATGGATCCCTGTATGCAGCTGCCACTGCAACTTTCCCATGGTGCAGTGGGTCGAGCAAGGCCCTAACACCCATGGAGACACATCTGGTTGTTTCCATCACCCCAGCCAGCAGGTGATGATCTAATAGAAAGCTAGATTTCTACAGACTTCTATATAGCTCCAAGCTGCTGTCAGAGCCCAACATCACTGGTTTATAAACACTTTTTTGGCCTGCTCTTTCCTTCTAGCTATGCACTTGACAAATCTCTCTATGTGAAAAGCCCCAGGATCAAAAGAGGATATTGAGTTATAATCTAATAATCTAACAATCTAAAGAATTCAGCAATGACTGCAATCTCCTGTGAGAGCTTTCCTTACAACTTGGACCATGTGAAAAAATAGGATTACTGAAGAAGGGACTATAATCTGAAGCTAAGTGGGGTTTAAGTAGATAGAGCTGTCACCTTCTGGCCAAATAGTATTGCTGCTCTCTCTCATGGTTCTCCATTACTCTATCATTAATTGACTCCTCAGAACTGGATGGCATTTAAACATTAACTAATGGCACTAATAAACCTTCTATGCAACACACTCTGTGGATAGCAGATCCTTACAATAAGCATCCTCCCTATTTGACAAATAAAGTAATTAAGGTTCAGGGACTTGTCAGAGGTCACACAGGCAGGAGGTGGAAGACCAGGATTTAAACCCGGGTTGTGTTGGGACCATAGCCTGGTACTTGTTCCTGGGCCACACTGCCTCTTAGACTGACCCTCATCACTCATTCTCTGGCTTACTGGACTGTGTCAATCTTGCCTGATCAGAATCTCAATACTACACGTGATAAGATGAATAACCCTACTTCTAAAATACCAGCTGGGTTGCAGTTTTCTCACCCTGATTCACGGAGATGAAGAGGCATTGTTAAGGCATCGAGGCTCCTGTCTGAGAAACCAGAGCCTGCTGCTAACAACCAGCTGACTGCAGCGCCTGGCTTTCTGCAGAAACAGTCTGTTTTAACACCAGCATCAGATGTACTGATTCGGAAAAATTCCTTCTCCCCACCCCCCTTAGATTCCTGGTGAGTTTCTATTTCCCATTAATCTGTATTCCCAGAATGGACCTAACTCGGGGGAAAAACCAAAGGTTGGATTCACACAAAAATATGTGCTTTTCATTAGATTGTCAACAGCACAAGTTGTAACCTGCCCAACTTCAACACTTGGAATAGAAGCATAACACATAGTCTGAGAAACACAATTAATGCTATACTCCCACTATGTCCCTGACTGCTCAAGATCTCTGGCTCCCTACTGATTCATCAGACCCAAAATAAATGCTACAGTCTGGCATCCAAAGTCTTCTGTTATCTGTCTCCAGGTCTCTCTAGTCAAACCTGGCTATTCCTCCAAAGCTCCCTAGCTTGGCAGGCAGTCCCCTCCCCTGTCCAAGTCTTCCCCTCTGGGTGCCTTGGCTCATGCCTGAAATGCCTTCTCACCTCTATCCTCCCCTCTAACTCCATCATTTCTTTTAAGACTCACAAGGCTCCAGGAAGCCTTTCCTGACCAGCCTCTATGTCTGCATTTCTTTTCATTAGCTCTTATTCAGTAAACTATTACTGAGTCCAAGCTCACTCTGCTCACTACACAACAGGCCAATAAGTCTACAGACAAGGTGTTGAGGCAAGGAATATGACTTTATTTGGAAAGCTGGCAGATGAGAAGGTGGTGGACTAATGTCTCAAAATAACCATCTTGTTGGGATCTAGATGCCAGGTTCTTTTATAGAACAGGGAGAGGGAGGTGAGGAAGTAAAATAAAAAAAAAAAAAGCCATTAACCTTACAAATATCTTCTAGAATGGCCAGTCTCGAGGAGGGAATGTGTTAATTTCTCCCTTCCTATAGCCCCTTCCACAGGTGTACAGGGTTCTGAACAAGGGCATTTTAGTTTAACAATTAAGTAGAGGGGCAGTGTTCCCCAAAGCAGGACATTATGTATGATTATAATAACAAAAGCAATGAGAAGCAAAGATTAAAGTCAAAGAAACAGATTCAACATATAGTCAAAATTGGCTCTTCTCTGTAACAAACCAGCAAATACCGAGCACCTCCATTAAGTCATCATGCCCTTCTTTGCCCAGCATTTTTTAAAGTCTTTTCCGTGTGCCAGACACTGGGATGCGTATGTTGCAAATCATCCTCTTGCTGTGCTCTGCTTTATAGGAAACCTCCTCAAAGATGTTGTTTATACTCGTGTCTCAATTCCTGTCCTCTCATGCTCTTTTGAACTAACTTCAAACAGATTCTTGCCCCCACCTGTCCACTGAAATTGTTCTTTTTAAGGTCACTAATGATTTCTATGCTGCTAAATCCAATGGTCACTTTTCAGGCCTCTTCTTTGTTGACCTTTCAACAGGATTTGATACAAGCATCTGACTCTATCATGTCCTCTTATAAAGAGTAAGTTTTACTTATGAGAAGTTAGATAATATTCCAAAAAAATATCTATTTCATCCTCTTTGACTTTATGAAATAAAGGCTGAATACACACACACACACTTACAATTACTATAATTGTTTTAGCTGCAACTGTAATCTGATATAAGGATGGCTACGCTAGTAAAGTAAGGCTCAAACTTCTCCAAGCCAGGCTTCAGCAATACGTGAACTGAGAAGTTCCAGATGTTCAAGTTGGTTTTAGAAAAGGCAGAGGAACCAGAGATCAAATTGCCAATATCCTCTGGATCATCGAAAAAGCAAGAGAGTTACAGAAAAACATCTATTTCTGCTTTATTGACTATGCCAAAGCCTTCGACTGTGTGGATCACAATAAACTGTGGAAAATTCTGAAAGAGACGGGAATACCAGACCACCTGACCTGCCTCTTGAGAAACCTATATGCAGGTCAGGAAGCAACAGTTAGAACTGGACATGGAACAACAGACTGGTTCCAAATAGGAAAAGGAGTACGCCAAGGCTGTATATTGTCACCCTGCTTATTTAACTTATATGCAGAGTACATCATAAGAAATGCTAGGCTGGAAGAAGCACAAGCTGGAATCAAGATTGCCAGGAGAAATATCAATAACCTCAGATATGCAGATGACACCACCCTTATGGCAGAGAGTGAAGAGGAACTGAAAAGCCTCTTGATGAAAGTGAAAGAAGAGAGTGAAAAAGTTGGCTTAAAGCTCAACATTCAGAAAACTAAGATCATGGCATCTGGTCCCATCACCTCATGGCAAATAGATGGGGAGACAGTGGAAACAGTGTCAGACTTTATTTTTTGGGGCTCCAAAATCACTGCAGATGGTGACTGCAGCCATGAAACTAAAAGATGCTTGCTCCTTGGAGGGAAAGTTATGACCAACCTAGACAGCATATTAAAAAGCAGAGACATTACTTTGCCAACAAAGGTCCATCTAGTCAAGGCTATGGTTTTTCCAGTGGTCATGTATGGATGTGAGAGTTGGACTGTGAAGAAAGCTGAGTGCTGAAAAACTGATGCTTTTGAACTGTGGTGTTGGAGAAGACTCTTGAGAGTCCCTTGGACTGCAAGGAGACTCAACCAGTCCATCCTAAAGGAGATCAGTCCTGGGTGTTCATTGGAAGGACTGATGCTGAAGCTGAAACTCCAATACTTTGGCCACCTCATGCAAAGAGTTGACTCATTGGAAAAGACCCTGATGCTGGGAGGGATTGGGGGCAGGAGGAGAAGGGGACGACAGAGGATGAGATGGCTGGTTGGCATCACTGACTCGATGGGCATGAGTTTGAGTAAACTCTGGGAGTTGGTGATGGACAGGGAGGCCTGGTGTGCTGCGATTCATGGGGTTGCAAAGAGTCAGATACAACTGAGCGACTGAACTGAACTGAACTGAACTCAAATAATGGGTCTTACTGCTAACAATGTATTTTTTCCCCAAATAGTAACTTTTGATAAAATTTTGCACAAAGTACCATGTTCCTTTGATTTAAATGATTAAATATTAAGTGTATATTGTTATACTAAAAAGAACATTTTGTAAAGCAGAAATAGAGTCTCAGTTCAGTTCTGCCGCTCAGTCATGTCCGACTCTTTGGGACCCCATGAATCGCAGCACACCAGGCCTAGTTTCAAATAATTCAAATAATTATAATTTTTCACTAAAGTGAATGCCTGACAAGACAGTAACAGTTGTGTGGGACCTGAGATCATTCTCTTTGTGTGATATTGGTCCACACACATCAGGATATCGAATATTGATTCTGCTTATGAAAAGCCAGTAGCACCCCCAATCATTTTAAAAAACCAAAAGTGCCGCATAAGATTTCCATAATCCTCCTTTGGGAGTGACACCAAGTGGGAGAATTCTCTGTGGTCTTCTGCATGTCTGAACTGCTCATGAATAGAGATGTGGACTGTCTTTTCAAGGACACTGGTGTAGCAAACAGCTTTGGAACATACAGATAGGGTCTGTCTCAGAACAGGATAGGCACGCTTATTGCTTATTACAAAAGCTTCAGGCTTCCTCAGCCTGGGGTTGTTTTTCTGTCATGCAAACCGCTGTGTGTGTGCAGGTCCCTCTGGACCTCTCCACATTGCCTTAGGGAACTGAGATTCAGGGAACAGGGCAGGAAAAGACGGGTACTCTGTCTACTGCTATTACTGAGAGTAATAAGGTCTTGTCTGTGACCCCAGGAACTCATGTCTTCTGTCAGCATCCATTAGGCTGTGGTAAGCTGACATTAAAACTCAGATCCTTCACAGTTCCTCAGAATCACTTCACTGAAAATCAGTAGAATTATATGCTAGCTCCCATTTCTGTAATCTAGTCCTGACTTCTCCCTGAGCTCCCGATACTTATAACCAACTGCCATCAATACTTGATTGGAGTAGGAAATGGCAACCCACTCCAGTATTCTTCCCTGGAGAATTCCATGGACAGAGGAGCCTGGAGGGCTGAAGTCCATGGGGTTGCAAAGAGTAGGACATGACTGAGCATGATATCAAAAATCAACATCCAACAAGCATCTCAAATTTAAAGTGTCCCCAAATAAACTCCTTGTCTTTCCCCCAAATCCTTTTTCCCGAAGCCTTTGTACCACAATAGAATGCAAATTCATCTTTCCAGTTACTCAGGCTAAAAAATTTTGGTACTGGCTTTTTTTTCTTTTAAATGCTTTTCTTTCTGTTATACTACACATCTAATCAATCTCTTAATCTCTTGACACTACCTTCAAATATTATACAAACTCTGACCACTTCTCACCATCTTCACCTCTCTCATCCTGGTCCACACCACTATCAATTTCCACCTGGATAACTATTATCTTCTTAACTGGTCCCTTCCCCAGCACAGACATTACTTTGCCAACAAAGGTCCATCTAGTCAAAGCTATGGTTATTCCAGTAGTCATGAATGGATGTGAGAGTTGGGCTATAAAGTAAGCTGAGTGCCGAAGAATTGATGCTTTTAAACTGTGGTGTTGGAGAAGACTCTTGACAGTCCCTTGGACTGCAAGGAGATTCAACCAGTCCATCCTAAAGGGAATCAGTCCTGAATATTCATTGGAAGGACTGATGTTGAAGCTGAAGCTCCAATACTTTGGCCACCTGATGTGAAGAGCTGACACATTTGAAAAGACCCTGAGGCTGGGAAAGATTGAAGGCGGCAGGAGAAGGGGACGACAGAGGATGAGATGGTTGGATAGCATCACTGACTCAATGGACATGAGTTTGAGTAAACTCTGGGAGTTGGTGATGGACAGGGAGGCCTGGTGTGCTGCAGTCCATGGGGTCACAAAGAGTCGGACACGACTGAGCAGCTGAACTGAACCAGATATCTGAAGGACTCACTAGCTCACATCACTTCTTTTACATCTCTGCTCAAATGTCACCATTATCACATAGGTCTTCACTGATGACCCTAATTAAAACAACAACCTCTCACAAGCCTGGTGAATCCTATTCCCTTTCTCTGCTTTATTACTCTCTCTAGACTTTACCACTGTCCAATATATACATACATTGTTTATCTTTTATTATCTCCTCCCATTAAAATGTAATTATGTGTTGAATGAGTGAATGAATGTAATCTTCACAACACACCTCTATAATTGCAGAAGTAAAATTTGAAATAGTTGCTAGAACTGAACTGCTCATACTATGTGTGGAGGGAGAGGATAAAATGCCATGAAACAACTAACAAATAAAACCTGAAACCAGGAAGCCTCGGGGTAGATCCTAGTTATATTGTCAACTAGCCCTGTACTACTGGGTAAGAGAATAACATTGACCAACAGTTATTTCATTTGTTAAATAAGTACATTCCCTGCCTATCCTATGGGTTGTAGTGATTGTCAAACTTAGTAAGATATCCCCCAAAACTCTGCAAACTGTAAAGAATTTGTTTTTTGGTTTTTACCTTTAAAATATATCACATTTTTCATTTATTCCCATTGACACAGTTACAGCCTTAATGATCTTGATCTCCAAGCATTCCTGTCCTTTCTTGTACACCTGTCTTGTCTCAAGCAGTTCTGTCTGTATTAAATGCCTTTGCTACACCTGTGCCACTTGCCCTGGCTCAGATCCTCTACTACAAAATCTCCAGATCCTACGAGAATCTCCTTCCCATTTCCCTACATGACACTGGAATATCACTGTCCGGCTTTTCAGGGTGTGCGTGTTATTAAAAGTGTCACTGTTCCCTAGCAGCTCCCAGGTTGCAGGTATTGGGCCAATTCACCTTTGCAACTCCCACAGTTCCTAACACAGCATGGTGCTAGCACAGCCTCTCGTTGGCTGAGTGAGCTCAACATGTCAGTGAGCAAGCTAGAAGGAATTTATGCTTTCTCACTGATATCCTCTACAAAGAAATCCCCACTTTCCAATCTCTCACCAATCTTAAACTTCTTACATGGGCTACAGCTGGGTGATGGGCCAAAGGCAGCAGTGTGACTCCAAATCTTCCCTTTGAAAGTGTTGCATAGAGGTTCCTGCACCTCCCCTTGGAAGGACAATGGGATTTCCCAACATGGTTGTATAATTGGCCTTTGAAGTCTCTATTGAAGCTTACAGAGACAAAGGTGTGAGCTACAGTTAAGATCTTATTTCAAGTGTTTGTTAAATTGAATACCAAAAATGGAAAATGATATGACAGAGCTCCAAATGAGGTCTATTACTCTTGAGACAAGTCCAGATGACCAACTCTGCAAGGAACACAACGGCTGATGGATTCTTAAGCTCCTTTCTGGAAAAGCGTTTAACAAGAAGACTGGGGAAACAGTGAAGATAATGTCTTTGAAAGAAGTGATGATGTAGATGTGACGATACACTTGGAAAAGATACTCATGATATCCTGGAGTTTGTAACAAGATGGGAACAGTTCTAACCAGGACACAAGGGTTCATTGATGGAGGGAGGAAACTGCCTCTGCTGGGGACTGCCTGTGGCAATCCTACACCTCCTTATTTAAAATCAGTATACACCTGCAGATCCCTCCCTTTTTTGCCCTCAAATTCCATGTCCCAGTAGAAATTCCTGGGAATCTGCTTTTCACCAGCTTAGGGCCTGGAATGAAGGGGAGAAACAGAAACAGGCACGAGGGACACAAATTACCATTATTCAAGCATATACAATGATTTACACACTTGCCTGTTACAAGCCATTTAATCTATTTTTTTAAAAATATATTTATTGACTTATTTAGCTACACTGGGACTTAGTTGCAGCATGTGGGATCTTTAGTTGTAGCATGTGGGACCTAGTTCACTGCCCAGGAATTGAACCTGGGCCCCCTGCATTGGGAGCATGGAGTCTTAGCCACTGGACCACCAGGGAATTCCCACAAGCCCTTTAATCTTTACAATTATTTCGAGAAGTGTATAGAACTAGCCCCAAGGGGAAACTGAGCTCAAATTATTCAGGAGATTTCCCCATGAAAACACAGCTAGAAGAAGCAGGGTAGGTACAACTTGCTATATTCCCAGAACACTCCTGGGACTGCCCTGCCAGTGCTCATCCTATGCACTCCACCAGAAAGACCACTGCTCATTTCTACTGGTCCAGACCCCACTAGTCTTAAAAGGATAGCTCCCATCTAACAACCTGTTCACAGCAGTTCTTGGTTCCTTCCCAGGTGGAAACAGTTGCTTCTTCCACAATCAGATGGAACTTTGTACCTCTTTTCTGGCACATCACAATCCCCCCTGTAACGTGGCCATTTGTACATATCTTATTTCCTCTGCTAGAACAAAAGAATCCTTGTGAGCTGTGACAGTGTCTTATTCATCTTGGTATTACTCAGGACATGTAATAAAAGCATTAGAGCAAATTTCTTGCTTGTAGTAGGTATTCAACACATGTTTGTTGAATGAGGAACACAGAGGCATTGCAAAAGGTGAAATCTCAGGTATGCTGGTACCAGAACTCCTTGTATTCAGCTCAAATGAACAAGATCTGAGGGTTCGCTGTCATCAAAAGCAAACGCTGGCCCATTTCCAGAGGGCACCTACCCCTTCCTGGCTTCTGCTTCAAAGTTTCCCCTAAGTCCCAGTCGCAGCTCTCTTGATCTTTCCCTGTTTGCTCATTAATGTTAATTTGGGACATGAAAAGATCCAGGACTGAATATTTCATTCAGGCTAGGCCTTCTTCATCCAGCAACTGCAGACAAAATGTACAGAGAGGGCAGAGGTTATCAGGATGAGACCAGTGCGTGTAGCACTTGTTTAAACCCTAGCCCCTCTTTTCATGGATATACATCTTCAGTCAGCTTTGGGATGCTAAGAAGATCAGAAGTAGATCATATCTCTTCATAGAGATGGCATGAGTCTTCAAGAAGTTCCATAGCTCTCCTTCAGGGAAGGATTCAGAAACTGCCAACTTGTGTGAAAATAGCTTTGTTTTGAGACCTGGCTATGGACTAAGATAATTCTTAAGAATATCAATTATTGGGACTTACCTGGCAGTCCAGCAGTTAAGACTCCAAGCTTCCATTGCAGGGGCAGGTTTGATCCCTATCCAGGGAACTAAGATCCCACATGCTGCATAGTGAGGCCAAATATATATATATATATATATATATATATATATAAAATTTATCATTTTCTAAGTTCTTACTATATGCTAAGTATTGTGCTGAATGTTTTCACATGGATTACCTCTTTTAATCCTCACAGTAATCCTCAGGAAGATACTATAGTTGACATTATTTCGTATGAGGAAAGCATGGCCTAGAGAAGTTAACTTACTGGACTGATATCTTATAACTATTAGACAACAGAGAAGGTAACAAAGCTGAGATTCCAACCATGGCAGAGCAGGCCCAGGGTCTGGACTACTAACCACCTCATCTTATTGTTTCTTAGGATGTCTCAAAATGTTTTCTTAGCAGACAAAAAAGATACTAGCCAATAACAGCTACCTTAGATGCTACTGCTCTGAATGAAGTATCAGTGGGGTAAGGCCCTGGTTTTTTATTAAATTCCATATATAAAAATTCATTTATTTGAGGAATGAAAGAACAGAAGTTGTCCCATAAACAATTGGTGCCATGAGAACACAAGGACAACTCTGCCTATCTGACATGCCTGTATGTCAATCTTGTCCAGGTTCCAAGATTCAGCAGGACAGTTTGCAAAGTTTTACAAAGCTGGAGTGAGCAAAGAGGGGTGAGCAAGGTTAGAGAATGTAGAAGCACAGTAAAGTGTTGCCAATAACAACACTTATTGTTAATAAGTGTTGTTTAATAACAACAAATAGTGTTGTTCTGGTAAATGTAAGTTACTCAGTCCTATGGAAATCTTCTTAAAGGAGGAACAGAAGTTAGGATGAAAATAAGAAATAACACAAGCATAAGATAAAATTCTAAAAATAAGTCCAACTATATATCAATGATCACAAAAAACATATCTTAAATTCCTCTGTCAAAGTAACAGATTTTCAGAACATGTTAAAATACACAGTCAAGCAATATGGTGGTTACAAGACAAATGCTTAAAAAACTGGGCACAAAGGTTGAAAACATAGGCATTAAAGTAGATTAGAAAAATAATAAAAGAAAGTAGATGCTATAATACTAACATCAGACAAAACAAAACTAAAGATGAAAATCACTAACAATTAAAAGGGACAAATATATTTTCTCTTTTCTATTCAATTCACAAAGAAGATAAAACAATTATCAATTTTAATGTATTAACATTGTGGCATCTGTATGCATAAAATAAAAACTGATAAAAATAAAAAGAAAAATGAACAAATCTGGAGTCATAGTCAAATAACACAACATGCTCATCTCAGAAATCATCATATATATATATCATATAAAAATTAACAGGAATATAGAATATTTCAATACTTCCTGTGGAACATTAATGAAGGGAAAACAACATATTTTTAAGAAGCAGAAATAACATCAACATAAAAAAGATAACAAAAGAAAAAAGAAACAATTTATTGGAAATTAAAATATGGTCTTCTAGATAACCTTTAGGTTCAAGAAAAAATAAAATTAAATCAAAATGTAAATGAAAAATTATTCAGAAGTGAATGACAATGAAAGCACTCCATGTATCAAAGTCCATGGGATGCAACCAGAATGGATTCAGATAAAGAAGGAAGTCTCCTTGAGAATTCCCTGGCAGTCCAGTGATTAGGGCTCAGTGCTTTCACTGCTGAGGACCTGGGTTCAATCCCTGGCTGGGGAACTAAGATCCCACAAGCCGTGCAGTGTGGCCAAAAAGAAAAAAGTCTCTTTGACATTTCCTGAGCTTTTAGTCTCTTTACACTAGAGCTGCACCATTCAATACAATGTGCACTATCCACATCTGACTAGTTTGATCTAGACTCATTACAAATAAAAATTCAGTTTCCAAGGTTCCCTGGTGGCTCAGTTGTACAGAATCTGCCTGCCAATGCAGGAGACATGGGTTCAATCCCTGATCCAGGAAGACCTTACATGCCATAGAGCAACTCAGTCCGTGTGCCACAACTATTGAGCCTGTACTCCAGAGCCTGGGAACCACAACTACTGAGGCCACAACTATGGAAGCCCATGTGCCCTAGAGCCCATGCTCCAAAACAAGGGAACCACCACAGTGAGACGCCCATGCATGCCAACTAGAGAGCAGCCCCAGACCACCACTAGACAAAAGCCCACCCAGCAACGAAGACTCAGAACAGCCAAAAGTAAATAAACTATTAATTTAAAATTTTAAAAATTCAATTCCCTAGTTATACTGGCCACATTTCAAGTACTCAATAGCCATAAGTGACTAGAAGTTATCATACTGGACAGCATAGATTATTGAAAATTCCCATCTCCGCAGAATGTTCTATTGGGCACTGTTTCTCTAGAGTTTGCCAGGGCAGTTTCAGTATGTCAGCTTAGCCTGACTGTAGGCCACTATTGAGCCCAGGTTTCAAATGGCCAACCTGGCCAACTATTTATACTGCTCCCAAATACTCAAGGCACATATTAAACCTAGAATCTCAGGAAAGTAAACTCACATTGATAAATGTGGCTCTATCAATTTCTTCAGTTTCACTTTACATGTCAAACGCCTTTAGAATTCATCCACTTCCACATTCCCCACACTCTGGCCAGGGCTGACTGGTGAGCTTTTATGATTGTTTTGGTGTATTGATTTCCTCTCTCACCCCAGACCAGGTCTTGCACATTCTTGTCTGGCCTGTATTAGGATCTACTCTTGTTATGGACACAGAGGTAATAAGAGTGGTGGGAGTAGGGCTTACAAAGACTGGCATCCATTGATGACTGATCCCTCCTGGGTACAGCCATTGAAAGTTATCTGTGCAGAGGAAGACTTTTTCTCTCAGGTGGGAATAGGGCTTTCCTCCATCAGAAAGAGAGGTCCTATGGAATTTGGGAGTTCAAATTTCTCAGCTTCACTTGCTCTCCCCATCCCAAATCTCAGGGTCCCATTCCTTCCTCCATAGGTGATCTCATCTTATCATTAGAGACTGGTGGTATTCAGTCACTCAGTCATGTCTGACTCTTTGCAGCCCCATGGACTGTAGCCCACCAGGCTCCTCTGTCCATGGATATTGTTCTGTCCATGGATACTCCTCTGTCCATGGATTCTTATCCAGGCAAGAATACTGGAGTGGGTTGCCATTTCCTACTCCAGGGGATCTTCCTGATCTGGGGATCAAACCTGGGTCTCCTGCATTGGCAGGTGGATTCTTTACACTGAGCCACCTTGGGAAACCCCTAGAGACTGGTAGGGCAGGCATTTAATTGGCCCTGCTCCTCTACGACCCATCCACAGCACTGGGTTCTTTAGCCATATTGGCCCTTCAATGATAAGAAATGAAGAATTCTTCTAAAGTTGGTATAAAGACTTTTGAAAGAACTTGACACTAAAACCTTCCCTGAGCTTCTGGTAGCTTTCTAAGACATACTGACCAGTGACTCTGACTAACCTTGACCCGCCCCTAGGAATTCTCCTGTCATGTCAATGAACTACTCTAACCTGCATTCTATGCATCACTCAGCATAACATTCCCTAATTACTGTATAAGTTGTGTATTTCCTGTGCATGTCTGAATCTACTACACTTTTAACTATATTGGAAGCTTTCTGAGGTCAAGATTTAGTAAATTCATATTTACTGAATTTCTGAAGGCATTCTGGCTCATTCAGCAATTTCATGCCAGACAAATGGCAGTGTCTGTGCCAGGGCCCCCCTTGAGAACATGGAGTGGTGGCTGGGGGAGGCAGGTCTGAGGCTGAGTCTCGCTGTGGAACAGCCTGACCATGAAGGATTTCTGTGGGCTCCTGTGGTCAACCTGAATTTTCCTCATGAAACTTTTTGCAGGTACTCGGTGTCCACAGACCCTGGAGCTGTCTGCTAGCTCTGCTAATCATTCACTACCTCTTACTTCCTTCTTGGCTACTCGTGGGCCCTGTCTGGTTTGGGGTGGGAGATTCCTATCTTCAAAGTCTTGATCAGGATGTTCATGTTTTAATGAACATCATGCAGCTTTGGTGCCTGGCCAAGGTGGGGGCCTGAGAAACCTGGAAGGGACCTGAAATGGGGCTCCTTGTCCTCATACGTGCCACTTTCAACTTCACATTGCTGCTGGGCCAGTGCTACTCTTCTCTCTCATCCTCTGGCCGCTGACTCACAGCTGCCAGAAATGGCCAAGAGGTGGAGATAAATTGGTGGTCAGGAGATGAGTGGTGTCTGCTTGTCCCTCAATGTCCACTATGTCACTTGGACCTACAGCTCTGATGTGCTGGAGATCTCATTATGAATGATCTAAAATAGTTTTTTTTTTTTGACATCTGCAGTCCCAACTAGGTAGAATGGGACTACTCACAAAAGTGCACTGGCTCTCTGCTAATGGCAAATACTTGGTGGAGCAATGGCCTTTGCTGCACAGAAGGCCACTTCCTTCTCCGAGCAGCTCAACAACTCCCTAGAGCAAAGGCAAGAACCAAACAGGGTACCGGAGACTTCTCCCCCCTGGTTCACTCATCACAGTGTCATGTGCATGTCACTGTACCTCCTCTGCCTGAGAGTTCAGCTCTTCGAAGTTGTCTGAGTGTTTTGACCATGAGCTAAAAAGGAAAAACTGTGGGATAACAAAATCACTCCCCTCTAGGCAACAACTGCATGTTTCCCTCCCTCCTTCTCTTTCCCTCCCTTTTCTCTTCCATTTCCTTCCCTACCCTTCCTGTCCCTGCATCTTTCCTCCCCTCCTTAAATAATACGGATGACAAAGCTCTTTCCTTTTTCTAAAGAGAAACCAAAGCTCTGGTATTTAGAGGGAAAATAAGACTGGATTCCTGATTTATTGCCAGTCATTCCCCCCCGCCCCCCACCATTTCACCATACTGCCTTCTTAAAAGCTAGGATTCTATAGTAAAATATTAACAGTGGTTATCATTAGGTTTGGAATTGCTTATTTTTTCTCTCATTTTTGCTTGTTGATTCTTTACAATTTTCCTATAAGGACTGTATATAAGTTTTGCATTAGTTCAGGTAAACTAGCTGCTATAACAAACAATGTGAAAAATTTCCATTTCTTAATCAAAAAAAGGTTTATTCCTTGACCACATGTAGTCTAAAATGAGTGAAAGTACAGGCCTGCTAAAAGAAGTATACCAGGAAACCTGTTCCTTTCATCGTGTGGCTCTTCCAACCTCAACAACGTAAGACTTTCAAATAAGCTGTGATAGTCTATATAAATCCAGAGGAAAGGAAAATAGCATGGAAGAGTATGTGAGAAAGGATTTTATGGATGTGACCAGAAAGTAATATATGTCATTTCCATTCAAACTCCATTAGCCCAACTGCAAGGCTGCATCCACCTATAAGTCAGGTGGAAAATGTAGTTTATCAGGAAAGGAAAAGGAAATGAATGTGATGAATTGCTAGCCAATGTATGCCACACTTGCATAAGAAAAAGAAGAGAGTTTGAAGTTAAAATGGAATAAGGAAGGCAAGCACTTCATAAAGCAATCTTAAACTCTCCCGCAGCATTTTCACACTCACTATCCCCCTTACAAGAAAATTCTTACCTTGAACACAATTCTATGTGATTTCACACGCAAATCACACTCAAAGTGGGATTTGTGTGTGAAAATTTCTTAACTCTCCCCCAGTTAAGAAATGATCTTCATCCTCAAGAGCACGGACAGATTGGACTTTCTGATATTAAAGAGATGCAGGAAAGGTAGAAGCTGAAAGATGAGACTGAGGGCTCTCAGGCAGTGCTGTGACCTGGGTGTAAAATCTCCTCCTCTCCACTAGGTGTGCTATCAGATATGAGTGCTGCCTCTCTGTGCAGAGCATTGCTTGTACAGTAAGGATAGATAATTGATTATGCAGAGGACTGTTTGATGTCACCATCATTCACATTGAATGATGGACTTCTTCTCCTCTCAGAACACCTATCCCTCCCAGAGAAACTCCTATTCCATGTACCTCTTACAACAAACCCAGAACCTTTGTGTGCCCAGGGCATGCCTCACATTCCCTGTACCTTGATCTTCACTATGCCCCTTACAAGAAGACTCTTACCTTGAACACAATTCTACAATGCAGCTGAATATCACCTAGTGCTTAGAACTCTTTCTACCTATATATTAGACACACAGCAGATGAGAATAAGGTTGATGAGCTAATTCATATTAAATAGAAGTTGTTCACTGAATCTATTTGTCTCAACATATGTGAATGTTAATAAGAAATAATACTCTGACGTCCAAAATTAATCTTTAAAGATAGTTTTTCAGGTTCATCTATTGTCCAGTGGTGATTTAGGGGCAAGTGAAGGGCTTTCTTGGTGGTCCCCTAAATCTGTCTTTTACAGAAAAATGAAGAGGCTGGATAGATATTCAATATGTATAATGTGAGCACACTCCCATATGCTTTCAATATGATCAGAGAATAAGTAAGGGGTCTTAAATGATGTGCAAATGTTTTAGTATAACCCAGGCCTTTTTCTGGATAATCTCTGTGTTCATGTGCCTGTCCACTGCTCCTCTAAAGTGCTGGACAGTAGCAGAAGAAAGCAAGCCATGGGAGAGGAAGACAAATGCAACCAGAAACATCTCAAAGGCCCAGACAGACCTCACGAGAGCATATATTCTCACAGGTGCACACTGGGAAATAGTTATCTTCCTCCTTTGGCAGAAGTCAATTAGTTCTCAGTGTACTAGAGTGGCATGGAACAGTGAGAACCAGCGCACTAAAAGTACTGACTCTTGTTGAGAACTTTCCATTATATCTGGGAGCAGTGACCAGAGGGAGATGATAAAAGTAGGTAGAAGTTATATATATATATATATATCCCAAAAGTTGAAGAGCCCTCAAAGGAGAGGGAAGGAGGAGAGGGCATAGAGGATGAGATGGCTGGATGGCATCACCGATGCAACGGACATGACCTTGGGCAAACTTCAGGGGATGGTGAGGGACAGGGAGGCCTGGCATGCTGCAGTCCACGGGGTTACAAAGAGTTGGACACAACTGGGTGACTGAACAACAATAGCAGGAGAGAGGATAATAGACAGCCTGAGTTTTTCTCTTCTCTCCTTTGTTAGACAAATACATTGTGCTTTGTACTATGTCTCTGGTGAGGAGGTTTTGCCTCAACAACTAAAAGGAATTATCATATAACATAGGTAGAAATATGAATTGGTCCACATTTTCTTAAAGTCAGTTTGACAGACATTTGGTATGCCAGAATTTAAAGTGCATAGATCTTCCAAGCAAACAATTCCACTTCCTGCTATCTGCAGTGGACATTTGTCATGTCAACCTAACAACATCTTTGAAATAGCCTCCCAATATTTTGATAATTTCCATTTTGTCAGGCCTGCCTGCCTGATAGATATCTGCTTTTAACCCCTCACCTCCTTTGTAGTCAGCTAGGGTCCAGGTTTTAGAAAAGCCAGTGGAACCAGAGATCAAATTGCTAACATCCGCTGGATCATCAAAAAAGCGAGAGAGTTCCAGAAAAACATCTATTTCTGCTTTATTGACTATGCCAAACCTTTGACTGTGTGGATCACAATAAACTGTGGAAAATTCTGAAAGAGATGGGAATACCAGACCACCTGACCTGCCTCTTGAGAAATCTATATGCAGGCCAAGAAGCAACAGTTAGAATTGGACATGAACAACAGACTGGTTCCAAATAGGAAAAGGAGTACGCCAAGGCTGTATATTGTCACCCTGCTTATTTAACTTATATGCAGAGTACATCATGAGAAATGCTGGGCTGGATGAAGCACAAGTTGGAATCAAGATTGCCAGGAGAAATATCAATAACCTCAGATATATGGGTGACACTACCCTTATGGCAGAAAGTGAAGAAGAACTAAAGAGCCTCTTGATGAAAGTGAAAGAGGAGAGTGAAAAAGATGACTTAAAACTCAACATTCAGAAAACCAAGATCATGGCATCTGGTCCCATTGTTTCATGGCAAATAGATGGGGAAACAGTGTCAGACTTTATTTTTTTGGGCTCCAAAATCACTGTAGATGGTGACTGCAGCCATGAAATTAAAAGACACTTACTCCTTGGAAGGAAAGTTATGACCAACCTAGACAGCATATTAAAAAGCAGAGACATTACTTTGCCAAGAAAAGTCCATCTAGTCAAGGCTATGGTTTTCCAGTAGTCATGTATGGATGTGAGAGTTGGACTATAAAGAAAGCTGAGCACCGAAGAACTGATGCTTTTGAACTGTGGTGTTGGAGAAGACTCTTGAGAGTCCTTTGGACTGCAAGGAGATCCAACCAGTCCATCTTTAAGGAGATCAGTCCTGAGTGTTCATTGGAAGGACTGATGTTGAAGCTGAAACTCCAGTACTTTGGCCACCTGATGCAAAGAGTTGACTCATTTGAAGAGACCCTGATGCTGGGAAAGATTGAAGGTGGGAGGAGAAGGGGATGACAGAGGATGAGGTGGTTGGATGGCATCACCGACTCAATGGACATGAGTTTGAGTAAACTCTGGGAGTTGGTGATGGACAGGGAGGCCTGGCATGCTGCAGCCCATGGGGTTGCAAAGAGTCAGAAACGACTGAGTGACTGAACTGAACTGAACTGAACTGAGAGTCCAGGTATGTGACCAATTAGACACACTCACTTAATACTTCAACTCAGAATTGAGCAATGTAAGGAAACTGAATCCACATGAGGTCTCTATTCTGTAACAAGAGTACTGGCAAAGATGGAAACCTCTTTCCATCACCAAACTGATTTGCCCTGTAGTTCTGAGGTCAGTGCCAGAAGCAACAACCTAAGCCCGTCTGACAGTGAAATTCTGGGTGCTAGTCCTTCAAACTTAACCTGGAGTCTTTTTCCAGCCTTCCTAATGATTCTATAATGAATTCCTTTCCTTTAAACTAGCCAGAATGGATTCTTGTTGTCTGTAGCTAAGAACTCTGATACAGTGTATATTCCAGAAATACTCACACATCTACACAAAAAGCATGTACAAGAACAGGTACTGAAGCACTGTATCTATAGGTAACTTTAAATAATAAATGCTGACCAATAGAGGGATGGGTAAATAAATTATGGGGTACAATGCAGAAGTTAAAAGGAATAGAGGAGACCTGTGTCCTGACATGAAAAGAGCTCCAAAATGAAGTGAAAAAAGTGAAATGCAGGAAATACAGGGCATATGATGCAGGTTTTGGAGACAGGTGTATTCTTGTTAACTTCAGAAAGTCTTAAAAGTTCTTACAGCTGTCAAGAATGGTTAGGACCATAGGGTAGTCAAGAGAAAAAACATCTTGATAGGTGTGACTTGCTTAACATACGCTACAGCAGATTTTATCTCCATTTGAATAATGAACCAATTGGATTTCAATCTATAATTAGTGTGACTATATAATTTATCACTCAAACTTGGACACTTGAGAGAGAAAAAATACAAAATTAATTTTTCCACTGAAACAACAGGTAAAAACCAAACTACTCCAGACAAAACAGGATCTATGGTTAGTCTACCATAACCTAAAAAGAGGTGTGTCATATACTTTTAATTTTCCCCTTCAAATTCATTTTTCTCTTCTATCCTGCTTCCTCTCCCAGGAGACTGACTTTGTATACTACACATCACTGAGCTCACTTATCCTCTGGCTTTTGGCCAATGACTAGCCCCAGTAGGAGGATGGAAATAAGAGTGAGATTGGGACATTATTCTCTTAGCTTCTATCTCTGGGCTCACTTCAGGCTGGCCGTACCCCTCCACCACAACACAATCAGTATTAGCTTCCTAAGCTGCCACGACAAATGACCACAAACTTGGTGGCTTAAAACAACAGGAATTCATGCCCTCACAGTTATGGCTGCCAGAAGTCCTACATCAAGGTGCAGTCAGCGCTGCTCCTGTCTGGAGGCTCTCAGAGAACATCTGTCCCACGCTTCTGTCCTAACTTCTGATGGCTGCTGGAAATCCTCGGTGTTCCTTAGCTTGGAGATACATCACTCCACTGTCTGCCTCCACCTTCACGTTGCTCCTCTGTGTGCCTCTGTGTTTCAAACCTCCCTCTGCCTTTCTCTTATAAGCTCATCTGTCATTGGTTTAGAACCCACTCTAAATCCAGGATAATATTACCTGAAGATCTTTAATTATGTCTGCAAACACCCCTTTGCCAAATAAGGTCACACTCACAGGTTCTGGGGTTAGCATTTGACAATATCTTCTTGGGGGTCATCATTCAACCCATGACACTATCCTTGCACACACCGAGGAAATTCTCTCATTTCATGTCCCTTGGGCCCTAGAGGTTGTAATAGCTCCAGTGGTTACTCAGCTATCCTTTTTGGGCTTCCCTGATGGCTCAGATGGTAAAGAATCTGCCTGCAATGCAGGAGACCAGGATTCGATCCCCGGGTCGGGAAGATCCCCTGGAGAAGGGAATGGCTACCCAACTCCAGTATTCTTGCCTGGGGAATTCCATGGACAGAGGAGACTGGTGACCTACAGTCCATGGGGTCGCAAAGAGTCAGACATGACTGATCCGACTTTCACTTCACTTCACATACCCTATCCACATCTATAAGAGAAGAATCTTTATTAAACTTTCCTTTGGGATTTTCCTGGTGATCCACTAGTTAAGAGGCTGTGCTTCCACTGCAGCGGGTGCAGGTTTCATCCCTACTCAGGGAGCTAAGATCCCACAGGCCACACAACTCAGAAAAAATAAGTAAAAATTAAAACCTTCCTTGAACTATCCCTGCTTGGGTTGCCATCTATTTCCTGTTGGCACTCTATCTAAAACACCAGTGAAGTAATTGCACTGGCGGCCAGAAGCCTTAAACAGAATTTACTCCCAGATATTTGAAACAATGAAAAGAGAAAAATTTTTACAAATGAATTTCAAAAAAGTAAACATACAATGAAGGAGATTAATTTTGTAATCTTGCAGGTAACACATTATGTGGGTCATCCAAGTTCAATCAAGAAGACCAAAGGGTTAATCAATTCAATAAAAAAAAATCCTAAAAGAGTTGCTTTTCCAGGTACTAAAAGGCTCAGATGGTAAAGTACCTGCTTGCAATGCAAGAGACTCAAGTTCAATCGCTGAGTCGGGAAAATCCCCTGGTTGGACATGATTGAATGACTAACACTACTACTACTATGAAGGTATTAGCAATATAATAATATAATAATGAGAAAGACACAAAGATGTACAAATTATATTGCAACTTATAATAATGAACAAAAAGGAGGATGGTGTGGTAAGCAGAATTCTAGATGGCTCCCAAGATTCCTGCCCCTGGTATACATATTCTATATAATCTCCTCCCCTTGAGTGTGAGTGGGACTACAGAATATAATGGGACATCACTTCCATGATACTAATCAGATGAATTGTGAGTTAGTGAAAAGGAAGAGTGTCCTGAATAGGTCTGACTTAGTCAGGTAAGGTCATTACAAGGTGAATCATCAAGGAGATACACTCCTGTTGGCCTGGACAAAGGCAAGCTGTGAACTTCCAATGAGGGTCACATGGCAAGGAAGTGTGGGCAAACCTTTAGTCACTAGCAGCCAGCAAGATATGGGAGCTTTGGTCCTAGAACAGCAAGGAGCTGAATTCTGCCAACAGCCAGTGAGCTTGCAAGAGGATCCTGAGCCAGCTAACACCTTAATTTCAGCTTGATGAGATTTTGAGCAAAGGACTCAACTAACCCATATTAGATTCCTGACCCATGGAAAATGTGAGATAATAAACTTGTGTTGGTTAATCTCCTAATTATATGCTAATTTGTGGCACAGTAATAAAAAATTAATTACTGGTAGCATTAGTTTCAGATGAAGTGGGTTTTTGCTTGTTTGTTTTGAAAATATTTATTTATTTGCCTGTGCTGGGTTGGCACTGGGAATCTTCAATCTTCATTGTAGCATGCAACAAACAAACACTTAATTGTGGGACCTAGTTCCCTGCATATGTGTGTGTGAAATCACTTCAATCATGTCTGACTCTTGGTGACTCTAAGCCCATCAAGCTCCTCTGTCCATGGGATTCTCCAGGTATGAATATTGGAGTGGGTTGCCGTGCCCTCCTCCAGGGGATCTTCCTGATTCAGGGATTGGACCTAGGTCTCTTACATCTCCTGCGTTGGCAGGGAGGGGGGGTGGTCCTTTAATACTAGCGCCACCTGGGAAGCCCCTAATTCCCTGACTATGGGTTGAATCCAGGCCCCCTGCATTGGCAGCACAGAGTCTCAGTCATTGGACCACCAGGGAAGTCCTTGGGGTGAAGGTTTATCCAACACTGGTCAATGATGAGAAACACTGTACCTCATTAAGATGTGTAGCCCTATTATTGGAAGATTGTGTCCAAAACGAAGCAAAGGTCATAATGAGAATGAGAAGCTTTGGAACCATCAAGTTCTTGTGCTCTCTATCCATAGTTACAAGGCAACTTTAAGAATTCACTTTTCTGGCCTCAGAAACTGTGGCATGGACAGGGTACATGAGAATTCTAGACTTCGGGATACTGAAGGCGAGGAGGGAGTTGGGTGGGAGCAACCAACTTCACCCTTCAGGTAGTTTGCACATCAAAGTTGATGGCCAAGAGATACATTTATATCAGCTCCCAGTGGGCCTGTTGGAGGCTTGGTAGACAATGTAGATTAATTGATTTAAAACAGATAAACTCTTAAATCACCACCACAGAAGGTTATTTCTCCCACACTCATAAAATTAAATCCCAGCATTTCTAGTTAGTAGATCAACTTCCCAGATGGTGCTAGTGGTAAATAACCCATCTGCCAATGCAGGAGATAAGAGACCTGGGTCGAGTCCTGGGTTGGGAAGATCCCCTGGAGAAGGAAACAGCAACACACTTCAGTGTTCCTGCCTGGAGAACCCCATGGACAGAGGACCCTGGCGGGCTACAGTCCATGGGGTTGCAAAGAGTCAGACACGACTGAGTGACGAAGCACACGGTAGCATAGGCAGCCTTTCACCTAGTCTCTCAGAAGTCAGACTCTTCCTATCTTGTGACTCTGTCCTTCTCTAGTGCCTCACAATCTTCTGTATTCAGCCAGCAGATATGGAAGAAGAAAGGGTGAAAAATAGGAGAGAGCTTTCTATGGGCCATGTCTTAAAGTGGTGTATATCAATTCCATACACATCCCACTGGCCCAGACTCAGTCACAGAATTGTCAGATAACATGGCCCCTGGCTGGATGGCAACTCCCCAGCAACAACCTATACTGTGGGAGGAGAACAAGAATATTCAATGGTGAGCCAGATGCATCTCCCACAGGGAATTTTGAAGTTTACAGTGAGGTTCCCAAATTGCAGAATTAAGAATCCTTCACAAGACAGCACAAAGGTTAACTCCTAATTTGGGGATGCATATTCTGGGATGGAAAAGGATTGATCTATGGAGGAACAGACTCAGGGTCCTTGAGTTCTGTCCTCAGCCACGGGTGAGAGTTAATACCATAGTCATAAAGGAAGAAATAGGTATAACAGAGATAACATGAGTACGTGTTCCCACCTTGCCAAAAGTTTTCAGGAAAAAAAGCAGCTGTTGAAATGTGATCACCTTGAAATCTATTAAACCAACTGTGAAACCTAAGCCATGGTTTGAGGTCAAGCCATGCAATGAGGTATAAAGCTCCTATTATAGGAAATTTCAGAGGAGAATTATGAACTGGTATGCCAGGAGAAATAAAGCAAATATGTCCCTTCAAACTAAGAAATAAGAATGTTGTTTCCATCTCTCATGGCTTTGTTTAGTAAGTTAGTGACAAACCCCAAGGCTTAGTAATGCTTATTTGAAATTAAGATGAAAATCTGGCACATAAACAGATGGGCTCTGACCTTATTCTGATTTCCACAGACCCACTCCCTATGTGGTTTTGCTCAAGGCCCCACCTCTGGCTTGCTCTCTTCCTGTGGTGGGTTTCTGCCTAGCAGCAAGGTGAGCTGTAGTCATTTTTTGATGCTGATGATGACAGTGCCCCTTGCAAACAGAAAGTAAATTAAAAGATGTTCAGCACCATACTAAAATCCTACAACCATTGAGTTTATAGTGTAGCTGTCTAGATACCATTTCTGAACAAATTTCTACCCCCACCAGGAATTGTTCTTTTCACTAAAACTTTAAAGTTCACTTAACTTGTCATTCTATACTGTCTGAATCTACATAATACAATATGGCGACCACTAACCACATGTAGCTATTGAGCATGTAACATGGCTTGTCTGAAATGAAATGTGCTGTTATGTGTAAAACATAACACTGGAGTTTGTACACTTAGTATGAAATATGGAATCAAATACTTCATTTGTTAAAAATAATTCATTTATAACTTTTATATTGATTACATGTGGAAATGATATTGTGGACATATTGAGTTAAATATATCTTATTAAAACTAATTTCACCTTTTTAATGTTGCTGTTAGAAAATCTTTTTTACTTTTAAATTTTATATTGGAGTATAGTTGATTTACAATGTTGTGTCAGTTTCTGGTGTAAAGTGCTTCAGTTATATATATATCATATAATGTATATGTATTATATGTGTTACATAATAGGTCATTTTTCATATTCTTTTCCATTATGGTGTATTACAGGATATTGAATATAGTTCCATGAGTTATAAGTGGGACTTTGTTGTTTATCTGTTTTATATACAGCAGTGTGTATCTGCTAATCCCAAACACCTAATTTATCCCTCTTCCACCCCTTCTCCCATTTGGGGTAACCATAAGTTTGTTTTCCATGTCTCTGAGTCTGTTTCTGCTTTGTAAATAAGTTCACTTTTATCATATTTCAGATTCCACTTATAAAGGGTATCATATGGTATTTGTCTTTGTTTTTCCGATTTACTTCACTTGGTATGATAGTCTTGAGTTAAATCCATGCTGATGCGAACCGCAATAATTCTTCTTTATGGCTAAGCAGTATTCCATTGTATGTATACATCACACCTCCTTTATCCATTCATCTGTCAATGGACATTCAAGTGGCTTCCATGTCTTGACTATTGTAAATAGTGCTGCTATGAACATTGGGTTACAAGTATGCTTTCAAATTATAGCTTTCTCCAAATATATGCCCAGGAGTGGGGTTGCTGGATCATATGGCAACTCTATTTTTAGCTTTTAAAAGAGCCTCCATACTGTTTTCCATAGTAGCTGCACATATTTCATTCCCACCAACAGTGTAGGAGGGCTGCCTTTTCTTCACACCCTCTCCAGCATTTGTTAATTGTAGACTTTTTAATGATGGTCATTCTGATTGGTGTGAGGTGATATCTCATAATTCTGATTGCATTCCTCTAATAATTAGTGATATTGAGCATCTTTTCATATGCCTACTGGTTATTTTTATGTCTTCTTTGGGAGAAATGCCCATTTTTTTTATTGGTCTGTTTAATTCTTTGTTACTGACTTGTATGAACTGTTTGTATATTTTGAAAATTAAGCCCTTGTTGGTCACATTATTTGCAAATATTTTCTCCCAGTCCATAGGTTGTCTTTTTGCTTTGTTTATGGTTTCCTTTGCTGTGCAAAAGCTTTTAATTAGGTCCCATTTGTTTATTTTTGGTTTTATTTCTATTGCCGTGGGAGACTGACCTAAGAAAACATTACTAAGATTGATGTCAGAGAATATTTGGCCTATGTTCTCTTCTGGGAGTTTTGTTGTGTTATGTCTTACATTTGAGTCTTTAAGCCATTTTAAGTTTATTTTTGTGTATGATGTGAGAGAGTGTTCTAACTTCATAGATTTACATGCAGTTATCCAGATTTTCCCAACTTGCTAAGAGACTGTCTTTTCTCCATTGTATATTCTTGCCTCCTTTGTGGAAGATGAATTATCATGGGTGTTTTGGGCCCTCTATCTCGTCCATTAACCATATGTCTGTTTTTCTGCCAATATCACAGTGTTTTGATTATTGTAGCTTTGTAGTCTTGTCTGAAGTCTGGGAGGGTTATGCCTCCAGCTTTGTTCTTTTTCCTCAGGATTTCTTTGGTAATTCTGGGTCTTTTGTGGTTTGATATAAATTTTAGGATTATTTGTTCTAGTTATGTGAAAAATGTCATGGGTAATTTGATAAAGATCACATTAAATATGTAGATTACTTTAGGTAGTATGGCCATTTTAACAACATGAATTCTTCCAAGAGCATGGGATATTTTTTCCATTTTTTTGCATCATCTTCAGTTTCCTTTATCAGTGTTTTATATTTCTCAGCATATAGGTCTTTCACCTCCTTGGTCAGGTTTATTCCTAAGTTTTTTTTTTTATGTGATTTTAAAAGGGATTTTTACTGTCCCTTTCTGATATTTCATTGTTAGTGCAAAGAAATGCAACAGATTTCTGCATGTTAATCTTTATCCTATCCTGTTACCTTGCTGAATTCATTTATCAGTTCTAGTAATTTTGGAGTCTTTATGGTTTTTCTATTTATAGTATCATGTCATCTGCATATAGTGACAATTTTACCTATTCCCTTCTACTTTGGGTAACTTTTCTTTTTCTTACCTGATTACTGTGACTAGGACCTCCAACACTATGTTAAATAAAAGTAGTGAGAGTGGGCATCTATATCTTGTTCTAGATTTTAGCAGGAAAGCTTTCAGCTTTTCACTGTTGAGTAATATGTAAGCTGTGAGTTTGTCATAAATACCTTTTATTATGTTGAGATATGTTCCCTTCTGTACCCACTTTGGCAAGAGTTTATCATCAATAAATGTTGAATTTTATCAAATGCTTTAGAACATTTAAAATTACCTATGTGACATTTGATTACTATGGAACCAAGGTAAATACTTCCCTAATGTTTTCTTTGTGTGTGTGTGTGTGTGTGTGTGTGTGTGTGTGTGTGTGTGTGTGTGTGTGTGTGTAGAGATGTGTGCCTTCAAACGGTAAGCCCTTTGAGGATAACTACATCATATACTTTTTTATATGCCTGCTGTACTCAGTAGAATCCACAGCAGTTAGTAAATTCATATTTACTGAATTTCTGAAGGCATTCTGGCTCATTCTGGTATTTCATGCCAGACAAACGGCAGTGGCTGTGCCTAGGGGACTTCAATTACATGGGGTGGTGGCTGGGGGAGGCAGGTCTGAGGGAAGTCTCACCATGGAGCAATCAAGCTGAGAAGGACTTCTATGGGTTCCTGTGGTCAACCTGAGTTTTCCTCATGAAGCTCTCTCCAGGCACGCAGTGTCCACAGACCCTGGAGCTGTCTGCCAGCTCTGCTAATCATTCACTACCTTTGGCTTCCTTCTCGGCTACTCATGGGCAGTGTCTGGTTTGGGGTGGGTGATTCTTATCTTCAAAGTCTTGATCAGGATGTTCACGTTGTAATGAACAACATGCAGATTTGGTGCCTGAGCAACCCGGACGGGACCTGAAGTGGGGCTTCTTGTCCTCATATGTGCCACTTTCAACCTCACATTGCTATTGGGTCAGTGCTGCTATTTTCTCTCCTCCTCTGGCCTCTGGCTCACAGTTGCCAGGAACAACTGTCAAGGAGAGTGTGGGAGCTGGAGGAAGCTCTGCTGCTCCTACTCACTAGGATCACAGCCTCAAAGTAGTAGAAGCAACAGTAAGAATGAGCAAATGTGGCTCCTCTTGAGGCCTGCAGACCATGTCTTCCTGTCCCAGCCCTGCTGATATGCAGAAGAGCAATACATCTTGTGCTTCTCCCAGATCAAATCCAAAAACCCAAGACAATCCCTGGGGTTCTTGCCTCCTGACTTGCTTCAGAAGTGTCACTCAGATTTTCCCCTTGAATCTCCTTCCTCTGATCATCGAGCCCTATGATGCTCTCACGGTGTTTTGATAATTCACCAAAAGGGAGATGGAGACAGGAGATAAATATTCTCCTTTCTGTGCAACGATATTCATGCTGTTTATTTCCACTTTAATAGAAGGTTAAGTTCAACACAATTTTTATTTTCAGGTGAAAGGTATGACATGCAGCAAGTCAAAGGAGAACTCAAATTTCTGACTTTCAGTTGATGCATTTTTCACTTCTTCATGCTGCCTTCTTAGAACTGTGTTTCTGTATCTCAAAGAAAACAGTTGTCACCTCCAGTTTATGGAATTACAGATGACTTGTATTGCTCTCTTTTTGTGAATGTATTTTACCTCATTTTTCTACAATGACTATACATTGAATAAAAAATACCTAATGTTAAAAATTTTACAAGAACAAACTCCCTTGAATTAAGCTCTTCCTAATTTACTTTCACACTCAAATCCCTAGCCCCACCAAATCTCTCAATAGCAAGAAGAAATCTGAATTGCTGTCATCCTCAAAGGCAGAAAGATTTAGCTTTTTTTCTGGTATTGATTAGACTTGACAATGTACAAATAGTTGCATAGGAGTGAGGTCTCAGAGGGTGTTGTGAGCTGCATGTAAATTCTCCTCCTCTTCACTAGGGGCACTATCAGCATACAGGTGCTGCCTCTCTGCCCCACAGCATTGCTTGTACCTTGAAGGATGGTTATGCAGACTGTGAGGTCAGTACTGTTCATGTTGAGGGGTGAACTTCCTCTTCCTTCACCATAATTATCACCCCCAGAGAAACTCCTACTGCTTGTACCTCCTACAATAAACCCAAAACCATCGTAGGCTTCACATTCCCTGTACTTTGTTCTTCATCATTCTCTTTCTTATACTCAGCTGGCTGTTACCAATACCTAGGACTCTGTCTTCTGAGGTGCATTAGACACCAGTGGAGTCATAGATAAATGAAACTGATGGGCTAATCCATGCTAGAATCCGAATGGCCAACACCAGCTCACTGGAGTCACTCCTCTCGACAGAACCAGCATTTTAGGGATTACACCTTAATTTCTTTTATCAGTTAGAGATGGATCATGGGAATATGAATTTTTCAAGGATATTAGACCTTACGCATTTGGAGTGAAGAAGTCTATGGAAGGCTTTTGGCTCTCTTCTGTGTGGTGGGCTGGCGGTCCTTTCATCTATGTGTGGCAGCAGTCAGGAAGAAGTATGTTACACACAAAAAAAAAAATTGGGAAAGAGCAAGGACAAATTGCAACCTGTGAAAACAGGCTATAGCTTGTCTTCCTCTCGTCACCTCACAGTTCAGTGGCAGTTGGCTTGCAGAAGCTTGTGTCCTTTACACAAAGAGAAGCTGAGGGAGCTAGAGGCCTGACTGCCCATACCAACGTAAGCAGATCAGTAACTGAATGTGTGAGCTGCAGGGGCACCTGGTACCCTACACCTTCAGAGTGTATTAGGTTGCTGCTTTACTTTCATGTTCAGATTCTTATCTAAACTTCTCTTGCAGTCAACTCAATCTTAAACCATATAGGGAAGGTAACTCTGGGAAACATGGCTCAAGCTTAGTCAGGTTGACACAGTACAAAATATACAGTCCCTAAAATCAGTATCAAAAGGTAGCTTTTCGGATCCATTTACTGGCCATTAGAGATGCTGACATGGGGAGACAAATGTGGGAATGTAGAGAGATAAGGGGTGGAGAGGAAGTGAGCTTTCTTGGTGATCCTCAAAGCAAGTCTACAAAAGAACAATAGAAAAGCCAGATAGGTGCGAAATATGATCATGTATACAAATGCTTTTAACTATATGTGTCCAGAAAGAAAACCCTGTGATTGGGCCAGAGTTATGTTTGAGAGGTGCCGAAGGACACCCAAGGATTTGTGAGTGCTCAGGCTTCCTCTCGAGACCATGGCAACCCCTAGTCCCATTCCATCCTCCTCTCTCCTCTGAGTGCTGGGTAGGCAGTCCTAGGGGGAGGAAGCCATGGGTAGGAGTCCCATGGGGGAGGAAGCCATGGGAGAAAGGGACAAGTATGACCAGAAGCACCCCAAGGGCCCTAGAGGGGGCCTCTAAAGGCACGTTCACCAGCTTTCTTCTTTGGCAGAAGCCAGTTAGTTCCCAGTGTTCCAGAATGGAATGGAACAATGAGGCTTTATGCCACTAAAGTCGTAGGCTTTTTTCAAGAAGCATTTCCTCTCTGTGGGGGAGTGGTGGGTGGGGCGAAACGATAAAAGTTGGTGGACGGCAACTCTATCCAAAGTCCAGACCTTGAGGTGGCCCTAGAAGGACGTGCCTGGGTTTTACGCTTCTCGCCTTCATTAGATCGATTTGTGATTCAATGGGAACCTTTATCGGTCACGTGTATCCAGGGTTGTTCCTACTTGCATATGGACTGTATCGAGCAGTAGAGGTCTCCAAAGCTGTGATATTCAGCAACTCTCTCCCAGATCCTTCTTTGCCTCCCAAGAATAAAGGGAGATGGGCCAGGCTGTGGAAACTGTCCCACGGAGGTTTGCTGAAGATGCTGGCTGGCTCTGGCTTGATGGCGTATGAGATCAGCTGCGTTGAGAGAGGGCTGACACTGATGAACAGGGACCTGCCACCGAGATTCACGTATGCCAAACAGTGGCAGCACCTCACCATGTTCATCCTCCTTACCCTCAACGGCTGTATAGACATCATGAGCAAAAACTTGCTGCCTCAGCGCTGTGTGCCCCTAGAGAAAGGGATCTTGGTGCTGACCTTTTACGTGCTCCTGCTGCTGTTGGCATCGCATGTCCAGGACTCTGCGGGGGTGGAGCTGCAGGTTCACTCTCTGCTCATCTTGGTGGTGCTGCTGCTGATGCTGGTGTTCACCGCCGAGCTGTGGGCTCCCGATACGTTTCAACTCGCTGTGATTGAGACCTTTCTGTTTCAGATGATGGGCTCCTGGCTGGTACAGGCGGGCTTCATTCTGTACAAACCAGTCTCTGGCTACCCGTGGGAGGATGATGACATTAGTGACATCATGTTTGTTACCACCTTCTTCTGCTGGCATGTGATGATCAATGCTTTGTGCCTGCTGGGAATCTATGGAGTGTCTTCCTTTTGGCATCGTTGCTACCATCCTAGCTGGAAGCTGAAGGGGTCCAGAGAAGCTCCATGTTACATATACTCCAGGAGACCCCTCTACCAATTGCTACAGGAAGTGGAGCAGTCAGAGAAAGATGACCAGGCTCTCCTTTCAAAGAGTTCACCCTGAGACAGGGCTTGGAATGCCTGGCTCACTGTCTACCCCATCTACCCCTTTGTGGGTTCTCCCAGACTTGCACTGTACCCTCTTTGGTCCCTGGTGAAGACATAGTGGCCATAAAGGAGAGCCACTGGTCTCCACCTGCCAGTGCACCTCCTGTCTCTGAACATCTAAACATTGGGGAGACGAGAAGGGGATGCTAAAAGGATTGATGGGATTGGGAGATAGGAGTAAGAGGAAGTGCGCAAGGAGAGTCATAGGGGGAGAGAATGCAATAGAAGGGGGGGCAATGAAGGGGTGAGAGGAGAGTCTGTTATTCGCCACCAGATGCTTCTCCAGGCACAAGTGACTGTCTGCCTTTTACCTGATGGAATACTGATTTCTCACAACTCAAAACTGGAATCATTCGTCTCATCCTGACAAAGAATAGCGGGTACGTCTGCTTGCTTAGCAAAATGGCACCACCATGTGGAAGAAAGATACATAGAATTTATAATCTATATTGGTTGAAGTGATACTTTGCCTACTCTTCTCTCCGCCACCCCCCACCCCAACTTTCTAATGACTGGCTTCATTTCAAATTCAAATTAATAAAGTAAAACTTTATTAATGCTTTGCTATGGTGACATTTCAAATTTGCAGGCTTAAAACTTTTATAGAATTCAAATGTTCAATCTCTCTCCAACTTCCTCCTTTTGTACTCATATACCAGTCACCATCACTACCACGGTGCATATAATTTACTAGATCCTGTCCCCCTTGGGTCGTGGCAAATTTCACTGTCTTGCATCTCACAGAAAGCCATCCCACAATCACATCTTTGCCATGTTCTTTGGTACCCAGCATAAAAGCCACCTTCATCCCAATCCCACTGAGCACCTCCAAGGAGGCCTTCTCCAAGCATTCCGACTGACTCCCTTGTTCTGGAACTCCTAAGCACTTATGCTACACCTGCCTTGTTAATTTGCTCACACAGCTGACACTTTGTTCTGTTTCTGCAATCATTTTCCCTGAGCAGGTTTTTCCTTACCACCTTGAGTGTAGTCTCCTAAGAGGTAAGGACTTTATCATAGCCAAGTTACGTAACTTCCTATGTATGCACCAAATATGTACCATAGGTGATGCTTAATAAAGGCTTATTTGCTTCCAGAATTTCCGCATTCCTGTTCCTTCAAAACGTGTTACTGGACAGACCCAAGGTTCTGGGAACCTCTGGAAGACACCAACAGTCCTAAGGCCTGAGTCACCTCCTTAGCAATGGGCCCACTTTCTTCCTCATTCTTGGGATAAGGAAATCCACTAAGCTGTTTCTGAAATGTTTACTCTGTTATTATTTTTTTAATCCTCACACGTGTTTCTATAAGGAACCTCTAGAAAGCTGAGACTCAGCAGGTTGACTTGTCCAAGACTTGTAATTGGTACAAGGCAAAACAGGAATTCAAGTGCAGGTGTGTCTGACTGAAGCCAGTGACTATGTCCTCTGGGCCACGGTGACTGTGCCGATGGCAATGGAAAAGGGAGTGACCCTCAAAATGAAATTGTTGAGGGACCTGCCTGGTGGCCCAGTGGTAAACAATATGCCTTGCAGTGCAGGGGACGCAGGTTTGATCCGTGTTTGAGGAACTAAGATCCCACATGCCTTGGAGAAACGAAGCCTGCATGCTGCAACTACTGAAGCCCGTGTGCTCCGCAGCCTGTGTGCAAAAACTAGGGAGCCCATATGTTGCAACTAAAGAGCCTGTGGTGCCAGCAATGAAAGATCTGCATGAGGCAATGAAGATCCCGCTTGCTGCAACTAAGACCCTTCACAGTCAGATAAATAAACTGTTGAAAGAAAGGAAATAAAGGAAGAAAGTCAGCCAGAAAGCCCAGCTGGAGCAAAAGGCATAGTACAAATACTCTATAGACCCCCCAAAGAGTGCGTCTGTCACTTTCTGTCCATGACCACCCCCAAAGTCTCCCCTGGGAGTGATAGTCTGGCAGGCTCTCAACCTCTAGCTAGGCCTTAAATGTCTGGGCTCAGATCCGAGTGAGGGCTGAGAATAAGAATTGTTTGTGACCAAATTTTCTGATCCTTGCTATTTCTGCTTAACTCTTGGTTCCTAGATTCTTTTCAATTACCTTTTGTGGGGGAACTCCTTTTCTCTTTACCTCTCATACACATTGATGGGAGATGATGAAAAAGCACAGATGCTGCCGGCAGCCTGTTTCTAGTCACCTGAGGTCAAATTTTATAATGATAAACAAACCAAGTAATTAATACCCCCAACATATTATCTCTTAAATATCCAGTGTAGATAATAAACTTCAATGTTATTAATTTACTATATAGTATTTGAAATGTAACAGAGAAGCCTTGAAGGCCCGCTAAGACTTCCCAAACACCTCTAAGGTCATACGGAGAAATTTGCAATTCTCACAAAATTCCACCAGAGGGCACTATATCCGCACCAACCCCAGCCAAGCATCTCATTCTCCAACCCAGTAAACAAGCCTCCCAAGTACCGGTTCAAACGAAGTGGCGGAGGGGAAAGGAGGTCAGGAAAAACACAGAACCAAGCATCCAGAAAACATACCCAAGGGCTGTTTGTTTCCTGTTAAAATTTGGCATGCAAATGTAAAATAAACAGGGATTCAAATCAACTAATGGGATGGGGGTGAGGGAGGAAGGGCTGTGGACCCAGCTGAGGACATCTTCGAGAAGAGCACCAACTAAAGGACATACTCTGATCCAAGTTGTTTTTGACCATAATGCTAAATTTCCTAAACTTTTAAATAAGCTTCAATAATGTTCCAATTAATCTAGAGAACAAAGATAAATCCATATAAATCTCAATACATTGAGAACAGGAACAACACTTATCTATGAAAATCCCAGATTCACAAAACCATGAAACAGGTTATTAAACACACAAAATGATCTCCAAAGATTCCTTTTAAAAAGAACCTATTATACAGTAACCCCCCCGCCCTGGAATATACTGAGTATCTACTACGTGAGGCAGCACGGGGGAAGCCACAATGAAGGACTCAGAGGTAAACAGGTTGGTTCCTGCACTGTGGGTACAGTGGGGATTTCAGAATTTAGAGGTGGTGCCCAGGAATCGGCATCATCCCCAGCCTGAGAAGGCTGAAGGAAGGGAAACAGAAAAAGACTCTCAAGGGAGCTAAACCTTGGAAGCATGTAAGGCTGTGAAATACTGCACTAAGGTGATTCAAGCAAGAGGTTGCAAATGAGCAAGCCCTCAGCTTTCTCACCGTTAAGCTAGAATGATGTAAAGATTAATTCTAGAATGGCATGGCTGTAATTTTCTCGGTAGGACTTATTTTACCACGTCATTAGCTAAGATGAACTTACTTCCTCCCAGTTCTCCAAGCAGTTTACTTTTAGAGGTAAGATTTGAGGTAAGGCTCAAGACCTAAACCTTTAGTCATAAGGTGTAGGCTGTGAAACTAAGTGTTCTCTACATTTGAATGATTTCAAGGGGCCTTCAACAAAACTCAATTCAGCCTAAACAAAAATAGCTGAGACTTGAACTTACCATTTCCTAACCTGAGCTTAAGAGTATACAACAATCAGAAAGGATATAAAGAACAGTTCCTCTGGGTTCAGTATTAGATAATACTGAACTGAGGTGAAACCTGGTCTTTCCTTCTTTACTTATGTAGCTTTAAGTCTGAAAGCTCGGTTAATTGCAGCTTCTCCCCCAAATTTGCTTTAAGAGTAATGACATCAGCTTCCAAGGCTGTTTCTTTTCCTTTTGTTTTATTTTTGTTTTGCTTTTAGATTTTACAATGGTGTATTCTTTTGGAAAGAACTGGTGTTTGTTTATTAAAAAGAGAAAAAGTTTATAATGCTGGGTTGGGTTTCCAGGGTGTTCCTCAAGCCTGAGTCTCAGCTGTCTTTTTAGCATGAGTTAAGGGTTTTGTTCACTGCCTACTGAAATCATCCAAATGTTGGAAAAACTCCATTTCCCAAACTACATGTTCTGCTTGAAGGTTTGAGTATGTTTGAGCCTTACCCCAAATCTTGTCTGAGTGCAAGGCAACCAACCACACAGGCCCTAGGAAGGCATGCTCAGGTCACTAGATTAAGGGTTTACGATCTGCAAAGTGAGACTGGGTCCTTTAAAAAAGAAAGAAATTGAGAGGACTCACAGGTAAAGTCCACCCAAAACAAGGCCTTTATTTCAAGCAGCAGAACACTGAAGAAGTCCTTTTTTTCAGCCCCCAGCCATTTCCGCAGATTTGGAACCAAATTTTGACCTGTGATGTTTCTCTCCCACTCCACCCACCCCTTGGACACAGCTACTCTAAAAGAAAAAAGCCTGACTTCAAAGCCCATGAAACAGAATCCCCTGTCTGCTTTGATACTAGCTGTACCAGGAGATAGAAAGAGTTCATGGGTTCAAGTGCTCTAATGCTTTTTAGGGAGCAGGAGGAGACTGGGGGTGGGTGGCCATTTAGGGAAGAAGGAGAAAGAGAACAAAGGGCAGCAGACACAGCGAAGTCAAACTGGATGAAACAGGCCTTTCTCCTTCTAACTTCTCTAAAAGTCCAGTCTGGGTTTCTGGGGGCAAACCAGTTAGTTTAAGCGCTTTCTTCTGCTTTTTCTTCCTTCATACTCTTTTAAGCTTCCCTGAATAGTCCTTGAACTCATTTGGGCCCTAATTCAGTTTGGTTAAGTAAGTAGGGGGCTGACTAAGGAGGACAAGGCCTCTTGTTCTGCCTGAAAAACTCAGTGGTCACGTATTACCTTGCTAACCCTCACAAAGTACGCCCCTGGTCACATGAATGGATCAAAGCAAATCCATTTCCACTCTTGGAAAAGCAGCTCAAAGCACATGTTCTCTTGATGGTGCCGCTGTCAGTTCTGTGTGGTCAACAAACATCAGTTATTGACCAGTTATTGACCCCCCTGGACACTACTGGGGGACACACAGATGAATAAGGAAGGTTAAGACACCAGCCAGGGCAGCAGACTGACTCACACACTAGAAGCTTTAAGAACTGTGCTTGCCTCTTACTTTTCTATTTTCTATTCTGTGTGCCATCCCTACCTCGGGTGCTGGCGGTGACCAGTACAGTAGAAGGCTCTAGATCACTTCTGGCAGTCTGGCAACTGAAAATTAACGTTTTCTTAAAACAAGAACATGGCCTTTCCCCTCCCATCACCCCCTCTTCAACCATTTAAACTCAAGACTTCCCAGAAATAAATGGAATGAAGACAGCTCACTTTGTTATTAGATCTTAACCCACTCTCATAAAACTAACGGTGGCACATTACCCAGAGTTAGAAAGTTGTACTTCATGGGTTATGGCAGGGAAAGAAATAATCTAATCCCTTCAGATTATCTTGGCCTATAATAATTACAATTATTGTTTTCTAGCATTTGCTGTATGTATGTGCCATCACAATTAATCCTTACAATATACAAGGCAGTTGTTATGCCTAATTTGTAGGCAAGGAAACGGAGGCTTCAGGGCTAAGCATCCACCTGAATACAAAGCTGGAAAGAAGTCAAGACCAGATTTGAACCTACATTGCCTGACCTGAAGCCCAGCTTTTCACCATCATTTGAAGGATCACAAGTTTAAGTGCAAGTGTAAGCATAGAATCCCTTACACTTGGAAGGCGACTTGCCTGGTCCAGAATGTCACTTGTCTGAAACACACCAAAAGCCTCTGTTTGAGATGAATCTTGAGTCTGTCATCTTAAAGCACCGCAGTGTTAGCCACACTCTCACAGGGGAGGGATGTTGACCAAAGAAGCCAAGTTATGTGTGTGGTCACAGGCAACATTTCTTTTCCATATTTGTGGTACAAAAAATAACCAGAAGAGCAAACTTTTTCCCCTCCTCTTCCAAAGGTCCTGGAAACATGATTTCTTAGTTTTCAAACAGAAAATATCATATACTGGGGCTCTTGAAAGGTGCGATAAAGGCTAAACACCATCAGGAGGATTCAGACAATAAAAACAGTATGATTAAACCGTATCACTGGTAGCAATGAAGACATTATATTCATGTGTGTTGTATACATATATATAAAACTGTGTATCTGTTGACAAACATCCCTTTCAAGACTTTGTTCACACACACATTTTCTCAACTATCCTAATAAGGCTCTGAGGAGAGAAGAGGAAGGGGTACTGATTCTCGTTTTCCAGATTTCAAGGACGTGCAATAAATTACATGAAAAGCAACACCAGACAGAACTTAAATTTTTGACGTACCCTAGGTTTCAAAGGGGGTGATGCCAAGACCTCAATCCCCGGTCAGGTGCCCCTGGGAAACGGTTTGCACAGAGGATTTCAAATCTGTTGCGCGTCTCTAAAGGTCCTCTCTTGAACCGTTTTATTTGATTTGCAGATGAGGGAACTTGGGTCCAGAGAGGCTGCAGAGTTGCCTCAGGTGTGGCAGAGGCCGACTCTGTCTCCGCCCGCCGGGATCCTCTCTACGCAAGGAGACAAACAGCGCATTCACTACAAACGAGAGATGGGAGACTTCAGGTCACATCCCCAAACCCGCCGAGGGGGCCGGCCAGGGGGCTCTGTCCGGCCTACCTCCGGCAGCCCCCTGTCTGCGCCTCCCCCTCCGAGGCCGGCCCGGGCACCGGGGAGCCCGGGGCTACTGCGGCCCCCACACCTCGAACTCCCTCACAAGCAGGACCTGAGGGGCGGGCAAGGGAGCTGGGGGTTCTCTAACAACGAAGGGCAAAAGCTGGTGCCTGTGGGTTGGAATTTCCTCTGGGCAGTGCAGTGGGACCTGGGAAAAGAACCCTCCCTCAGAATATCTGACCTGGGGGCGCCGGGGCGGGGGGAGCACGCGGGGACCGCCCGGGACCGGGCGGGCGGGGGTGCGCGGCGGCGCGCGGCGGCCGGCCCGGCGGGGTCCTTCCCGGCAGGCCCCGGGCCCTCCGCCCGCAGCCGGCCCGCCCTGCCTCGCGCCCCTCCCCCCCAGCCCCTCCCCCACCGCCCTTTCCCTTTCTTTCTTTCCCGGGTCCTCTCGCCCCCACCCGGTGGCGCCCGCTCGGCGGCTCGCCCAATGGCCGCGGTGCCGGGACGATGCATCAGCTGATCTGCCCGGGCTCCGGGCCTCTGGGAGCCAATCAGGGCGCCGGGGGCGGCCCCGGCCGCAGATAAAGCTTGCGGGGCGGCGGGCCGCCCTGCAGAGCCGAGAATGGGAGAAGAGCAGGCTGTGTAAGCAGCCCCTCGCCGTCCTCCTCGCCTCTCTTCTCCTCACCTCGCTCTCGCCGCCTGCTCGCCCTGCCGCTTTGCTCGGCGCCCAGGTAAGCGCCTGGCCGGCCCGAGGAGGAGGGCGGGGATAGGGGGGTGCTCGGAAGTGTGCCGCCGCGCCCTGACCGGTCGTCTCGGCCCCTTCCCACCTCCTGGCCCTGCTCTGCGCCCCGGCCTGGAAGGTGGCCCTCCCCTCTCTCTTGCTTTCGCCGCCCGCGGCTCCCGGCGGGTCTGGGTCGGCGTTGGTGGGGCGCCAGGCTTCGCGGAGGGCGGGGAGTTGTTTTGATCTTCCTTCAGCTGCTGGCGGCCCGAAGCGCCGCCCCTGGAGGTCGCTGGGCAGGACGAGCCGAGGAGCTGCTCGGCCGTGTGGCGTGCGTGGTGGATGGAGCGGTCCCCCTGAGGGAGCCTCGCCCTCTTTCTCCGCGGCGGCGGGCTCCGGGGCGCCGCGGCGCGGTTAGCCGCCTGCGCCGAGGCCCGGCGCCGGGAGAGTCGGTGGTGCGGCCCGCTCCCGCCGCGGGGTCTACCCCTGTGACTGAACAATGGGGAGCCCGGGAGCGCGGCGTGGCCGGCGGGCGCGGCGGGTGGAGAGGCCTGGCTGGCCGGAGAGGGGCAGCAGCGGCGCGCTGCCCTCCGGCGGACTGCCCCCCCTCCCCGCCCCGGCCTTGGAGGGGTATGGCCCCCTCGGCGACGCCCTGAGATCCAGACGGGGGCCCAAGGGGTGGGGCGCCGACTTTCGGGACGTTTCAGTGGAAAAGGGCTGCTCTCAAAGTGGATTTTCCCAACTACCCTGGGGGCGGGAAGCGGGGATGCTCCCCCGGCCGCAAATCCGGGAAGAAGAACGCGAACGAAGATGAAGACGACCTGGAATCTCGGTCCTCGGGGTCCCCCTCCAACTGCTTCGGCTTCGTCGCCTACTCGGTGAACGCCGGAGAGAAACCGCGAGTCAAAATCAAGACGACTCAGGAGCCATCGTATTCCTGCTCCACCCGGTGCGATTCCGACCGCACTCCGACTCCCTCTCCCTCTCCGTCTCCCTCGCCCAGAAAGCTCCGGTGCGTGGACCAGCGAGAACCGGAGACCCACGAGAGGCGCGAACGCCACTCCAAAAGGAGAAGGGCCAAGGAGGGCATCATCGATACCTTTGATTTTACGTGGCTGGGGTGAGTGAGGAGCAGGGATCCAGGACCCTGCTCCCACCACAGCTGCAAGAAACCGCTGAGAACCACAGAATCCCAGCCCTCCCATCCCCCCCACCACGTAAAATCTCGGCATCTCGGCACTAGTCGATAGAGCAGGCTGCTGTTGGCATCCAACCTGTCACGGAACCGAGCTGGCATCACCGAAAAGAGCAGGCCCCGAGGCTTAAGGGAGAAAGTGTGACTTGAAATTGGAAGTAGTAACCGGTGGGAGAGGAAAGCCAGAGACGGGGTTATAGCTGGGAGCTGAAAGGGTCTGAGATTGCTCCTACTGGCGTTTAAAGGCAGGATGGGCGATGGGCATGAGGAGTGGGATTTGACTGACCAAGTCTAGAGGGAGTCGGGAAAGGTTGTCTGCTAACACAACTTGACAGACAGCTTCTCTTCCCGGAGGGGAAGGGTGAGGCTGTTGCAAGGAGAAGCAGTTGTTTTCAGCTGGGCAAACATGGACGGTTGCCCATAGAAACTTTGCCACTGTACTTCAGACAGTTGCCCAAGTCATTGGAGGAGAACAATATGTTCCCTCTGCAGCCACCCTGGGCGATCAATGGGGGAGGGAGGAGGGAGAAGGTTTCCTCTTTGTGTTGGGGTTTGGTTTTGTGGCTTCAGTGTCTCTTCTTTTGAGAGGTTTTGCGGTGGTGGCTCGCAGATTTTAACATGCCTCAGCTTTTGAAACCCCAGATCTTTTTGATTTAGAAGTCGGAATTTCTTAATTAAAGTTCTTTGGTGGAATCTGGTCACTCTCAAACTTAAGTCTACTCTCTGAAATGAGAACTTTGCCTCAAACTAATGGAAGTCTTGCCAGTGTGTGTCTTAAAATCCAGGTTGGATCAAATGTCCCAAAGTACACATTAGTCGTTGTTAGGAAGCCACCAGCTCTTAAATCTTCTAGCTAGCCCCCCGGTTTCATCCTTCCAGCTAAATGGGAGTGGGGTGGGTTGTTTATTTGGAAGGGTGGAGGAATCTTCAAAAGAACTTTTTATTGAGGCATCCTCTGGGGTGTAAGGAAAAAGGAAAACTTAACCAAGAGATCATAGCAGCCAAGCCTTTCTGTGGCCGGATTTTACTTGGAGACAGATGTCTGTTCTGCAGATTGCTTCTGAGCTTTCGTATTGTTTTGGGTTCACCCCCCCGCCCAGTATCTTAGTATGAAAAATGAAACAATTCCTCTACCTCTGACAAACTGCAAAAATAGAACTTAGTGCTCAGAAGTTTAGATTCTGGCTTGAGGAAGCTAATAAGGAGACTTTTGTTCAGTATAAAACTTTAATCTCCCTGAAAGCAAGTTAAATAAATGTCCTGTACTTTTGAGTGTGTGACTTCCAAAGGGAGGAGCCACCACTCCCACTGTGACTTCTTGATTTAATTGTCCTTATTGCATCATTCCTGCAGAGGATCTGTTTGGAGTTGGTGTTCTTATTTTATTTTTTTCTCTCTTTCTTCAGAACACCTTCCACCATGGCCACCTCGGCGAGCTCCCACTTGAACAAAGGTATCAAGCAGGTGTACATGGCCCTACCTCAGGGCGAGAAAGTCCAAGCTATGTACATCTGGATCGACGGTACTGGAGAAGGACTGCGCTGCAAGACCCGAACCTTGGATTCTGAACCCAAGTGTGTAGAAGGTGAGAGGCTGGGTGGAATTGGGGGTACGTGTTGGATGGGAGTAGTGTGGGGGTGGGTGGCAGCCTGAGACAAGCCACTAGGTCTGGCCTCTTTATTCTGATGTAAACCTTTTCTAAGGCAGGACTTTACAGACTTTATTCAGTCAACATTAAGCTCCTACACTGCCTCCAAGTATTAACAATGGACCCCTTCATTTAAATTGAGTCTTGCATATCGAAAGAAAAAAGATAGTCGGAGGGGAGTGGGATTGGGAACTTTGTTGACTTGGGCATCCCATCTCAGTCTGACCTAAGATACCCTCAGGAACCCAGTTTGAAAACCACAGCTCTAACCTGTCTATTCAATCGGCTATACAAACTCTTGAATGTCACTTAGGTTCTAGATGTAAAGCAAACACCCTAAAAGTGGTCTCTAAGTAGAGCTAGCCATCATTTGTTTTTAGTTGGTGCACTTTTAGAATTCTTAAACTGGCTCATTGCTTATCCTACAGAAGGTATTATATGAATTGGGACGACTTTGTCTTTTTTATTCTTTGGTCTAGAACAAACCATAGCTGTCCTCCTTCTGGAAAGGGACTGAGGTCTATCATCTTTTACCTGATTTAGGAATAGCTTACTTTTCTGATAATGCTCACATTTGAGTGAATGAATGAATGGCTGTAATACAAAACATATACTATGTACCTGCTATGTGGCAAGTATTGCCCAGGCCCTTGAAGTATGAGATGAGAGTCTGGTCTCTGCCTTCAGAGAACTCATAGTCAACTGCAGAGAGATGAAGGAACTCGCCTTTAAAACATAGTGTGGATAAGTTACGTGAATAAGTCATTCTGCTAGTGTCTGTTTATCTGTTAAAATAAGGACACCGCATGAACTGGGACTGTCCATTACACAGTGTGGGGTGGGGGTGGGGAGTGAAAGAAATAAGCAACACAGATGGCCTATCAGAGAGTCTTTTTTTCTCCTGTATTTCAATACTTTAAATGATGACTGACTGACTAGAAATGTCCACTTTGTCTCCTGGGTGTCCAGTAGATTTATTTACAGAGGAAACATTATTCTTAGGTTGTTTCTGTGATTGGTACTTCTTTTAAGAAAGTGATGCAATGGTCTTACTTGGAACTCATAAAGGACTGTAGGGCAACCTGCAAACATCAGGGTTTGCCTGTTATTAGCAGCAGTCATGCATCACTGGCTTCCTGGGCAAGACAGTGTTACAGATAAAAAGGTAAATGAGATGCTGTACTCCTCCCTGAAAAGTTCTTGTGCTTGTAACTTTAATTTCTCTGTCTCTTTTTATCAGAGTTGCCCGAGTGGAATTTTGATGGCTCTAGCACTTTTCAGTCTGAAGGGTCCAACAGTGACATGTATCTTGTCCCTGCTGCCATGTTTCGGGACCCTTTCCGCAAGGACCCCAACAAGCTGGTGTTCTGTGAAGTCTTCAAGTACAACCGAAAGCCTGCAGGTGTGTATAGAATAGACTTGATCCTAATCCGTGAGTTGTAAAGTTGTGGGGAGAGGATATTCCAAAATCGGTATTGGGAAGACAAGCTTATCCCAGAACTAACTGTTAGAAATTAGAAACTTCTAACTAACTCTTAGAAGACTAAAGGATTGGACAGGCATCTCCCCATCCTGAACTTCCTTGCTGAGAGAGGTTGTGTGGTCCATCCTCCCATTGTTGGCTGCAGAAAACCACACTGGATTCTACTAAATCTGTTTGCTGGAGGAGTGCCCCATGTCACTCACAGTCCTCCTGCCTGTAGATTTTAAGAACTTGGATTCTAAAGTTAGAATGCTGGATTTGAGCTCTAGATCTGCCACTTACTTGGTATGAACTTGGGCAAGTTATTTTGTCCCTATACTGTCACTTCCCCCATTTCAATATGGGGGAGAATAGACGGAGGGTGCAATGTGTATACTCACAGCTGATTCTGGGTTTGATTCCCTGGGTCAGGAAGATCCCCTGGAGAAGGAAATGGCAACCCACTCCAGTATTCTTGCCTGGAGAATCCCCATGGACAGAGGAGCCTGGCAGGCTATAGTCTGTGGGGTCGCAAAGAGTCAGACATGACTGGCGATTAAGCACAGCACATGGCTGATTCACATTGTACAGCAGAAACCAACACAATATTGTGAAGCAATTATCCACCAAATAAAAAATAAATTTTAAAAAATGGAGCAACTAATAAAATCCAGCTCATAAAATTGTTTATAGAGGACTGAGTTATGTGCAAATAATTGAGAATTGTATGTCAAATACTGGTTGCCTTTTTGTTCCAGAGAGCTTGTCTTCTTTCTCTGTCTACTGACTAAACCAAGAGCATCTTGGTTCACTGATAACATATGCTTGCCGTGAGGTTTGCTGTAATTGCACCTTTGGTTTTTTCCTGGCAGACCTGTTTGTCCCAGTTTTCTGTCATTCACTTTTTTAAACTCCACTGGAGTCTCACTTCCATGAAGTCTTGCCATACTTGGCCAGTGAGACTTTTTGGCAAGTCACTTAGTGACTCTGAGCCTTACTTGTCTTTGTTTTGAAGTGAAAAGTGAAAGTGAAAGTCACTCAATTGTGTCCAACTCTTTGCAACCCCGTGTACTATACAGTCCAAGGAATTCTTTAGGCCAGAATACTGGATTGGGTAGCCTTTCCCTTCTCCAGGAGATCTTCCCAACCCAGGGATGGAACCAGGTCTCCCGCATTGCAGGTGGATTCTTTACTATTTGAGCCACAAGGGAAGCCCCCCCAAAAGTCTTTGTTTTAGGAGGCATTAAATTATGGTGAGACACCTGAGTTCTGAAGTCAAGATAGGCAGGGTTTCCTGATTCTGCTGCCTACCCTGGGGCAGGTTCACTGCTATCTCTGAGCCTCATTTTCTCACTTGTAAAATGGGATACTTATAATACCCATCTCAGGTTGTTAGGAAGATGCAGCTGTGGGTTTTCTTTGATATAACATTATTGTTTAGTCGCTAAGTCATGTCTGACTTTGCGACCCTGTGGACTGCAGCACACCAGGCTTCCCTGTCCTTCACTGTCTCCTGGAGTTTGGTCAAACTCATGTCCATTGAGTCGTCGGTGATGCCATCCAACCATTTCATCCTCTGTCATCCCCTTCTGCCCTCAGTCTTTTCCAGCATCAAGGTCTTTTCCAATGAGTGAACTCCTTACATCAGGTGGCCAAAGTATTGGAGCTTCAGCTTCAGCGTCAGTCCTTCCAATGACATTCAGGGTTGATTTCCTTTAGGATTGACTAGCTTGGTCTTGGAGTTCGAGGGACTTTCAAGAGTTCTCCAGCACCACAATTTGATTCTTCGGCGTTCAGACTTCTTAATGGTCCAACTCCCACATCTGTACATGACTACTGGAAAAACCATAGCTTTGACCAGACAGACTTTTGTCAGAAAAGTGGTATCTCTGCTTTCTAATACACTGTCTAGGTTTGTCATAGCTTTCCTTCCAAGGAGCAAGCATCTTTTAATTTCATGGCTGCAGTCACCATCCACAGTGATTTTGGAGCCCAAGAAAATAAAGTCTGTCACTGTTTGTACTTTTTCCCCTTCTATTTGCCATGAAGTGATGGGACCAAATGCCATGATCTGAATTTTTTTAATGTTGAGTTTTAAGCCTACTTTTCCCACTCTCCTCTTTCACCCTCATCAAGAAGCTCTTTAGTTCCTCTTTGCTTTCTGCCATTAGAGTGATATCATTTGCATATCATAGAGGTCTGAAAATGGTTTCTGGGACATAGTGAAACAGCCAATAATAATCTATAAAGATCTCTTCTGGCATAGAAATTTTTCCTGGTTGAGCTTGTCACCTTTTTTTGTTTTTTTTTGGTTGGTTGGGTTTTTTTGGCATGAGCCAGTACTATAGAACTTAGCACTCTGTGTCTTCTCACTGGGAATGTAAGGCTGTTGATAGACTAGACAAATGATTCTCTCAATAAAAATTGTAGATTTGGCTGTAAATGCTTGAGAAACCAGGAATAGGTCTGACAGCTAGAAGCAGTTCTTCTGTGAATAGAGGGTTCAAGTGCCTGACATTTGGTACTTGGGAGGGGGCCAGCTTGCAGATAAGGTGAACCCTTGCTGTGTCCTCTGGGTCCTCTCCCATGTGACTTTGTTGTGACCCAGTTTAGTTATAAATAAAGCCTTTTGAGAGTCTCCCTACAGATACGTAATCGTAGCTTCTCTTATCATCCCCTCTCACACTGACCAGGACACAGAAAGGTTGACCCTGGGTCAGTTCAGTAAATAACATCTCAGGTACCTGGAATCTGAGGACCACTTCGCATCAACACGGGGATTCAGTGCATTTGTCCATATCTCTCTAATAGTGTGTCCACTCTTTCTTTCTCCTAGAGACCAATTTAAGGCACACCTGTAAACGGATAATGGACATGGTGAGCAACCAGCGCCCCTGGTTTGGAATGGAGCAGGAATATACCCTCATGGGCACTGATGGGCACCCCTTTGGTTGGCCTTCCAACGGCTTTCCTGGGCCCCAAGGTAAGTCTCCTTGGTGAGAGGTGAATCTTGCTTCTCTCCAAGTGCTTAGTTGCCAAGGGAAGTCTCTGGAGATGGGAGTGAATCCAAAAAGCTAGGGGGATATCCCCGAGACTGGCTGAAATAATACTGTAGAGAGTTAGCCCTTGTGTTACGTAAATCCAAATAATGGATGTTGAGATGTTAACATTGCAGGGAAAGCGTGGGCTCTACTCGGGGTCAACCCAGAGGAGTCCACTGCACACCACTTATCTGCCTGTCGGTAAAGGCAGGGATGGTGATTCCAGGAGAAGGTGTGAGAACTTTCTAACTTCTGACTTTAGGCCATGCATCTCACTTAGATAGGAGTTTTCTTGACATCCTGCCTCTTGATCTTCCGTCTTGATGCCTCTCCAGGTCCCTACTACTGTGGTGTGGGAGCAGATAAGGCCTACGGCAGGGATATTGTGGAGGCTCACTACCGGGCCTGCTTGTACGCCGGCATCAAGATCGGGGGCACGAACGCCGAGGTCATGCCTGCACAGGTAAAGGTCTCTAGCCCACCACCTGCCCCACCTAGAGGCATGTGGGGCTTTTGCTAGGAAGGGCTATTGTGGTGTCCACTTAACCCAAAGCCCTCAAGGTGGCTTGGAGTAGAGGTGAGCAGGGAACAAGTGTCAGCTTCTGGCTTGGGGTGAGCAGCTGGTTTTGCTTTAAAGACCCATCTTCTCGTTCTCTGTAGTGGGAATTCCAGATAGGACCCTGTGAAGGAATTGACATGGGTGATCATCTCTGGGTGGCCCGTTTCATCTTGCATCGCGTGTGTGAAGACTTCGGAGTGATCGCCACCTTTGATCCTAAGCCCATTCCTGGGAACTGGAATGGTGCCGGCTGCCACACCAACTTTAGCACCAAGGCCATGCGAGAGGAGAATGGTCTGAAGTGAGTGCTGCCTCCTGCTGGGGCCATTTCACTCTCTCTGCAAGAATACCTGCCAGGGGTTTGATGTACTGGGGATGAGTACATCAAGCTGCCTTCCCAGCTGGGGCCTTTAGCTTCAAAAACTGTCTTCTGATCCTATCATTTTGTTCCTATTTGAAAAGTACCCCCAGAATACTCTTCAAGAGTAGGGTTCAAGGATGGTGATGGGGAAAGTTGACACAGATGAATGCGTTTGAAAATCTTTAGTAAGAACTAAATTAGTAACAATACAAGCTTCTGAATGAGCTTAATGCCTGTGGGTGGGAGAGAGTTTCATTGGGACATCTACTGCCTGCCCAGCACTAAGAGACATAGGTTACAAGGCAGGGTGCTGCCTTTGTGGAGAATTTCTTTTCCTGGGGCCATGTTTTTGTGAATTGGAGCCTAGAAAACAGTCTTTGGTAGATGAGGCACTCCATTCTTGGATCCACATCTGCTCCTTGAAGGGCGGGTTTCCTGATGGCAGGTTGGACCCTCATCTTGTTTGTTTCTTCCAGGTACATTGAGGAGGCCATTGAGAAACTAAGCAAGCGGCACCAGTACCACATCCGAGCCTACGATCCCAAGGGGGGCCTGGACAATGCCCGGCGCCTAACTGGATTCCACGAAACCTCCAACATCAACGACTTCTCTGCTGGCGTGGCCAACCGTGGTGCTAGCATCCGCATCCCCCGGACTGTTGGCCAGGAGAAGAAGGGCTACTTTGAAGATCGTCGCCCATCTGCCAACTGTGACCCCTTCGCCGTGACAGAAGCCCTCATCCGCACATGTCTTCTGAATGAAACCGGCGACGAGCCCTTCCAGTACAAGAACTAAGTGGACTAGACTTGCAGCCCTCAAAACCCCTCTTAATTCTACATCTTACTCCCACTCTCACCCCTCTCAATATCATAATAGCTATAACTCAAAGGGTGGAATATCAAGGTTCTTTTTTTTTTTTTTTAATTCCTCACACCCAGTTAATATTTCTTGCTTTCTTTGGTCAGGATTGAAGGGGTCAGGTTCTTAATCACTGCACAACCACCTACCTACCCCTGCCCTTTTCTTTTTCCTATCACTGAAGCTTCCTAGTGCATTAGTTGGGAGGGGGGGCGGGGAAACATAACCACTGCTTCCATTTTAATCAGGTGTGTTTGTCCAATAGGCATAGCTCTCTGGACAGAGAGCCCAGTCATAGTGAAGAGATGGGGAGGACTTTATCTGAGTGGTTACTGAGTGGGGGACAGGGGTGCTGGATTCTCTGGTTAGGTTAGGATTTCCCTTCTTGGTGGGAAGTTCTATTACTTACAAAGTTGTAACCAACTTTCTATCAAAAGTGAGAATTAGGGGGGAAGGAAGGGTGGGAAGTCAGGTAAGAAAACACCCTAGATCTGGTGTGGTGCTTCCCTTGTCTGGGGCTCAACGCCCTGACAGGCTCTGCATAAATAGATGGATAGCCCTACCTTAAAAGAAAAAGTTCTCATTGTGTGGTCCTCCATTTATAACACAAAGCAGAGTAGTATTTTTCTATTTAAATGTAAAAACAAAAAAATTATATATATGGGTGTGCAGATAAATGTGTGTTTTCTCTTTAGGGAGAAAAAGCCATTCTGGTTACGGGGAACCCAAATTTGAGACAAGTAGTCTGGTTAGAAATAAGGATCTCCTTTTGAGTGGGCATGGGGATGGGGGAGGCTATGCTGGAAAAGTTGGCTGTTTGGGGCTGTTATTCCCTCGCTACCACTTCAGGGCTTCTCTCTGCCCTGCTCGCACTTCTGGGGAGGCTGATGTTGGTTGGTTAACAGGTGGAAGCCCATGATAGCAGTAGCCATCACCTGAGCCCCAGGTTTAAAAGACACACATGTACTTGTACACACAGGGGTTTGGAAATATGAGTTGGCTGGTCAACTTGAGCATGTTACTGACAAGTGGGTATTGGGGTTATTTTCCGGTGGGACTAGCATGTCACTAAAGCAGGCCTTTTGATAATATTAAAAAAATTTTTTTTTTTAAGCAAAACAGAATTTTAGATTTTAATCCTATTTGTAGGGTTTCTAAGTCTTTGTTTTACAGAATTGCTTGTTTGCCTCAGCTGTCTCCTCCCCGTCTCTGCTCTGGAGGAGATGGGACAAGTCTGGAGTCCAAACAGTTGTAATTTTGTATCTTGGTGTCTGTTCTCTGAGTGTGAAATTATTCCCTTCCTTTGTTAAGATTCCTGAGGAGTTACTATTTTTTTTTCTTTTATAATAAAAACAAACCCCACTTTTGTCCTTAAATTTTCCTTACTGTTTCTGGCTGTTTTGTGTTGGTTGCAGAAAGTGGGCTGTGGTTTTTTCCTTACCATGACAATTTCTAATTGCCATGTATAGTATGTTCAGAGTTAGATAACTCTTCATTGTAAACAAACTGTATTAACTGCCCAGAGCAGCTCTTATAAATGTTAGGTTGATTTATAAGATCTCTTCTGACTTTTGTGATTCTTTTAAGTCCCTATGTGCCACTTCATTTCCCTTTTACTACCAAAAAAGGAGTTGTTTTTTTTTTTAAGAGGCAAAGTAAGTTCAGGTATACTTGTTTTTGGAATTAAAGAATCTTTCCTGAGGCTTATTGCCAACCAGCCGCATCCTATGCTTTGGGAATCTGGGGTGTCTGGGTTAAGGCCTATCCCGGCCCTAAAGTTTAAAAGTTTGCAGCTGTGTACAAAACCCAACTCTCCCCTCCCTGTGCTCCAGAGCTTGCCTTTGGCCTATCACACTATCATGTTTTGAACACTGGCTTGATTTTATTGCAGCCTAGTCTGTTTGCAACTGGTCTCACTGTCCCTACTCCATTTCACCTTCTGCCCAGCTGCCAGTGGTTCATCTAAATAGCAAATATTGACCACGTTGCTACGCTGGTTAAAGCCTTCCGAGGCTGACCTAGCTCTGAGGGCAAGCCAGCCCCAGATACGCCTTGATAACGCTTTTCCTTGCACTAGTGAGCTGTTCACGATGCCCCCAGAGGCTGTGGAGACACCTGTATGCCTCTGCTCTTTGTCCCTGGAAATTCTTCAACTTCCTACTTGAGTTTATTTCCTTATCAAGCTGGGTAGGAGCTCCATCCTCTGTGGCGCACACACCTCCAGCAAAAACAGTCATCCAATAGGTTCACTTTGTCAGGTTTCAGGTGGTAGGCAATAGTAACTAATTACCTTTTAAAAAGACGGCGTCCTCTATCAGTTTGGAGGTAGTTGCAGCCTGTTAACAGCAGATTTAGACATGAGTTTTCTTTGGGCAAGTGTGTATCACTCTAGTCTTAGGTAATCCTCGACCTTTTTATCTTGTTTTGGAAGGTTCGCTCAGTTGTGTCAGACTCTGCAACCCCATGGACTATACAGTCTGTGGAATTCTCCAGGCCAGAATACTGGAGTGGATAGCCTTTCGCTTCTCCAGGGGATCTTCCCAACCCAGGGATCGAACCCAGGTCTCCTGCATTGCAGGTGGATTTTTTACCAGCTGAGCCACAAAGGAAGCCTAAGAATACTGGAGTGGGTAGCCTATCCCTTCAGTGGATCTTCCCAATCCAGGAATAGAACCGCGGTCTCCTGCATTGCAGGTGGATTCTTTTTATTTTTTATTTATTTATTTTATTTATTTATTTATTTTAATTTATTTATTTATTTTTTCAGTGGGTTTTGTCATACATTGACACGCTTAACCAACTGAGCTATGAAGGAAGCCTTTGGAAGGTTAGGCCCTGACATAATTTTCAAAGTAGGATAATCTTTACCTATTTGTTTGCTGGGTGTGGTCCCAGTCAGCACCATGTTGCAGCATGATTATTAAGAGTGCCCTCTTGCTCTTGGCATTTTCCAGGTTTTGCTGCTAAATTATTTCAACTGAAGCTCTGTTTCCCTCTCCCCAGCCAAAGTCAGTTTCCCTTCCCTGGGTCACCCCCACCCCCAACAGACCCCACGGTTCTTGGGAGCAGGGGGTGGGTTAGGGTTGGCATATCCTGTACAGTGCAAGCACTACATTGAGTAGATAAGCCAAGCAAGCTGTTTTTGTGCTCATTGTAACCAATTCTCCAAAGGACAGAAAAGGAATTCTAAATGTCTTCAGGATCTAGGTGGAAACAACCAGTATATTTCCTTCTCCACCCTCTTAGGTAGAGTTAGCTTTGGCCTACACGTCACAGTGCAATCCCTTTGTATTTCTAAGGTGTTTTCTTATAGCTCATTTAGCAGACACTGGGTTACTTGATAACTTTATCAGTGACAGGTTAGATGGAGACTGACGGTCAAGACTTCAGCCTTAAAGCGACAGGCCAGTACTCACAAAAGGATGAGTTCCCTTAATTTCATCCTGTCGGTGACTGGATAGGAGCTGAATGACAACACAAGCTAACAGAAGAATTAATGTTGTTTAGTCACTAAGTTGTGTCTGATTCTTGTGAACCCATGGACTGTAGCCCGCCAGGCTCCTCTGTCCAAGGGCCTTCCCAGGCAAGAATACTGGAGTGGTTGCCTTTCCTTCCCCTTCCAGGGGATCTTCCCAACCCAGGGATCAAATCCGCATCTCCTGCATTGACAGAATTCTTTACCACCGGGCCACCTGGGAAGCCTGTAAGGAGCTAATAGAGGATTCCAAGGAGTTCCTTGGATGGTTACTATTGGGATCATTTAACAAGCCATATCTGTACCACTGTGTAGGATGGCAGTGCTGTGCCAAGCTGCCTCAGTCGTGTCCAGCTCTGTGACCCCATGGACTGTAACCTGCCAGGCTCCTCTGTCCATGGAATTCTTCAGGAAAGAAAACTGGAGTGGATTGCCATTCCCTTCTCCAGGGATCTTCCTGACCCAGGGAATTGAACCGGCATCTCTTACGTCTAACCCGCATTTGCAGGGGGGTTCTTTACCATTAGTGCCACCTGGGAACACCTAGCGGATAAAAGAGCTTCCTAAACAAATACTTGGTGCCAGGGTTTCAAAAATTTCACCAAAGGCTTCAGTGAGGTTAATTTCATCTACTCCTTGGCCCTTATACCAATAGAAGTGCAAAGTCTGAAAAGTAACTTGCTATCCCAAAGAAAGCCTGTCACTCACACAGCTTTGTGACTGTAAACTTCAAAAACAGGCAAGGATCCTGTTTTTCTTTCTCAGGACTGTATCCTTACCTGTCATGTTGTCTGCAGGACTTGTCTAATGAATTATTTTTAAAGTATCAGTTTTGGGAGCTCTAAGCCCACAGCTCTATTGGGTGGTGTTAAACTCATAAGGTCTTGGTGACCTGGCTATGTTTTAACTCTGGTCATGGCACTAAGATGAAGTTCCGTTTTATTGAATTTTTAATGACTGCTGGCTTGGTTAATTCTGGCTGGAGTCAGGCTGCCAAGAGCCCCATGTTGTTTTATGAGTCGTAGCAATTCATCATGTCATTCCAAAGGCTTCAGGTAAATTGCTACTGTAAATAATCTGACTTGACTAGAGCCTGATCATTTTATAGCCTTTAGCTCAGCCATTCATTAAAAAAGAAAAAGTCAACTTGATTTTGTAATAGATATACACACATATACAAAATAAAGACATATACCATATTGAGACATATATGTACACATTAGATACACAATAGAAGCATCCTACACAAACCTTTTGCAAAAATTATAGCACCTTACAAAGGAGACAGGAATTTATGAATATCTCTTTCAGAAGTAGTATACATTAAAGTGGGTTCACTGGTCTGAGAAGCTGTCACCAGGAGTAGGGAGTCAAGACATAGATGCTATAATCATTCTCAAAGCACAGTTCTACTGCCAACACTTTCTAATTCTACCCTCTGCTGTGCTTAACAGACAGGAGGTTCTCGGGCACTGCCAACTAATTGATTATCTATAATTCACTGCCTGGAGCCCCTCTGATATGAAGGGGGTGGTGTCCTACCTAGTTCCATGTTACAGAGGAAGTGTCTGTGTTGTTCCTATTGTCACTTGATGACTTGCTTTTGGAGGGCCTTGGACCTCAGCAAGCTGTCCTTTTTCTCACGGATTTCAGATTAAGTTACTTGCATCGTCTTGAGGTTGTCGCTGTCTCAGCTTCCTCTACTCCTCCACCTTATGGCGTAGTCAGCAGATTTGCAGACTTAACTCCAGTGGGTGCACACTCATCAAATCTAAACTCTGGGGCTTCCCTAGCAGTCCATTGGTTAAGACTGTGCTTCCAAAGCAAGGGGCATGGGTCTGATCCCTGGACAGAGAACTAAGATCCCACAAGTCGAATGGTGCTGCAAAAAAAAAAGTCTAAAATGTCCATGGCAGCCTTTCTGCACTTGCCTTTTTCAATGAAAGTTCAGAATAACTCCTCCTTTGTCACTATTATTCTGCTCTATTGACATTAAATGGGGAGGCATTCAAGATACCTCCAAAATTTATGGGGACCAAATAGACACTATTTTTTTTTTTTTGGTGTTTTGGTGGAAACAGGAATGAGGGGGACAAGTGAATAGAAATTCTTCCTCTTCTTCATTCCCCTCCCTCTTACAGCTAAGAATGTCACTAGCATCATGAGACTGGTATGAGACTTCTGGTATGGGCCTATTGCTATGTATACTAAGATTATCTTATATTATCCTCATAATTTTTTGAGCTGTTCTGATGACTATTCAAATAATGCTATATAATAAAGTATGGCATCATATTGGTAGAAGGGAGGAAAGAGGATATGGGCCAGTGAGAGGGTGATGAGGGAGGGGCAGAAAAGAACGCTTTTCTGGTCTCTGGGAAGGAATTTGCGATATATTAGGAGCTGAATTGAGAGGCAGAATAGTAGGAGAATCCACTTCCCCAGGGCTTTCTTCACAAGAGAGGATCTTAGAATGAATGCATGATCTGGTGGTCCCAGGGTTAAGAATCCACCTTGCAGCGTGGGGGATACAGGCTTGATCCCTAGTCCAGGAAGACCCCACATGCCTGGGAGCAACTAAGCCCATGCACTGCAAGTACTGAAGCCCGTGTGCCCTGGAGCCTTCAGGCTGCAACTAGAGAGAGTCCTTGTGCCACAACGAAAGATCTGCATGAGGCAACAAGATCCCGTGTGCCACAACTAAGACTTGATGCAGGCAAGTAAATAAATTAAATATTTTAAAAAATAAAAAAGTGAATGAACTGGGCTCTTCCTCTCCAAACAACCTATCTCCAGACTCATTCCTAGGTAGGCTTAGGAATCAGAAACTCCCACCCTATTAACATCTTTACATAAGTGCATTCTGGCCTAGTCTACTTAAGGCACTTAACCATGTAAGCCTTTGGTGAATGTTTATTGAATTAACAGAAAGGTCATTGCCAGTGCCAGTCAGTAGCTAAAAGAAGTGGCTAGGAGCCTGGGGTGGAGGGTGACTGTGGGGGTGGGAGAGCATTAATCTTAGATGTTAATAATTTGTGTATGAGCTTCCTCACTCATGTAGTTAACCCCTAATTACCTGGTCCAGAAATATTCTCCTCTTCCTGATTCCAAAGGCAGGCCTTCAAGGATGATCATCTGTATCCTGGAAGCAGCTGAGGCTTGCAGGCTCCTCCCTTCCCTAAGGAGGGGACAGTTGGGAACATAGCTAGACTCAGTTCAGTTCAGTCACTCAGTCATGTCCAACTCTTTGAGACCCCATGGACTGCAGCACGTCAGGCCTCCCTGTCCATCACCAACTCCCAGAGTTTACTCAAACTCATGTCCATCGAGTCGGTGATGCTATCCAACCATCTCATCCTCTGTCATCCCCTTCTCCTCCCACCTTCAATTGTTCCCAGAATCAGGGTCTTTTCAAATAAGTCAGTTCTTCACATCAGGTGGCCAAAGTATTGGAGTTTCAGCTTCAGCATCAATCCTTCCAATGAACACCCAGGACTGATCTCCTTTAGGATGGACTGGTTGGATCTCCTTGCAGTCCAAGGGACTCTCAAGAGTCTTCTCCAACACCACAGTTCAAAAGCATCAATTCTGCGCTCAGCTTTCTTTATAGTGCAACTGTCACATCCACACGTGACCACTGGAAAAACCATAGCCTTGACTAGACGGACCTTTGTTGGCAAAGTAATGTCTCTGCTTTTTAATATGCTCTCTAGGTTGGTCATAACTTTCATTCCAAGGAGTGTCTTTTAATTTCATGGCTGCAGTCACCATCTGCAGTGATTTTGGAGCCCCAAAAAATAGTCTGACACTGTTTCCACTGTCTCCCCATCTATTTGCCATGAAGTGATGGGACCAGATGCCAGGATCTTAGTTTTCTGAATGTTGAGTTTTAAGCCAACTTTCTCACTCTCCTCTTTCATTTTCATCCAGAGGTTCTTTAGTTCTTCTTCACTTTCTGCCATAAGGGTGGTGTCATCTGCATATCTGAGGTTATTGATATTTCTCCTGGCAATCTAGATTCCAGCTTGTGCTTCTTCCAGCCCAGCATTTCTCATGATGTACTCTGCATATAAGTTAAATAAGCAGGGTGACAATATACAGTCTTGACGTACTCCTTTTCCTATTTGGAACCAGTCTGTTGTTCCATGTCCAGTTCTAACTGTTGCTTCCTGACCTGCATATAGGTTTCTCAAGAGGCAGGTCAGGTGGTCTGGTATTCCCATCTCTTTCAGAATTTTCCACAGTTTATTGTGATCCACACAGTCAAAGGCTTTGGCATAGTCAATAAAGCAGAAATAGATGTTTTTCTGGAACTCTCTTGTTTTTTTGATGATCCAATGGATGTTGGCAATTTGATCTCTAGACTATCTGGCATTAAATGATTCATTTGCACATAAATTGGCACCATCCTAATAGAATCAGCCTGAGATAAGCTATGCACACCCCTGAAGTTCCTTTTGGATTTATCATTCTGTGCAGTAAACCATGTCCAACAGTGAAATGAAGCAGTTAAGGGCTGAATTTGCTTTCTTGGGAGACGAGTGATTTCAACTGACAGTTATTTGTTTGTGATCAACGTTCACAGCTGAATTTAAAAAGTTAGGGATGTTGGAGAAGTTTGAAAGAAATGAACAAGTCATACCTTGACACAGCTTTTCTTTGGGGGGGAAAATATAAGACAACGTTTTAGTATGAATAATAATAGGAATATTTAACCTATTTAAAACTCATTTCTTCTAGGTTAGAAGAATTTCTCTCTGTTTGAAGACTCTGGCTATGTGTAGGAGTCTTAAAGCAGATGACAATCTTCCCCAGGGAGGTCAGCCCAGTAGTCTCCACCCCTGCGGGACCTTCCACTTTGAAAGCATTGAAGTGTGTTATCCATCATTGTCTCATAGCTGGTATGGTCTCATAGTGGTAAAGAATCCACCTGCCAAGCAGGGGATGCGTGGGTTCGATCCCTGGGTCGGGAAGATCCCCTGGAGAAGGAATGTCAACCTGCTCCAGTATCCTTGCCTGGGAAATCCCATGGACAGAGGAACCTGGTGGGCTGCAGTCCATGGGGTTGCAAAGAGTTGGACATGACTCAGCGACTAAACAACAAGTTTCCTGGGGTCAGGAATCTGGGAGTGACTTAGCTGGGTGGTTCTGCCTCAGAGTTTCTCAGGAGGCTAAGGCAAGCTGTCAGGGCTGCAGTCTGTGAAGATCTGACTGTGCTGGAGGATCTGCTCCCAAACTCAGTCGCATGCCTGGGCAGGAGGCTGCATCCCTTCTCACACGGGCCTCTCCACAGTGCTACTCATGACATGTCGTCCTTCACAGTGAGTAAAGCAAAAAAGAAAGTGAAAGAGAGAGGGAGGTGGAAGACATACTCTTCCTATAACCTAATCTTGGAAGCGATATTCCATTACTTTTGCCATGCTCTGTATGCCGGAAGTGAATCACTTTGAATCACTAAAATTGTTCCACACTTGGGACTTGCCTGGTGGTCCAGTGGCTAAGATGCCCAATGCAGGGGACTCAAGTTGGAGCCCTGGTTGGGGAACTAGATCCCACCTGCCACAGCTAAGGATTCTGTATGCAACACCTGAGAGCTGGCACAGCCAAATAAATATATAAAATAAAACATAAAATAAATTTGGTCCATGCTTAGAAAGAAAAGCTCCACCTCTTGAGGGGAGGAGTATCAAAGGATTTGTGGGCAAACCCTTATATATATCAGGATGGGCATCTTTGGCCTTGAGACAATAGTAAGTATTACCTGGGGAACAAGTATTTTATTTATGGTTTTTTCTTTCCTTCCTTTGATTCTTGTTCTTAATTATTCCCACTTGTCTGTCACAGAGTGGAATTAAGGATTTCCCATTCAACATTTGCACTCAATTGGGAGTGAAGGGTGATATGGTTACTTCCTTCCCTTTTTCCATCCCCAACAGCACACGGGTGCTCTGGGAGCCATACAGGGAACCCAGAGCAGGCAAGAAGATAGAAGCAACATTTCCAGGGACCAAAAAAGCCCCAGAGTGTGTATGTGCATATAAAGTGAATTCCCAGACTGGGCTCCTATAGGCTTTCTAAAGCCAAGCGCAACCCCTGCATTCATATTAGCTCCACTACAAGCCCAAACCTTCATGCTCCTCTGTGAGAGGTTTCCTTCCTGTCAAAGATGCCCTTGATGGTCACTGTAATCCATATTTCACCTGGGCTAAAATGTTTGGAGAACATATATACACAATAAGATGGGTTCCCACTAAATCTGGTTCCTGTCTAATCCTAAAAACTGATAATATTATAGATCATCCCTTCTCCCGATTGATACTTAGGGGAAAAAGGCAAATCCTCAGCAGAACGAATGCAGACTGAGAACCTCCCAAAAACCTCTATGTTCTTACCACAGCATTCCCAGGAGAGACCTCTGTGGGGTTGCATTAATATTTCTGCCTGAATAATCAAAATCTGGGAGCCAGGGGCATCTCCCAGGGGATAAGGTTAACATCAGTCACTTCCGGGAGCTTGAAACTATTGATATGATCCTGCCATTTGTCTACACAACTACTGAGAAACCAATAAATACTTCTAGGGGCTACTAAGCTAGTGTGGATTGTATGGTTTTCAGTAGACATGCTGACTTATTCCAGAGGTGGTGGCAGAGCATGGAAAGAATGGAAGGTTCTCCTCTCAGATCTCACATGTGTCTAATCACTGTCTCTTTGCTACCACTCACTCCACCCCCACTGTCCCTGGTCTCTGACCTGTTCTTCCTCTGCCTTTAAACAGACTGGAAAGCTCTAAAACCTGACTGAGTTCATCTCAAGAGACAGATGTCTGGTGCCCTCGGAACATGTCAGCCCTTTACTACTTAAGTGAAAGTGAAAGTCGCTCAGTTGTGTCCTACTCTTTTCGACCCCAAGGAATTCTCCAGGCCAGAATACTGGAGTGGGTAGCTTTTCCCTTCTCCAGGGGATCTTCCCAACCCAGGGATCGAACCCAGGTCTCCCACATTACAGGCAGATTCTTTATCAGCTGAGCCACAAGGGAAGCCCAAGAACACTGGTGTGGGTAGCCTATCCCTTCTCCAGCAGATCTTCCCGATGCAGGAATTGAACCAGGGTCTCCTGCTTTGCAGGTGGATTCTTGCAGGAGACCCCAGTTCAATTCCTAGGTTGGGAAGATACCCTGGAGAAAGGAAAGACTCCAATATTCTTGCCTGGAGAATTCCATGGACAGTCCATGGGGTTGCAAAGAGTTGGGCACGACTGAGTGACTTTCACTTCATTCTCTCTCTAGTGATTTCTGCTTATCCTCCTGGCAATGAGTCCAAGAAAGCCCAGAAGCGCTGAGCACGAGGTGTTTTCCTTCCATCTGAGTTTCACCCAGAACAGCATGACAGGCAGCAGGGTTATTTTGCTTTCATGAGCCATATTATGTAACTAAAATTTTGAACAGCAATGCTGAGCTAACTGAGACATCACAACAGAAGGGGAAGGGAAGAGCAATCAAAGACATGGAGAGATGAGACCTCCCCAGTGATCCAGTGGTTAAGACTCCACACTCCTAAAGCAGGGTGCAGGCATTTGACTCCTGGTTGGGGAATGAGGCTCCTGCTTGGTGCCAAAGAAAAGAGAAGTGGAGCAAGAACATAGAAAGAGGGCAAGAAGGAAGGAGGGGGAAAGTGGGAGAAAAAATGGAGGGCCGAGTGGAGGTGATGTTTAATTGCTAAGTCTTGTCCGACGTGGAGATAAGGAGACTATTTATTTCTCTTGCTTATCTCTTGGTCTCCAGAGATAAGCTATGCTACCTAAAAAGTTCTCTTCCCCTCCTTTGAGCTGGGTTGGAGGCTTCCTTCGGGTCACCATTTTTGGAGGAGCCTGTTGAGTGCCAGCTGCCTGCAGGCATAACCCCAGGACCCACTGGTGTCCGAGGAGGCTGCAGCTGCACGGTATATAGCACAAAGTGTTCTCAGTGGCATACAAACTGGCATGACACTGCCTCCATTCACTCGGCCTCCACACAATTCCACGCTGACCGCATGGGTCAGGGGCTGGTGAGTGGGAAAGCCCCAGAGGGTTTTGGAGACCTGAGGCCTTCTCTTCTGCCGTATTTCAGAAGATTAGAGCCCAGTCTCACCTACTTCCTCACCCACTTCCAGGAACTTGAGTAGTCACCAGGGACAGGTGTCAAAGACAGGGGGAAGGGTTCTGAGTTTGTACCCACAAAATGTCACTTGGTTTCATTTACTTGTCGAATGAAAGCTGAAGCCAAAAGCAGTGGTGCTGAAGCAGGGATGACCTGCTCTATGTCCCAGGCCAGACGTTGCACTGACCTTTGGTATCAAAGATGTTGGTGTAGGAATGTGAATCCTAGAATATCTGAACTTGGAAGTCAGCCTAGGGCAGTCACCTAAACTTTCTTTTTGGTTATTCCTCTCTTGGACACTCTGGTTAAAACATGCAAACAGAAGGAGTTACAGATAGTTATGGATACCCTTCTCAAATATGCTTTATTTATCATTTCGGTGTGTTCAAAGTCTTCCTGAAGCCCAACCAGGGAATCAGGTTTAAAAACTCCTGCCCAACAGGTCATTTTGCACAGAATTCCAAGTTCAGGAACTGTTTTTATAGCATCCATTAAAGGCGATCATGCAATTTAAGCTCAAGCTCTATAAGGCAGGGAGGTCATTCTATCATAAGAAAGTCCTTCCTATTTATGAAATGCTTTATGCTTTTCTTCATGATGAGGTAAAATTTGCTTCTTTGCAGTTGTTGTTATCTTTTTTTTTCTCTTTTCTTTTCATCTTTATCCTCATTCCACCCTCTGAAATTACATAGGACTCATGTCTACATTGAGTCATTTCTTTTTCACATTGAACATTCCCAGTTACTTTTGTTCTATAATGACTTCTAGATCCTTCCCCAGCCTGTTCTCTCTCTAGATATTTTCTGGATCGTTGATCCAGTTCTAAAAGGTTGATTCTCTAGGACTATTCTAATAGGGGTAATTTCACAGTAAGTGCCTGCTTCTTTCTTCTTCTAGACATTAAATTTCTAATTAATGTAAGAAAAATTTTGCTGACTTTTTGAAAGTCTTATCACACCTGTTGCTTTGCAGTCTATTAAAACCCCTGAGAGCAGGAATCCATTGCTCTTAAACCAACATATACTGTGCTCTTGATTTTCAGGTTAGGTCTTCATAAGAATATAATATTTATCCTAAGTCAGAGAAATAGAAATATCATATGATATCACTTACATAAAGGAATCTAAAAAATGATACAAATGAACCTTTACAAAACAAAAACAGACTCCCAGACTTAGAGGACAAACTTATGGTTAACAGAGGGGAAAGATAGGTGGAGGAAGGATAAATTGGGAGTTTAGGATTGACACGTACACACTGCTATATTTAAAATGGATAACCAACAAGGACCGACTGTATGGCACAGGGACTCTGCTCAGGATTATGTAATGGCCTTAATGGAAGAGAATTTGAAAAAGAATAGATACATGTATATGTATAAACGAACCACTTTGTTATACACCTGAAACTAGCACAACATTGTAAATCAACTATAATCCAATATAAAATAAGCTGTTAATAAATAAATAAATACAATAGATAATCAACAAGGACCTATGTACAGCACAGGGAATTCTGCTCAATATTGTGCAATAACCTAACTGAGAAAAGAATTTCTATGTGTATATGTATAACTGAATCATTCTGCTGTATGGCTGAAACTAACACAACATTAAAATCAACTATAATCCAATATAAAATAAAAAAAATTTTTTTTAAAGTTTATCCTTGTTACAAATCACCTTACTGATTTTGGTACAAATTTTTCAAGTCACTGTGACCTTTTTGAATTCATCTTGTTTCTCCTTTTTGAGTCACTGGCAAATTATGTAACTGTATTACTATAAATTCTTCAATCAAATAAATGACAAAAAACAGAATGGAGGCAGATATAAGGAGAATATGTTGCTGCAAAACTATGAAAAATCTTCCTTCCAGGTTGGAATCAATTCATCAATTAACACTCTGAATATTCATTGTTCCACCAGATACCAATCCACCTAACTTTCATTTATCCAGTTTACATTACTTTTAATTTGTTTAGTTTACTCACAAGAGACTTTTTTCTTACTGGAATCAAGACAAATTTTGTCCTTATCTACTAGTTTAGTGACACTATTAAAAAAAAAAAGAAGAAGAAGAAAATAAAGGAAGGAAGAAAGAAAAGAAAAGTAGCCAGGTTGCCATGACTTGTTCTTAGTCTATTTGTTGTGATCAGACCTTTTGTTTCTAATTACCACATGATAATTTGCTTTCATGACTTTTCTAAAATTTTGTTGGCATTAAAAAGCTTACCAGTCTCGAGAAATTGTTTAATTCTTAGAAAGGTAGTCTCCCAAGACTGAAACAGGAAGAAATAGAAAATATGAATAGACCAGTCACAAGCACTGAAATTGAAACTGTGATTAAAAAACTCCCAACAAACAAAAGTCCAGGACCTGATGACCTCACAGGCGAATTCTATCAAACATTTAGGAAAGAGTTAACACCTATCCTTCTGAAACTATTTAAAAAAATTGCAGAGGAAGGAAAACTTCCAAACCCAGTCTATAAGACTACCCTCACTCTGATACCAAAACCAGACAAAGATACCACAAAAAAAGAAAATTACAGGCCAATATCACTGATGAACATAGACACAAAAATCCTCAACAAAATACTAGCAATCCAAATCCAACAACACATTAAAAAATCATATACCATGATTAATCTTTTGACTGCGTGAATCATAACACACCATGAAAAATTCTTAAATAGATGGAGTACCAGACCACCTTACCTGTCTCCAGAGAAACCTGTATGTGGGTCAAGAAGCAACATTTAGAACCAGACATGGAACAGTGGACTGGCTCCAAATTAGGGAAGGAGTACAACAGGGTTATATATTGCCATCATGCTTATTTAACTTATATGCTGAGTACACCATGTGAAATGCCAGACTGGAATCAAGATTGTCAGGAAAAATATCCAACAATCTCAGATATGCAGATAATACCACTACAATGGCAGAAAGTGAAGAGGAATTAAAGAACCTCTTGATGAAGGTGGAAGAGGAGAATGAAAAAGCTGGCTTAAAACTCAATATTCAAAAAACTAAGATCATGGCATCTGGCTCCATCACTTCTTGGCAAATAGAAGAGGGAAGAGTGGAAGCAGTGACAGATTTTATTTTCTTAGGCTCCAAAATCACTGAGGACTGTGACTGGAGTCATGAAATTAAAAGATGCTTGCTTCTTGGGAAAAAAGCTATGATAAACCTAGACAGCATACTAAAAGTCAGGGATATCACTTTGCCAACAAAGGTCTGTATAGCCAAAGCTATGGTTTTTCCAGCAGTCATGTATGGATGTAAGAGCTGCACCATAAAGAAGGCTGAGAACTGAAGAACTGATGCTTTTGAATTGTGGTGCTAGAGAAGACTCCTGAGCATCTCTTGAACTGCAAGATCAAACCTAGAGGAAACCAATCCCGAACATTCACTGGAAAGACTGATGCTGAAGCTGAAGCTCCAATAATTTGGCCACCTGATGCAAAGAACTGACTCATTGGAAAAGATTCTGATGCTGGAAAAGGCTAAAGGAAAAGGAAGAGATGGTTAGATAGCATCACTGACCCAATGGACATGAGTTTTCACAAACTCCAAGAGATAGTGGAGGACAGAGCAACCTGGTGTGCTGCAGTCCATGAGGCTGCAAAGAGTCAGATCCATCTTAGTGACTGAACAACAACAACATGATCAAGTGGGATTCATCCCAGGTATGCAAGGATTTTTCAATATCTACTAATCAACAAATGTGATACACCACATCAACAAATTAAAGAGTAAAAATGAAATGATCATCTCAGTAGATGCAGTAAAAGCTTTAACATAATTCAGCATCAATTTATGATAAAAACTCTCCAGAAAGTGGGCATAGAGGGAACTTACCTCAATATAATAAAGGCCATATATGACAAACCTACAGCTAACATCCTACTCAATGGTAAAAAGCTGAAAGCATTTCCTCTAAGAGTAGGAACAAGACAAGATGTCCACTCTTGCCACATTTATTCAACATAGTTTTGGAAGTCCTACCTATAGTGATCAGAGAAGAAAAAGAAGTAAAGGGAATCCTTGGAAAAGAAGTTAAACTGTCACTGTTTGCAGATGACATGATACTATACACAGAAGATCCTAAAGATCTACCAGAAAACTACTAGAGCTCATCAATGAAAATGGTGAAGTTGCAAGTTACAAAGTTAATACACAGAAACTTGTTGCATTTCTCTACATTAACAATGAAAGATTAGAAAGAGAAATTCAAGAAACAATTCCATTTACCATCACATCAAAAAGAATAAAATACCTAGGAATAAACTTACCTAAAGAGACAAAAGACCTGTACTCCAAAAACTATAAGATGCTAATGAAAGAAATCAAAGAAGACACAAACAAATGGAAAGATATACCATGTTTGTGGGCTGGAAGAATCAATATTATCAAAATGCTGTACCATCCAAGGCAATCTACAGATTTAATGCAATCCCTATCAAATTACCAATGGCATTTTTTCATAGAACTAGAACAAAAAAATCTCAAAATTTTTATGGGGACACAAACAACCCTGAATAGCCAAATCAATTTTGAGAAAGCAAAACAGAGCTGGAAGAATCAGGCACCTTGACTTCAGACTATACTACAAAGTTACAGTCATCAAAACAGTATGGTACTTACTCAAAAATAGAAATATAGATCAATGGAACAGAATAGAGAACCCAGAAATAAACCCACGTACCTATGGTGAATTAAGCTATGAAAAGGAAGCAAGACTACACAATGTTGGAAAGGCAGTCTCTTCAACAAATGGTGCTGGGAAAACTAGACAGGTACACGTAAAAAAAATGAAACTAGATCATTCTTTAACACAATACAGAAAAATAAGCTCAAAATGGATTAAAGACCTAAATGTGAAACCAGACACTATAAAACTCCTAAAGGAAAACAAAGGCAGAATATTCTCTGACATAAATCACAGCAATACCTTTTTTAAAAAAATCTGTCTCCTAGAATAATGGAAATAAAAACAAAAATAAACAAATGGGACCTACTTAAAAACTTTTGCACACCAAAGGAAACAACATACAAAATGAAAAGACAAGCCACAGATTGGGAGAAAATATTTGCAAATGATGTGATGAACAAGGGATTAGTCTCCAAAATTTATTAATACAAACAGCTCATGATGCTTAACAGCATCAAAACAAACAACCCACTCAAAAAATGGGCAGAAGACCTAAATAGACATTTATCTGAAGAATACATACATATGGCCAACAGGCACATGAAAAGATGTTCAACATTGCTAATTATTAGAGAAATGCAAAATCAAAACTACAATGAGATACTACCTCATACCAGTCAGAACAGCTATTATCAAAAAACCCACAAACAATAAATGCTAGAAAGGGTGTAGAGAGAAGGGAACCTTCCTACATCATTGGTGGGAATGTAAATTAGTACAGTTCTATGGACAACATATGAAAGTTCCTTCAAAAACTAAAAATAGAGCTACCACATGACCCTGCAAGCTTATTCATGGATGTATATCTGGAGCAAAACACGATCTGAAAGGATACACGCACCCCAATATTCATTGCAGCACTGTTTACAGCAGCCAAGACATGGAAGTAACCTAAATGTCCATCAACAGAGAAATGGATAAAGATGTGATACATACATGCAAATGGAATATTACTCAGCCATTAAAAAGAATGAAACAATGCCATTTGCAGCAACATGGATGAACCTAGAGATTGTCATATTGAATGAAATTAGCCAGACAGAGAAGGAGAAATGTCATATAACATCCCCTACATGTGGAACCTAAAAAGAAATGCTACTATTGAACTTACAAAACAAAAAGAGACTCAGAGTTAGAGAATGAACTTACAGTTGTCTGTACACACTGCTATGTCTAAAATGAATAACCCACCAGGACCTACTGTACAGCACATGGAACTCTGCTCAATGTTATGTGGCAGCCTGGATGGGAGGGGAGTAGGGGAAAATGAATACTTGTATATGTACGATTGAGTCCCTTCACTCTTCAGCTGAAACTGTCACACAACATCGTTAATCGGCTGTACGCCAATATAAAATGAAAAGATTTTTTTAAAAAAAAGGATTTGGGGGGGAAAAAAATGTAGCCCTCCCAGTAATGCCTCTGCCCCATTGCTTTACCTTCCCTCTCCGCAGAAGTAATCACAGCCTGAATTACACGTTACTCAGTCCTTTGCCTCACTTTATGGCTTGGCACACGTGTAATTTTAAACAACAGAGTGTTCGATTTCTGAATTAACTTGTTCAACACCTCTCTTCCCACTTAACTCTGAGAAGAGGAATTGTTTGGTTTCTGGTCTCTCTGGTCTGTTCTAGCCTCAAGCATGGCCTTTAGCACATAGCAGGGACTTAGATGTTTACAGATTTTATGTCTATTCTTGCAAAAAAAAAAAAAAAAAAAAAATTGCTTACCAGTCTTGTTGTTGTATGGCAGAAACCAACACAGCATTGTAAAGCAATTATCCTCCTACTGAGAATAAACTAAAAATAAAAAAGCTTACCAGTCTCACTGCCAAAATTTGTATTTTAAAACTTAGGGCAGCAATCACCCAGTGTACAGTATCCAGGCTTCCGTCGTGCTAAGGTTACTGAGAGTGGTTCCAAGAGCATTTTAGCAGGTAGTCCTCCCCTCCCCCACCCCCAGCTGGCCCCACTGTTTGGCAGGTGGTTAGCTGGGATTTTTGATTCTTTGCCTCGGGGGAAGGTTGGGTTGCTGGGTGGAAGCTGAAGCTGAGTGGAAATCTAAAGCTACTGGAAGCCTACCAGTCCTCAAGTAAGTAAGTAAGTAAGTGAAGTCGCTCAGTCTTGTCCAACTCTTTGCGACCCCATGGACTGTAGCCCCCAGGCTCCTCGGTCCATGGGATTTTCCAGGCATGAATACAAGTGAAAACTCAAACACTTTAAATCTTACCGGGAACAGGCACAGGGGGCTCCCCAAGAAAGGGAACCTCTGAAAAGATTTAAAGGAAGTACTTTTCAAGACAGAAGAGACATGGATATTGTTTTAGGGCCCAGGAAGGAGACAGGATTCATCTGAAGGGGCTGGGCCAGAGCAGTGAGCCAGCCACGTGCTTCCGGGGACTGCAGGCATTGACATCACCTGCAGCAGCCATTGGCCACCTTTTCCTTCTGTTCTGGGCACCAGGTAATTCTTCTGAATTTCTTTCCACCTCTAGGCAGGGCCAGAGACCCAGCAACCCAGGCTCGGCGTGAGCCAAGGGCACCACTGAAAGGAGGCGAGTAGGGCAGCTTTTGCGTGGTCAGTGCGGTCAGACGACTCACCCTGGAGATGCATTTGCAGAGCAAGGACACCTTTTACTTAGCTTGTAAATCTATTTGGAATGGCTGAGTAGAGATTCTGATGGAGAGTATGAGGTTGCTGAAGCTACCAGGGCACCTCAGTATCACTACTATTGCCTTCAGATTTAATTAAAGCAGAAGAAGTAAAATAACATTGTATGTGTGTAAATTCAGAGGTCTCTACCCTATCTTTGGCACCTTTTGACATCCATCCAAGTTCCTAGTAGATACTCAGCAAGTGTTGAATGAGTGGATGAATTCTTAATAGAGCTGAGTTACTCATTTATATTCCTTTGTCTTTTAGGCATGTGCTTAAAAAAAAAAAGTATAAACAAAAATCTCTATAATAAAAGACTATGTGTAAAGTTTTTGTATTTTTTTTAATTCTCCGCCTGGCATCAGTAATTACTGCATACTAGGTGCTGTTTTTTGTTTGTTTGGGTTTTTTTTGTTTGTTTTTATTAGAATAGTTATTTTACAATGCTGTGTTTGTTTTTGCTATACAACAACATGAATCCGCTCTATGTATACATATATTCCCCTCGCTCTTGAGCCTCGCTCTGCTAGGTTCTGTTGATCCATCTAACTCCACAAGAATCCTACGAGCTACAGTTACTATTGTTATTTCCATTTTACAGACAAAGCTGAGGCACGTAAAGATGAAGCCACCTGCCAAAGGCCACACATGAGTAAAGGCGTAGTTAGGATCTGATCCCAGGCAGTCCAGTTCCACAGGTTCCTGGAACTCCGTGGTCTGTCATCCTTAAAACGGCAATGGCAGTGATAACTGTCCTGAGCCTACCACTACGGCTTTGGGGACATAGTATATGTGAAAGCGCTTTGTAACTTGCGCAACGTGGCATTGTCGTACATTAATTTTAGTTACTTACAAGTGTAACAGAGCCCTTTCTCTTGTTTTAACTTTTTGTAATGTGGCCAGTTTTATTTTGTGTCCTTGGCTCCTACTCCTTTATGTTTCAGAAACGGAACGTTTCTAACTCAGGTTAAGTTTGACTTCTCGGTTCCTCTGAAACCTCTCCTAACTCGAAATGGCGTAAATCAAAGAAGCGATCACCTCGGTACACGTCTTGCTAATGGAGGCACAAATTAAACTGAGATAAAGCATAAGTGCTCATAGACACAGTTCAAAATTATGGCGGCTTGTGGAGGGAAGGGGTGGTTCAGAGAGTTTGGGTTAGACATGTACACATTGTTATATTTAAAATGGATAACCAGGACTTCCCTGGTGGTCCAGTGGCTAAGAATCTGCCTGCCAATGCAGGGGACACAGGTTTGATTCCTGGTATAGGAAGATTCCACATGCTGCAGAACAGCTAAGCCTACGAGCCGCAACTACTGAAGCCTGCACACTCTAGAGCCGCTGCTCTGCAACAAGTGAGAAGCCCACACACCACAACTAGAGTGTAACCCCTGCAGCAACAGACACCCAATGCAGTCAAAAATACATGAATGGAAAATAAATTTAAAAATGTAAATACGTAACCAACAAGGACATAAACTGTTTAGCATAGGGAAATCTGCTCAATGTCACGTGGTAGCCTAGATGGGAGTGGAGTCTGGGGGAGAATGGATTCATGTATATATACAGCTGGGTCACGGTGCTATGAACATGAAACTATCACAGCATACTCCAATATAAAATAAAAAGTTTAAACAAAAATAAAACAGACAAAAGGGATACAGACGCTTGATGCTGAGATGAGTGTGGCTCCCTGGGAAGGAGACTGGTGCTGCCACTCTGCTTGGGTCAGGGGGGCGATACTTGCTGTTTCTACAAAGTCTCCTGCAAAACAAACACTGAACGCTACTCTCAATTTTCGACTTTTTTTGTAAAAGCAAAAATCCGCTTTGGATTTGTTACCAAAACAAATACTAGGTCTTTAGGTCTTTCCTGAAATCAAAGGGGCATAAAGGAACCCAGAATAAGGTGAACCTCTGAAAAGTGGGGGATACCTGTATGTCAAATCCATTTGACATAATTTAATTATCACTTTTCTTTTGTGATGTGAAAAGACTAAGTGTAACGATAATTATTCTATTATATTCTTTTAAAAAAATTTTTGTATATGTATGTGTATATGTATTTGACTGTGCTGCGTCTTCATTGCCGCGCACGGGCTTCTCACTGCAGTGGCTTCTCGTTGCAGAGCACGGGTTCTAGGTGTGTGGGCTTCAGTAGCTGTGGCACATGCAGTCCTTCTGGACCAAGGATCAGAGCTGTGTCCCCTGCATTGGCAAGCATGACTCTCAACACTGGATTTACCAGGGAAGTCCAGATTCTATCATATTCTGAAAGAACTGCCACAAGGGCTAAAATGACCAGATGAAAGAAGAATAAAACAGCCAACTTGAATTTTCCACTATGATTCTCAGTTTCCTGGGCTCTTCACACCTAAGTACATATTAGCAACCTAACAGGCAACCTATTTCACCTTCGTGCTTAGTTGCTCAGTCGTGTCTGACTCTTTGCAACCCCATGGACTGCAGCCCACCAGGCTCCTCTGTCCATGGGGTTCTCCAGGCGAGAATACTGGAGTGGGTAGCCATTTCCTTCTCCGGGGGATCTTCCCGACCCAGGTATTGAACCCGGCTCTCGTGCACTACAGGCAGATTCTCTACTATCTGACCTACCAGGGAAGCCACAGTTAGTGTATTCCTTGACCATATAATTTTTGCTTTCAAAACACAGTGAACTTAGTTGTATGCTGTTTGTTTTTAACTGGTAGGGATATATTAGACTAAACTAGTAATAAGCTTTCACTTCCCCTCCACCTTTTCTTCAAACATCATAATCATGTATATAAAAGATGGCCCTCTACAGTTCCAAACTAACCGAAGAGTTCTGTGTTCCCAGCACCATCTTCTTTCTACAACTTTGGTAATGGGGCAACTTAGAAACTTGCAGAATGAGGGACCCCCACTTCCAGAGGAGGGAGAGAGCAAGTACTTATTTTTAAGACCCATTCCAGGGGCTTCCCTGGTGGTCCAGTGGCTAACACACTGCACTCTCAGTGCAGGAAGCTGGGGTTCTATCCTTGGTCAGGGAACTAGATCCCACATGTTGCAACTAAAGATTCCACCTGCCGCAACTAAGACTCAGCACAGCCAAAAAAAAAATAAGAACCATCCCATATAATTCTGCTCAATCAAATTTAGGAAATACCTCTTAGCTTCAGAGTGTGAGCCAACTCCTGATTCTGGACTCAAAGGATTTAGCTCACTCTCCATCTGGCATTAATTTACTTAAGTTCATCAAGAGTAATTCGCTATACTTGTAAGGTGGGACTCATAATACCCCAAGCTGCCCAAGGAACTTGTTGCTACAAAGCCTAGTCTCCTCACTCAGGGATTAGGAATATTCTGGACTGCATTTTGAATGGATCACCCAAAACTAATTCCATCAAGTCCCCATCCCTATTTTTCCCAATCTAGCCAGAGCTCCAAACCTCAGCCTTTATCACATGGCCTCTCATATCCCTGCTATTCCACATATCCCCTAACGTGGACCAATTTACTCCTCCCTTCCCCACAACTGACCTCTCCACTGTGCTCTCTAGAACTCCTGGCTTGTAATCAGCAGACTTTCTCTTTAATAAAATTTTTTTATTGGAGTATAGTTGCTTTACAACATTGTGTTAGTTTCTGCTGTTCAGTAAAGTGAATCAGTTATATACATACACACAGACACACATATATCCATTTTTTTTTTTTAAGATTTCCTTCCCATTTAGGTCACCACAGATCATTGAGCAGAGTTCCCTGTGCTATACAGTAGCTTCTCATTAAGTCTATTGAGCCACGCTGAGCATGTGGGATCCAGTTCCTTGACCAGGGGTTGAACCTATGTCCCCTGCACTGGGAGGGTCGTGTCTTAGCCACTGGACCAGCAGAGAAGTCCCCTGGACCAAGTGAAAAAGCAAGGTGGGTGCACACAAAAAGCAGACACACTAAAAACACACAAACTTCCAAATACATTTATATGCTTATACTCATAGACTATTCCTGGTAAAATTACAAGTACTGATAGTGACTTACTTGAGACAGGGATAAGAGAGAGTTGTTTGTGGTTGTTTTTCTCTACAGTTTGGAGTTTTAAAAAAAGCATGCATTTATCATCTTTTCCGGGGGAAAAAAGTGCCTACATTTTTTAAGCACATGGCTGTAAGTCTTCAGCACTGAGTCAGTGAAGAAGCAATGTCTGATCTTCTTGCCTTTGGGCAAGTCATTTACTCCTGCTGAGATTTTCCATCACCTACAACATGGTTACAATGATATACAGCCCTCAGGATTAAGTAAGGTCACTCTGTGGACGTGCCAAAGCACACGAGTAGGGAACACAGCCGGTGTCAAACGAATGCTCAGTAGCCTTCGTTTCTGTCCCTGCCACCATAGGTAGAGCCCTGGGTACATCATCTATTGCGGCTTGGGTTTCATTTCTTATGCCAGGAAAGTTGCTGTGAGTGCCACAGCTATTTAAATCAACTGACCTTTCCAGCTAAGTTTCCGGACAACCTCTATCTTAGGCTGGAGATGACTAAAGCTGCTGATGATGGAGGCAATTGGTGGTGTATTGGGAGGCGTGGCAGGCGTGGGGCTGTGCCTTCCTCAGACCCTGTGACTTACTGGCTCTCATGCTCTACAAATTTCTCTTTAGAGATGCCTGCCAGCCGCACACTGTAATCTCTGAGAAGACAGAAATAGCAGGGCTCATGGTTCCAACTCCTATTCTTTGGGAATGGGACTTGGGCCTGAAGTTTTTTCCTACCTTTGCCAGAATTTTAATTCCCTTTATTGCCTTGGCCACCTCAAGCCTTCTCCTGAGGGTGATGGAGCTTTGTCAAAGCAGTAGGATTGGGCTGGCAGGCTTTCCAGAGGACATGAACTAGAGAAACATGCAAGAACATTGTCTCCTTAAGAAGCACCATCAGGCTATCACTGTCCCACCTGGTTTGTTCAAGCCACATGACCTCACTAAGGAAAGTCTTGTGCTTTAAGCACCTCCCACCTCAATTTCCATCCGCTCCACGTATTTCTGTCTTCATCATAGAATCTAAACAAAAGCAATGAGCTTGCTTACTGCAGATAGTAAAATCACTCCCCACACACTACCACAACTGTTATAAAACTCTTCCTTGAATTAAGCTAAACTTGCCCAGGGTTCAACAGCTGCCATGGTTTCCACAGTTTTACGCAAATACCTTTATAGTATGAGAAGCAGCTTATACAGAGCTCTACTCGACCCTTAGGGCTTTCATTTATAAAAAGGTTTTACAAAGGGTTAATTTTATGTGTCAACTGGGCTGGCCCATGGTGCCCATTGTTTCTGTTTCCATGAAGGCATTTTTGTGTTATATCTCTTTCTTTTTTTAAAATCTTGGCTGTGCTGGATCTTCACTGGGGCATGCTGGCTTTCTTAGAGGATGGGCTCTGGAGCTCTAGGGCTCAGTAGTTGCAGCTCACAGGCTTAGTTGCCCTGAGGCATGTGGGATCTTAGTGTCCTGACCAGGGATAGAACCCACATCCTCTGCACTGCAGGGCAGAGTTTTAATCACTGGACCACCAAGGAAGTCCCTCTGTGAAGGTGTTTTTGGATTAGGTTAACATTTAAACTGATGGACTTTGGGAATTTCCTGGCAGTCCAGTGATTGGGACTCTGTGTGGCCACTTCAAGGGACACAGGTTTGATTCCTGGTTGGGGAACTAAGATCCTACAAGTCTCGGGGCATGGCCAAATAAAATAAAATAAATTGATGGACTTTGAGAAACAATGTGGATGGGCCTCATCTAATCTGTTGAAGAACGTAGTGAAAAAAACAGTGACTTTCCATGAGCAAGAAAGGATTCTGTTGCGACTCAAACTGCAACTCTTCTCTGAATCTCTACCTCTTTTGTATGTGCCAAGCCTCTGTAATTGCATGAGCCAATTCCTTAAAATAAACCTCTCTCTCTCTCCCTCTCTTTCCCTATCTCCTTCTCTATCTCACCTCATATATATATATATTTATTTATAGATAAGCATATATATATTTACAAATTTTGTCCTAGGAGAAAATAGGACCTAACTAGTTTTTACCAGCATCTTTACCAAGGTCAAAAAAAAAAAAAAAAAAAAAAGCATACATTGAAAAAAAACTAGAAAAAATATGTTAAATGTTAAAATTAAATACTAGAACTATGGTTGATTTTCCTACACCTAAAAATGTTTAGTAAGGTGAGAATGTATTACATTATGATGAAAATGTTTACAATTAATTTCTTAATAGGGAACCTTATGTTATGAAATGATTGAGTTTTTAAGTAAAACAAAGCAAAAATAGTGTGTTTGCCATGCAAATATAGCTTCAAATCAACCAGCCCAGGGCTCTCTTTCAACCGGATGCTGCCAATAAGACCCTCTAGGAATCCAGCTGAGAGTGGGGCTGCCCATCTCCCCAGATTCAGATGTGACCAACAGTCTATGAAGGCCAACTTCATACCAAGCTTGATCTGGGTGCACTTGCTCTCAGAGAGTATTCATCTGATTCTCACAACTCCTCTAAGTGTTCTCAGTGGCTTCAGTCATGTCTGACTCTTTGTGACCCCATGGACTGTAGCCCGCCAGGCTCCTCTGTCCATGGGATCATCCTGGCAAGAATACTAGAGTGGGTTGCCATTTCCTCCTCTAGGTGACAGGTACATTATTCTCACTTAGCAGATGAAGAGAATGAAGTTCCAAGAAATGATGTGATTTGCTTAAGGCTACATGGTTAGTTAAGAGGCAGAGCCAGGATTTGACATCTAATTTCCTAACTCCAGTCCCTATCATGGTTGTCTTTGCTGAAATCCCAGATGATGTGAGAGAGGGCAATACCCAGAGTCTGGTTCATTCTACATCAGCTTTTGTATTGGAGCAGGTATCGTGTAAAAAAAAAATGCTTATGATCAAAATTTTGTGTTTCAGTTCCAGGAATTGAGCCACTGCCCATTTTTTGGCCTTTTACAGTTGGCCTTGGAACTGTCATGGCACTTGGGGGTGTGCCATTTAGCTTGTTGTTGTTCAGTTGCTAAGTGCTGTCTGACTCATTGCAGCCCCATGGACTATAGCACGCTAGGCTTCCCTGTCCTTCACTATCTCCCAGAGTTTGCTCATATTCATGTCCATTGAGTTGGTGATGCCATCCAACCATCTCATCCTCTGTCGTCTCCTTTTCCTCCTGCCCCCAATCCCTCCCAGCATCAGGGTCTTTTCCAAAGAGTTGGCTCTTCGAATCATTGACTGGTTTGATCACCTTGCAGTTCAAGGGACTCTCAAGGGTCTTCTCCAGCACTACAACTCAAAAACATCAATTCTTTGGCACTCAGCCTTCTTGATGGTCCAACTCTCACATCTATACATGACTACTGGAAAACCATAGCTTTGACTAGTAACTCCTTTGTTGGCAAAGGGATGTCTTTGTTTTTTAATATGCTGTCTAGGTTTGTCATAGATTTTCTTCAAAGGAGCAAGCATCTTATAATTTCATGGCTGCAGTCACCATCTGCAGTGATTTTGGAGCCCAAGAAAATAAAGTCTGTCACTGCTTCCACTTTCTCCCCTTCTATTTGCCAGGAAGTGATGGGACACTCTTGAATGCTGAGTTTTAAGTTTTAGTTGGTTAGTGTATAACAATGAACATATAATGAGGCTCAAGGTCCACTGGAAGTTGAATCTTGTGCCATCTTGGACTCAGTCTTTTTTATCATGTCCTATGGTTCTGTCAACACAGAACATATTCCAACAACACAAGAGAAGACTCTACACATGGACATCACCAGATGGTCAACACCGAAATCAGATTGATTATATTCTTTGCAGCCAAAAATGGAGAAGCTCTATACAGTCAGCGAAAACAAGACCGGGAGCTGACTGGGGCTCAGATCATGAACTCCTTATTGCCAAATTCAGACTTAAATTGAAGAAAGTAGGGAAAACCACTAAACCATTCAGGTATGACCTAAATCAAATCCCTTATGACTATACAGTGGAAGTGAGAAATAGATTTAAGGGACTAGAGCTGATAGACAGAGTGTCTGATGAACTATGGACAGAGGTTCATGACATTGTACAGGAGACAGGGATCAAGACCATCCCCATGGAAAAGAAATGCAAATAGGCAAAATGGTTGTCTGACGAGGCCTTACAAAAGAAGAGAAGTGAAAAGCAAAGGAGAAAAGGAAAGATATTCCCATTTGAATGCAGAGTTCCAAAGAATAGCAAGGAGAGATAAGAAAGCCTTCCTCAGCGATCAATGAAAAGAAATAAAGGAAAACAACAGAATGGGAAAGACTGAGATCTCTTTAAGAAAATTAGAGATACCAAGGGAACATTGCACACAAAGATGGGTTCAATAAAGGACAGAAATGGTATGGACCTAAGAGAAGCAGAAGATATTAAGAAGAGGTGGCAAGAATACACAGAAGGACTGTACAAAAGAGATCTTCATGACCCAGATAATCACAATGGTGTGATCACTCACCTAGAGCCAGACATCCTGGAATGTGAAGTCAAGAGGGCCTTAGAAAGCATCACTACGAACAAAGCTAGTGGAAGTGATGGAATTCCAGTTGAGCTATTTCGAATCCTGAAAGATGATGCTGTGAAAGTGCTGCACTCAATATGCCAGCAAATTTGGAAAACTCAGCAGTGGCCACAGGACTGGAAAAGGTCACTTTTCATTCCAATCCCTAAGAAAGGCAATCCCAAAGAATGCTAAAACTACCACACAATTGCACTCATCTCACACGCTGGTAAAGTAATGCTCAAAATTCTCCAAGCCAGACTTCAGCAATACGTGAACTGTGCACTTCCAGATGTTAAAGCTGGTTTTAGAAAAGGCAGAGGAACCAGAGATCAAATTGCCAACATCCACTGGATCATCAAAAAAGCAAGAGAGTTCCAGAAAAACATCTATTTCTGCTTTATTGACTACGCCAAAGCCTTCGACCCTGTGGATCAAAATAAACTGTGGAAAATTTTGAAAGAGACGGGAATACCAGACCACCTGACCTGCCTCTTGAGAAACCTGTATGCAGGTCAGGAAGCAACACTTAGAACTGGACATGGAATAACAGACTGGTTCCAAATAGGAAAAGGAGTATGTCAAGGCTGTATATTGTTACCCTGCTTATTTAACTTATATATGCAGAGTACATCATGAGAAATGCTGGGCTGGATGAAGCACAAGCTGGAATCAAGATTGCCAGGAGAAATATCAATAACCTCAGATATGCAGATGACACCACCCTTATGGCAGAAAGTGAAGAGGAACTAAAAAGCCTTTTGATGAAAGTGAAAGAGGAGAGTGAAAAAGTTGGCTTAAAGCTCAACATTCAGAAAACTAAGATCATGGCATCTGGTCCCATCACCTCATGGCAAATAGATGGGAAGACAGTGGAAACAGTGTCAGACTTTATTTTTTTGGGCTCCAAAATCACTGCAGATGGTGACTGCAGCCATGAAATTAAAAGACACTTACTCCTTGGAAGGAAAGTTATGACCAACCTAGACAGCATATTAAAAAGCAGAGACATTACTTTGCCAATAAAGGTCCATCTGGTCAAGGCTATGGTTTTTCCAGTGGTCATGTATGGATGTGAGAGTTGGACTGTGAAGAAAGTTGAGAGCCGAAAAATTGATGCCTTTGAACTGTGGTGTTGGAGAAGACTCTTGAGAGTCCCTTGGACTGCAAGGAGATCCAACCAGTCCATCCTAAAGATCAGTCCTGGGTGTTCATTGGAAGGACTGATGCTGAAGCTGAAACTCTGGCCACCTCATGCGAAGAGTTGACTCATTGGAAAAGACCCTGATGCTGGGAGGGATTGGGGGCAGAAGGAGAAGGGGAGGACAGAGGATGAGATGGTTGGATGGCATCACCGACTCGATGGACATGAGTCTGAGTAAACTCCAGGAGTTTGTGATGGACAGGAAGGCCTGGCGTGCTGTGATTCATGGGGTCGCAAAGAGTTGGACATGACTGAGCGACTGAACTGAACTGAATTGATGGTTCTGTCATTCTTTTAAAGGTTGTGCCCTGCCCCCTTCCCTCCTGTTTCATGGAAATCCCATCAGGGGAGATTTGGCCTATCTGAAAGGACAAAGATTGCCTTGGGGAACATAATCCATTTCCAGGGTGTGTGCCATTCTTTTCCCTTCTAAATTCTTTTGGGGACTCCTGAAATGTCCCTATCCCTTGCCTGCTTTTGAAACAAGTGTTCACGGAGCTGCCCAGGCAGGTTCAAACAAACAGCTGCCAAAGCCCCAGCCCTTCCCCTGCCACATTTGCTGCTGCTGTGTGTAGAGTGGGATCTATGGCCATAAACACTGGAGTCAAGTTGCAGACACTCAGATTTCTAGCAGACTGTCCTTCTGCCCTGTGTTTTTGGTTAGGGGGATTTGAAGCCCCGTGCACGCCCCCTCCCTCCATTCCACGTTTCTCTGAGTCTTGGAGGACTGTGGCTCCCTCTGATTCCCAGTGTGTCTGGCATATGCTCTGGGCCTGGTGGTCCCAAGGGACCCTGGAGTGGAGGAGCGATTCCTCTACATTTTCAAAGCCAGACTTGGCTAAGGCCTTTCTGGCCTCTCTATTCTTTCCCCAAAATGAACCTCTCTAGAGTCCTGTATGATTACTAGACCACATTTGTCAGCAAGGAACCTGACTGTGGACTTAACCGAAAGAGGTTTATTTTTCTCACACAAGAAGTCAGAGGTGCGACTTCCATGGTGGTCCCAATGCCAGGAGGCCCAGGTTTGATCCTTGGTCAGGAAACTAGATCCCACACGTCACAACTAAGACCTGACACAGCCAAATAAATATTTTTTTCTTTTTTAAAGAGAGAGAGAGAGAATATCCAACCAAACAGAGAAATATGTCTCTTAAAAAAAAATTTTAAAAGGAAGCAGTTACCTGGGCAGGTAACTGCCCAGGCTATGCAGCAGTACTAGGATATAATCAAGGTACCAAACTCCTCAGAAGATGTTTTTCTCCACGATCCTTAGTATGTGGCTCTTCTCACAGTCTAAAGATGGCTTTTGCATCTCTTAGCATTACTGAGAAAGGATGCTGCCTTCTCTTCTTTGCTTTTAAATATGGGGCTTCCCAGGTGGTGCTAATGGTAAAGAACCCACTTGCCAATGAAGGAGACGTAAGAGATGCAGGTTCGATCCCTGGGTCAGTAAGATCCCCTGGAGTATGAAAATGGTAACCCATTCCAGTACTCTTGCTTGGAGAATCCCATGGACAGAGGAGCCAGGCGGGCTATGGTCCATAGGGTTGCAAAGAGTCGGATACGACTGAAGGGATTTAGCACACACATGAAAGCAATTATTTTAATTAATAAATGATCTATAAATTCACTGGCCTTGTAAAAATTTAGAACATTAAAAGAGAAGGCTAAAGGCATCCTTTCACCATTCCTTTTCCCAGTCCCTGGAAGTGAGCATTGTTATCACTTTTTTCTTTTCCTTCAGAACTTTTCCTACATATTTCATACATCTGTATATGCCCATGGAAAATATGAGGCTTTAAAAAATTTTCATTTGTATCATATTGTATGGATGGTCCTTCAACCTTTTTCTTCCCTTTCCAATTCAACTGTATATTTTGGCAATCTATTCTTTTATTACATGTAGCTTTCTCAAGATGTCGTCTACTTTCTATTTCTAAACTGTTTCCTGATATTTCCTAATATGAATATATTACTCTAGCTTCTTTAGCCAGTCAATCCCCTATTTAATTGACACATAGGTCATTTCCAATTTAGGATACTGAAGAAACATGATCCACAGATCATTCTTATACACATGCCTCTTTTGTATATATAGATACCATAAAATGAAATTTCTGGGTTTTAGGAGGCAGGCAATTTAAATCTTTACAGGTGTTGCCAGGTAACCCTCTCCTCGCATGCAGAGATAACCATATCTAAGACTGTGGTTTGTTCATCTTTAACTCCATTCAACCTTTAGGTCTAGCACAATCTAAGCTCAATAAATGCCTGCTGAATTGCATGCTCCACCAAGATTTTATATAGAGATGACCCAGTCAATTTGCTATTTCTGAGGCCTCCCTTAGATTGGTTTTTGTTCTAGAAGTTCACCCTATTGAGTCTAATGTTCTCTCTCTGTCTCTCTGTGAGACCTTAGTTCCCCAGCCAGGGATTGAACCTGTGCCCTTGCCAGAGAAAGCATGAAGTCCTAACCACTGGACCACCAGGGAATTACCCTCTCTCTCTTTACTCTTATACTTTGGCTCTTTCCTATTTTGAAGATCCAGGGAGAACAAACCTAATTCCAGTTTCATGTGATCTGTGCAGCTTATATCAGACTGAAGATTGCTGCTCTACCCCCATTTCCATGCCCATTTAAAATTTTTCAGGGTTTTTGTGAAGATAAATGAGATAATTTTTGTGAAAGTAGGTTGAGTTCTTTTCAAGGGTAGAATGTAATATGGCAACAACATGTCCCCAGTTTTTGAGGACAGATTCATTTCTATCTTGTGAACTCTTATTTCATACCATTTAAGATTTTAAATATGTAGTATTTTCATAGGGCTCAAAAATTTACAAAAGGTATACACTGAAAAGTCTTGTTCCCATTCTTATCCCCCATCCTTTTAGTTCCTGATTCCTCTTTTCAGGTCCCCACATAACTGTTTTAATTCATTTTGGGGTAGCATTCCATAACTTCCTTATTTAAACACAGATACTTAAATAAATTTTTGTGTTTCCTCACTCTGCCCCCCCACCCCTATTCCTCACTTTTTTCTATTCGCATTATATCTTTCTTTAAATTAATTTTTATTGGAGTATAGTTGCTTTACCATTTTGCATTAGTTTCTGCTATATAGCAAAGTGAATCAGCTATATGTATACATATATTCCCTCTTTTTTGGATTTCCTTCCCATTTAGGTCCCTACTCACATTATATCTTGATATTTCTAAAAGAAAACACATAGTGCTTCCCAATGATTACTTTTAACTTTTTCTATTAATAGAAATATAAAACAGTATATGGAAAATTTAATCTTTCAAATAACCTTCATCAAGCCTCAACAATTATTGCTAACTTGCCAATTTTTTAAACATATTCTTCTTTTAAAATTTTTGTTGTAGAATCTTAAAGCATATCATATTTCTATTTTCATCTTTCTTATTTTTAATGGATATACAAATACTCTGATATAAAGATATGTACCATAATTTATTTTGGCAGTCCTTCATCAATGGATGTATGTTTCCACAGTATAATTCTTTTTAATAAATGGAATTATATCTATATATGTATATATGTGTATGTGTGTGTGTGCATGTTCAATTGCTCAGTCGTGTCTGACTCTTTGCGACCCTGTGGACTGTAGCCTGCCAGGCTCCTCTGTCTATGGAATTTTCCAGGCAAGAATACTGGAGTGGGTTGTCATTTCCTACTTCAGGGGATCTTCCTGGCCCAGAGATCAAACCCCAGTGTTCTGCCTCTCTTGCATTGGCAGGCAATTCTTTACCACTGAGCTACCTGTGTGTGTGTGTATGTGTGTGTGTACACACAGATACAAATAAACACAAACATACACATGTAATATACTATCTTTTATTATTTAAATTTTTCACATAAACGAATTAACTACTTAGAAAAGGAAAATGTCTACCAAACCATGGTTTCAATTTGGAGTTCATGAAATGGAATCACTGCAGAAGCTGAACAGCAACTGTGGAGCTTCTGATCTGCTCTTCTCAAAATGCTGTAGAATCGTTGATGTTAAGTACCTGCTCATATTAACACTCTTTTCACAATTTCATCATTAAGAAAGCTATGGATTTCCTGAATTTTATCTTCTCTTTTATCTTCTCTGCAAGGCCTTTCTCAACTTACCCAGACTTTGTCCAGTTTCTCAATCCCAGCACTACTGACGTATCAGACTGGATCCCTCCTCCTCTTTTTTGCTTTGGGGGACTGTTCTGTGCACGGCAGGATGTTCAGCATCATTCCTGGTCTCTACCTACTCGATGCCAGTGACACTTCCCACCCCCCTCCATTCTGACAATCAAAAATGTTCCCAGACATTGCCAAATGTCCTCTGGGAGCAACTTCCTGTTGCTTCGGACTTAGAGCAAACGGAGGAAAACTGGACAAGACGGCCAGCAGTAGACATGGAAACATGTCGTGCTCTACTAGCTGATATCCAAGTATGAACAAGCAAACTGAATTATGCTTCTGTTTCATTTTCCATTCAGAGCCAATTACTTGTTTATTCAGTAAAATGTTCTAACTTACTAGTTTGAACAAGGCTTGAGAATCTTGGTAGCAGCAGCAGGCTAATGAATGAATTTGCTAATTCCCCTTTCAAGTCAATGACCTTGGTTAATATTTCTTAGCAGTGACATGTCTTAAGTACTGTTTATTTTTTTACCTCTGAAAAGTCATATTTTGTGTATTTATTTTGTGATTTAATGCTGTGTTTTCTATTAAATGTCTCAAAGTGAACTCTATGGAGTTGAAACATTTTTCATATGTGACTTGAATTTATATCCAAGTCTTGGTTAATTTCCACACCAAAAGTTCTGTGTTTTGGTCTAGGTTGGCTCTCAAGGTGTGTCTTCAGTTTTAGAATTGGAAATTGATCTCAGATGAGAAAATGGAAGAGGAGTATGCAGTCTCCTTTATCTTTCTTTTTGAGAAAGAACTTGTCTTCTTTACAGAGGGAAGAATGGAACCAGACTTTCCCAACCTAGACTATAAACATGCTGTCAGATGCTTAGGAACCTAGCTATCCAGGGTTTGTTCACTTTCCTACTCATCTATGAGATTCTGCACCTGCTAAGTCAGAATGGTCTATCTCATTCTCTTTGTTCTGACAGTGTTTTAAAACTCTGCCTAGGACTTTAATGGTGGTACAGTGGATAGGAATCCATCTGCCAAACCAGGGGACATGGGTTCAATCCCTGGTCTGGAAAGACCCCACATGCCACAGAGCAACCAAGCCTGAAAGCCACAACTACTGAAGTCTGAGTGCCTCGAATCTGTACTCTGAAACAAGAGAAGCCGCCCCAATGGGAAGCCTGCTCATTGCAACTAGAGAAAGCCGGTGCATAGCAACAAAGACCCAGTGCAGCCAAAAAAACACAGAACCCTGCCTAACAACGTGGTGAGGTGTGGACACATGTTCCCTCTTTTTTTTTAAAGTGAAACTCTGTGACTTTATTTATTTACTTATTTAGTGTTTGGCAGTGCTTCAAGATTAGTAGTATCTCAGTCCCCCAATCAGAGACTGAACCTGGGTCACAGCAGTGAAAGCACTGAATCCTAATTACTAGATCACCAGGGAACTCTCCACATGGCCCCTCTTTTATTTATTTATTTTTAAGAGTTTATGAATTTTATATCAACACACGCCTGAAGAATATGAGTGGGAATGGATCTTACAGATGAAAGCAATTAAAAACTGCAGGAGGCCAGATATAACAATATGGCACATGGCCCCTCCTCCATTTGACTGTGAGCAGCTTAAGGGCATGAACTCATTCATTTGTATCCCTGAAATCTCCAGTATCCATTATCTTACATGGCACGGGATCCTGCCAGGCTTCTCTGTCCATTTTTCCCAAGCAAGAATACTGGAGCAGGTTGCCAGTTCCTACTCCCGGAGATCTTTCCAACCCAGGGACCCAACTCACGTCTCTTGCATTTCCTGCATTGGCAGGGAGATTCTTTACCGTGGTGCCACCTGAGAAGTGTCTAATGAGTCTCTTATACGCCAAATATTTTACACATAATCTTATCTGATATTTACTTTGCAAAGTAGGTATTCTTATACCCATTTTTCAGATGAATTAGAAAGCTGAAGCTCAAAGAGGTTGAGAAACTTACTCAAGGTCACCCAACTCAGAAGCGGGCATGCTAGAATACAAACTCAGAGGTCTGATTTCTACATATTTGTTCTTTCCATGGGTCATTTCACTATGTGATGGAGGAGAATCTCTGGAGAAGCTCCCATGTAGAGTAAAAGCTTTAGTAAAAACATTCTTATATTTTTCTCTAACAGGACATTCAAAACCTTGGTAGTGTCTTAGATTTCTCCTTCACAGGAGAGAGTCCTTTCTGTTAGGGTTGGAAGGACATGTGTCTCGTGCCTAGAGAAGTAGTTTGTTCATAGTAAGACAGGGACCCATTGGAAGGGTCATCTGGGGTGGTAAGAACCCTCTGGCATGTTCCAGCCTCATTTCCTCCCTGGCACTGCACAAGGAGGGCACAAGCGGTTTTGGAAGAGTGCCTCTGAGACAAAGCCTGCGGAAAAAGCTGGGGTGGGGAAGACCTTGAGAACATCAAAGCCCTAATGAGGCCTTTCCACGCCTACTGCTCAGTGACTTCTTGAGCAATTCTTTTTGTAGTTTTTTCCTACTTCTTTGCTCCTGGTCAATCTTGCATAGGGTGACTATGTAACACTGTCCAAACCAAGACAATTTTGAAAGGAGAACAATATTAGTAATACTCTAGGATAACAGTAATAACTCTAGGATAACAGAATCTCCTGGGGAAACCAGTATGCAGGGTCTCTCTCTTTTTTGGCCATGCCGCCTGACTCATGGGATCTTAGTTTCCCGGACCAGGAACCAACCTGCGTCCCTTGCATTGGAAGGCAGATTCTCAACCACTGGACCACCAGGGAAGTCCCCTTGGTCTCTCTGCTTTAGAAGTCTTATTTCTGTAACATTTCAGAAACGTTTCAGAGGTCAATGGCCTTGACATCCTTGAACACAGGAAACACATGTGTATAGGTAAGATAGGACATATCATAAGGCAGAAAAAATTATGGGGCCTTTTCCAATCTGTACGACCTTGGATAAGCCACTCAGCCTCACTGAACTCAGTTTCCTCATGTACATAACAGCAAATGGTATTCATCTCAGGGCAGCTTATATGGGATAAGTAAGAATATCATAGGTACTAAGTTTACATACTAATCTCTTTCTCAGCTGGGCTGGGGACCCTTGTGGCTATTGGGGTGGTGGGAACCACTAAATATTTGGTTCCAAGGTCAGAGGATCTCTAGAAACCCTGAGAGATGATCTGAGTTTCAGGTTCCTGTGATCTGAGGATTCTTGGCCCACTACAAGTTAATGAAAGTGGGGCCCATTCATTTTTATTGGTTAAAGAATATCCATCTACCAGTTGGGAATAAGAAGGGGAAAAAAAGAAGAGAGAAAAAAGCACTTCAAAACAGACTTCCTATATTGCCCTGGAAACGGGGCAGAGAAGGGCTTGGGGGGAGGATCTGACATGAGCCTACCCATGACAATGTGGAGAGAGGATGAGAGGTCATCTTGGTTGCTGTGTTCACAGGTTCCATGTAAATAGGAACTGAATAAATATGAAGTGAAGGCAAGAGCTGAGATGCTAAGCTTAAGGCTGGAAACAACCTCAGTTTTGGCCTTTTACCTGTTTTCTTGGCCCTGGCAATAGGCTTGCAATCTCCCGACTGGACAATGATCCCTCAGGCATCCAAGCTCAGTGAGCATTTCCCAAGACTAATTAGCATTTAGGAGAGACTTTTCCTGTTAAGATGGCCTCTGCCTTAGGCTTCCTTGTCTTGAGAGGAGGTCGGTACCTGCTTGCCTGAGACCTACTAGGTTTGACTAGAAGGTAAGACTGTTGAGCTGATGCTTGCTTGGTCGGTACTGACTTCATTAGTTGTGCTGGAACAGCTATAAGATGGGCCAGTGATGTCTATACCCTGAGACTATGCTGAGAACACCCTGTAAATAATGGTCACGAATTCCATCCAGAGAGACAAGGACACAACTGACTCTAGTTACGGGGCTTCTGAACACAGCTGGGCCTGGGCTGGCATGCGTTCTCATCTTCCCTACCTTTGAGCTCCTTCTCGAGGCCTGAGGCTGTCTCTCTGTTTTCAGGAGCCCTCCAGGCTCCTCTGCTCTTTCAGGGCAACGAGCGACAGATGTGCTCAGCTGCTAGAAGGCACAAGGCTAGGGTGCAATTTCTGGCCTGGGCTGAACTCAGAAGTCCTAGAAAGAATGTTTGTGACACTACTTATCTTCTTGGGATTCATAATGCTCTGCCTGGCTGTTCCTGATACTCATTCAGACAACAGGCTTGTGGACCACTGCATCCACAGGGGCCAGGGCGGAAGGGTGATGGAAGTGGTGACACCAAAGCAGCTCTCTAGTGGCTGGCTCAGAGCAAACTGCACCCTTGGCCACTTCCTTTATTTATTTAGTCATTTGTGCATTTATTTTTTACTTTTTCTTTTTTGGCCATGCCATGTGGCATGTGGGATCTCAGTTCCCCAACCAGGAATTGAACCCATGCACTCTGCAGTGGAAACACAGATTTTTTTTTTTTTTTTTTTTTTAAGCAGAAGGAATGATTTATTATTACTAGCAGCAAGGAAGGAAAACACGTTTCTGAAGCAGTCTCCTTAACTGCAAAACTGGGCAAGTTTTAAGCTAAGGGTATATGCATATTCATGAGGGGGCTTGAGCAGAGAAGAATTCAGCAGAGAATTGGGGCAAAGGTTGACAGAGTACAAGCTTTAGTTGACAAAGTCGGGAGGGTCAACATCATCATTCCATCCTCCACCTGGTGGGGGCCTTAGTTCCTGGTCTCAGGACTTAATGAAGCTCACATTCTTGATGTCTCATTGCAGAAAGGATTCAGCGAGACAAAGTGATAGATAGGAAGTGGAGTTATTTAGAGAGAAACACACTTCACAGACCGTGGGCCATCTCAGAAGGTGAGAGCGGCCGGAAGCGCAGATTCTTAACCACTGGGCCACTGGGGAAGTCCTGTGAATTCACTTAACAGCTGTACCTGGGAACTTCATGCACATAAGAGAACAAATCAGACTTAACATTCCTGCTTTCATGGATTTTATATTCTAGCAAGGGGGATACAGATAATAAATAATACGCATATTAAATAAAGTGTTTAATGTTAGAAGATGTTACATGCTATGAAAAAAGAAAAGAGCAGAGCAAAGGAGACCAGGAGTGTGAGCGGGGAGGATACAGTGTTAGACAGGGAGGTCATTCTAGATGTCATTGAGAAAGAGATTTCAAAGACTTGAAGGAAGTGGTTAACTCAGCTCTTTTCTGAGGGAAGAGTGATCAAGGCAGAGGTAACTTCTAGAGGAAAGGTGCAAAGATGGGAAGATGTCTGGCCTGTTCAAGGAGCTGCAAGGAAGCCAGAGTAACTGGAGGGGAAAGAGCTAAGAAGAAGCTTCAGGGAAGTAAGAAGTATGGGGAAGGCATTGAAACAACAGGGCCTTGTATCACTGTGAAGACCCTGGCTTCCACTTTAAATGAAATTGGAAGTCACTTTCAGGATTTTTGAAAAGCGGCATGATCTCACATTCAACAAGATCACTCTGGAAAGATGGCAGCAGCCGTGGAGGCATACTTTTGGGATGTTTCTGAATCTCCCTGTAACAACAGAGAAACTAGAATGGAAACTGAAAACCCTGGGACAACATTTAGCTCAAAATTAGGTGACCAAGTGTCTTCACAAAAAAGAAGTGGACAGAAACACATCAGCAAAAGCCCTAAGACCTGCATGGTATCAGCTTCTCTGTGTCATGGTATCAGACAGGCAAATTTGAGAAGATCATTCTGAAAGCAGGTGACCGTGGGGCCTGAGGTCAGGTCCCGGGGCTGGAGCACACCAGTCCCTCTGAACTTTTGAAACTGCCCATTGCAGGCTCTCTTCCTGGAGAAGAAATTTCTGGGGGTGGATTCGAAATACAACAAAATAGGACAAAAGAGATGCAGAAAGAGAAGCAAAAAGTAACGAAGACAACAAGGATTTGAGAGAACGTGACAAATATTTCAGACTGGCAAAAAGATATAAATTCTATCTTATATAATATTTAATATTCAATATAATATTATATATAATTAATTATATATATAATTACATATATAATAATTATTATTATATATTAATTAATGGGAGTCCTGAAGAAGAAAACCAAAGCAAGGAAACAAAAACTAAACACTGTAACTTAAGAAAATTTGCCTAAATTTCAAAAAGGAAAAGAAAAGAAAGAGATTTTAAACTATATATTGGAAGAGCATATAAAGTGCTGGAGAACAAACATGTATTAGTAAAACTTTCATATTGTAAAGAAAGTGAGATGAGCATGTTACTTAGAAAGAAAATTCATTTATCACCAGACTTTGTCACAGCGATGCTTTACGCCAGGATCAAAAGTTACTCAAGGAAAGTAAAGATGAACTGAGGATTTTATTTATTTAAGGTTGGGACTTCTTTAAAAAAAAAATTTATTTGGATGCTTTGGGTCTTAGTTGTAGCACATGGGATCTTTACTTGCAGCATCCAGGATCTTTTTTTATTTTTTTTTTAGTTGCAGCAATGTGAACTCTTAGTTGCAGTATAGAACCCCAGCCCACTGCTTTGGGAGCATGGTTTCTTAACTACTGGCCTGCCAGGGAAGTCCTGAACTGAGGATTTTAAATCCAGCAAAATTTACCTTTAAAGTAGAAACAGCCCTGACAAACTTATCAACAAGCAAGAGCTCAAGGAATATTGTTCCATGAGCCCTTCGTAAAGAATGTTGTAAAAAATGTGTTTTGGACAAGCTGAACAACTTAGGAATAATTAGTATAAAGACTAATTTTGTGAAAGTCGCTCAGTCATGTCCGACTCTGCGACCGCATGGACTATAGTCCATGGAATTCTCCAGGCCAGAATACTGGAGTGGATAGCCATTCCCTTCTCCAGGGGATCTTCCCAACCCAGGGATCAAACCCAGGTCTCCTGCATTGCAGGTGGATTCTTTACCAGCTGAAGCACCAGGGAAGTCCATAAGGACTGTTGCTGAACATTAAATACCTGGCTCCTTGTAGAATTACATTAAATGAGAGTTAGCAGTAGGGCATAGCATATGTACTAACAGCAGTATGCTCTGACAATGTGAGTTTCGTATAACCATTAACAGATAAAGAACAGGAATGGCATAAACAAAAGCAATCTGAAGGGCTAGGGTGGAAAAAATATTCTTACAAAGGAAAATATGTCCTTTCTACCAGTTCTCAGGAATGCCTCCTGCCCTAGCCAGTCTATTTTCATCTATAAAGGCTCCTGACTGAAAGGAGCTTTGCAGTGAAGTTCAAACAGCCACCCACTCACATTTTTCTAGCCCACAGGCTGTTTCCCTGCCCAACAAACACCATCCCCTGTCGCTGCAGGCCTATCTGTGGCGCTAACAATATCCTGAAGACAAGACGGTTCAGGAGTTCACATTTTTATGAAGTTCCTCTTTTGCCACCTGTGTTCTTTTTGGACTGGCTTAACATTCCCCAGCCCCGGAGAACAGGCTGCAAGGGAATCGAGCCGGACTGACTGGAAGCTCGAGGTCCTTGTTCTTGTTCTCTTGAATCTGTGTCTGTAATCCCCAGGAATCCGGCCGTGGCATGTGCCCTCTCACGGTTTCCTGGGTCCTCAGTGACTTCCTGGCACGGATAGACTCGGGGTCCCCAGGAGTACCACCTCCCCTGCCCTCCCGCTGCCCTCCGCCTTGCCTTTCTTTCTTTCCTGCCCCTGGAGCTTGAGCCTGATGTGCAAACACACAATCGGTCTCGTTATATAAGTTTCCTGGTCCCTGAGCTGGGTGACTCAGCCCGGGGTGGTGCCTTGCACTTTCCCAGCCCGGGGCAGCGCGCTAGCAAGCTGTCACGGAACACCCAGCAGCCTTCCTCCCCAGTGTGTCTGCTGAGCCCGTGAAATCCCTGGGAACCACCTGAGGGCTTAGTGCACCGACCCGTGGGGGTGGAATTCTCCATCTCCCTGCCCACGTCCTGCTTCTTCCTCTCTTACCTTTGGCAGAGGGTCACGGGAGCTTTACGTTTGGTTCTCCTTTGCCCTGAGGCTGCCACTTTCTGGGTCCCAGCTAAAAGCTGAATGTTTGTGTCCCTCCAGAATTCGTATGGTGAAACCCTAACCTCCCCCACCCTTAGTGGGATGGTGTTAGGAGGTGTGCCTTTGAGAGGTGATTGGTTTGCTTACTTACTTACTGGCTGCACTGGGTCTTCCTTGTGGTGTGTGGGCTCTTCGGGCAGGCGGGCAGGCTTTCTGTAATTGTGGGGCACAGGGGCTTGCCTAGTTGTGGCAGGCATGCTTGTCTGTGGAACACCGGCTCTGGAGCACGTAGATTCAGTAGCTGCAATGTGCGGGCTTCTCTACTTGCGGCGCATGGGCTTCGCTGCGCCACGGTATGTGGGATCTTGAAATTCCCTGGTAGCTCAGTTGGTAAAGAATCTGCCTGCAGATGTGGGATCTTTGCTCCCGAGCAGGGATGGAACCCATATGCCCTGCACGGGAAGGTGGATTCCAGGGAAAGTCCTGAGAGGTGGTTAGGTTAGATGCGGTATTGAAGGTTGAGAGTCCGCCTCTCTCTGCCGGGTGAGGATGCAGTAAGCAGGTAGCCATCTGAGAACCAGGAAGAGGGTCCTAACCAGGACTCCACCAGGCTGGCACCCTGATCTTGGACTTCTAGCCTCCAGAATGGTGAGATTAATTTCTGTTTCACCCACAGAGTGTCCGTGGTATTTTGTTACAGCAACCCAGCAGCCCGAGCCGTCAGTCCCACGGACCCGAGTGAGCCCTCATGTCTGGGTTCTACCAAAGCTCAGGCAGGCCGCAAGTTAGTGCAGGAGGATACACCCTTGATGTGGCTTGCCGGGACCCAGACTCACTCTCTCCTCTGTCCCCAGGGCCCGAGCACAAAGCAAATCTACTAAGAACACTGGTCATAGAGAGGACAGACTTTGGCTGGTTCTGTTAGGGGAACCACACTGGCTGAAACTGCCCACCCGGGCCAGGCACCATAGTAACCATTTGTATGAGTGTTTTACAACAGGAGGTCCTGGTAAGGAACACGGAACTAATAAGCCACCACCCACTGGAAGAGTTCGGGAAAGGTCAAAAGGAGACACCACATGTCTAACCACCTCCCAGAATCCATCTCTCTGGCATCCATCTTGGCTGGACAAGGCGTGCACCACCAGGAAGGACTCTGAGTCAGAATGATTGGCTAAAGGCAACCGGAAACTAATCCCATCAGCATAAAACCATGCTGCAAGCCATGTGGCAGAAAGTTCTCCTGGGTTCCCTTACCCTCCTGCTCTCCACCCGGGTGCCCTTTCCCAATAAAATCTCTTGCTTTGTCAGCACATGTGTCTCCTCGGACAATTCATTTCCGAGTGTTAGACAAGAGCCCAGTTTCGGGCCCTGGAGGGGGTCCCCCTTCCTGCAACAGTTCTGTTCTTGGGTCTGGTTCTCCCTCATTTCCCTCTTCTGCAGGCATATTATTGTTTCCTTTCCTTTCCAGGACAGGGATAAGTGCTGGCATCCTGCTGATTGCTGAACTAGGAGCCAGAGACCTCGGATTCTAGTACAGGTCTTGTCACTAATCAGGTGCTCACGACTAAGCAGCTTACTTTTTCCCTTTGTGCCCCAGGCATGCATCCGAGCAACACCTGCCTTAGAACTGTTACTCGGTCATTAATAAAAACTGTGTGTTGGCTCCTCCAGGGTTGCAACATGGTGCTTAACCAGAGAGCTTCGATGGCTGCCCTCCTAGACCCTGCATTCCAGAGTGAGGAGGTGACAGAAGAAATAGGTAAATAAGACGATTACTGATTGTGACAACTGCTCTGAGGGAGATTCAGAGGATGAGGAAACAGCCCCTGGGAGGACGTGATATTTATTCCAAAGCCTCCACCTGCAAACTGAGAAGGGGCCAGCCCTGCAACCTGGGAAGAGCAATCCAGGCAGATCTCTGAGCTAATAAAAGGAAAAATGCTCTACAAACTATATAGTGCAACGCAGTCATCAAGTTTAATAGGAGTTAAATCATCTTCAGCTTCTGTGGCTTTGCTGTGCATTCCTTGATCAGAGCCTGGAGCTGGCATCACTGGCCAGTGTCTGGAAGGCAGTGTAAGGACAATGAAAGCCCCAGGGTGTGGTGGGAAGAAGGGTCGATGAGTTCTGCTCTCTCTGAGGACAAGATGATCCAGCCTCTCTAGGCAGACCCATTTCCTTCTAGTGTTTCGGGTCTTTGTCACCGTGCTTGCAACATGCAGTTGGCATTTATGCAGCACCTGTTGAGAGACAGGGACCCCCCCTCCTCTGAGCAGGAACTCAGGCCTCGGGAAGGCCCCCTCTCCCAGCCTGTCCACGTGTGGGTCCGTGTTGGCTGCTATCCACTTGTTTGTTATTTTGCTGTCTGGCTAGATCCCTTTGGGGAGCCAGTGGGGCTCCAAGCATGCCTCGACTGTGAACTGAGGCCGTTTACCACCCAGAGGGGCCACTCAGGGGCCAGAATGTTTCCACGTGTCTTCTTGGACAAATATCCAGGGGCCTGTGGAGCAGTCATGCAGTGTATCTACCTTAGGAAACGCCAGCAGCAAAGTTCTCCAGTTGACCGAGTGAGCAGCCTCAGCTCAAAGGACATAGAAGGGCCACTGCTTCACGTCCCCTCAGAGGCAGGGACGTGGACAGAGAGCCACAATGCTGGAGTCCCTGCCTGTTAAGCCTGCAGCCCACTCTGCTATTTTATGTTCCTTCCTTTGGTGCTAACATTTTCTAGCTGTGTGACTTTAGGAAGATGGTAGTTTTCAAACTTCAACAGGCATCAGAAATCTGTGAGAGCTTGTGGAAGCACAGCTCCTTGAACCTGCTGCATCAGTAGCTCTTTGAGTTAGGGGTGCAGGAATTTTTGTTATTAATAGGCATTGCAGAGTGATTCTGACTGCACGTAAACCGCAGCTGGGGAAACGTGGCTGTTTAAAGACATGATTCAGTTCACACCCCCCTTAAAGGACTAAGGGAACCCTGAAGTCAGGCTGCCAGGCAGGGGTCCTGGAGGCACCATGAGAAACAATGCCTCCTCCAAGGTGGCCCGATGCTTCCCAGAGTGTGGGGCCCAGGGTGTGTGCTCAGTAATGCTGACTGTATGGATGAAGACTTGAGACTTGGAGAGATGGAAAGGGCAGCTAGGGCTGGGCTGTTAATTACATTTGTGCTGCCAGAATGCAAGCTCTAGAAAAGTAGGGGCTTATTCTTAATTATTCCCAGGGCCTGATCCATAAAATGCTAAATGAATTAATGACACCACCCACTTCTCTCTCCCTTAAGAAAGACAGAATGTCTGAAAGCCCAGTGAAATAGACCTACTGTGTCTGACAAAATTCCCTAATTCCTCAAATATCTGATTTAAATGGACTCAAACAGGGTCAACGTTGTGTGATTAAAAAATAAACTCAGGTTAGGACATCAAGGTATTTTTTGATACCCAGTGACAGGCAAACACATCAACTGGGTGTAGCAAAGTGAGTCATGCAATTTCTATTGTAATGAGAAGGGTGGAATAATTGATTTCCCTTTCTTCCCCTTAAATATCAGGGCCAGAGCAGTTAACCCATCAGGAAAAGTTACTAAAAAACAAATTTCATTATAAGCAAAGATAAAGCAAATTAAACTCATACTGGAAAACCATTTTAGACCCACCATGTGGGTAAATATACAGTCTGACAATAGTGAGTGTTGGCCAGGATGCGGCCAACAGTAGAATAAAAACTCTAGTTGGCTGCAAGTGGTCAAGCACTTAGGAGAAAGAATTGGACAACCTCAAGCAAAGTTGCAAATGTGCCTACATGTTTCATGACTCAGCATTCCCACTTCTAGGGAGTTACTCAATTCTTTTCTCCCCCCAAATTTCTCTTTATCTCTTTCGTCACTGTGCAATCTAGAAATCACTTTTTAAGTGAGGAGAAAGACAGTTTCTTCCTCTATTTATACTCACTAAAAGAGAAACCTGGAGCCAGGTTTCCTAACTCCAAAATGTTAATAAATAAATAAGTAAAAGGAGTTCACACCTACATTTCACTGAACAGTTTGACGCGGCAAGGACGGTGGACTCACCTCTGCCCTCAGTTGTGTGTCGTACATGCAATCACCCACTCCCCTGAAATCGGTAGGGCATGGGCTGCATCACAATCAGGCTGGACTTCTCTTTGCTTGTGACTGTTCCTGTGAGCTGTCCTTTGCGTGCTCAGTTGTGTTGACTCTTTGTGACCCCGTGGTCTGTAGCCTGCCAGGCTGCTCCATCCATGGGATTCTCCAGGCAAGAATACTGGAGTGGGGTGCCATGTCCTCCTCCAAGGGATCTTCCCGATCCAGAGATTGAACCCACGTCCCTTGCATCTCCTGCATTGGCTGGTAGGTCCTTTACCACTAGTCCCACTTGGGAAGCCTGAGCTGTCCTTTAAGATATGCTATGCTTGGGAGGAGTCCTGCCCTGACTATTGGATATGCATTTATAGTTCTGATCATCACTTATGGTCAGAATCTCAATTCTACTTTTATTTCCTGGTGAGAACTCCTTAATCTATATTCAAGTTAGTGTACTTAGTTAGGGTATATGGGCAGGGGCTTGGTCCACATCCAAATAGATGCAGAAGAGAATTAACCCTGAAATCTCAATCCATCAGCAACATTGGTTGTTACATATTATGTGTTCATCAGACATTATGTATGGTATTGAGTGTTTCTTTTTTTACTGTTATAAATGTGTAGCCCATGTCTTTTGAAAGGCTGTTGAAAGGTAAATGCACTGCCTGTCACCATTATCCAAGACTTTGATTCCATATAATAAAAAGGGACTTAGTACAGAGCAGTGGTAACTTAACTTTCATGGGAAGATGAGGAAAGAACAGAGGGGAAGTTAACACGTAAAGAGATACTCCATTCTTGCACAGGTTTCCAAGTGCTGCTGATGCTGCTGGGCCATATTTTGAGACTGCACACCGCCATCTGGACCCTGTTAAAATGTATCTCTTGACCAGTCATAGGAGGAGCCTGGGAGAGGAGAGTTCATATCAAGGGAGAGGAGAAGTCAAGACAAGTTGACCTCAAAGGTACCATGGAAAAGGTAAGGGGCTCCAGGACCATAGTCGGGTCTCTTTCTACTCAGAGAGCCTGGGCTTCAGAGATAAAAGGCTGCTTTTCCAACAAGGAAGCCACGGTGGATAAACAGATCTCTTTCCTTAGCTGTCAGAACAAGCACAGCTAGATAACAGTCCGTAGTCTCCCAAACTAAACGCCCATCATACCTGTGACTTGCAGTAGCGATTTGTGTTCTAAATCAGTCTACCTTCAATGTTGAAAATTCCCAAAGATCTAAACCAGAGGTTAAAGGGGGTGGGGGGGTGGGCGGGGCAGCGGGGAGGGGAAATCTCATTTTCCTCCAAAGTCAGCTTTTCCCAAAGTGTATTCTGAAGAATATTTGTTTGATCAAGTCACGCCGTGACGAAAGCATTTCATATTCAAATAAGACAACAGCTTGCTGAAAGTCATATCCTCTTCTCAGAGATCCACAGGAACGTGTCTGAGAAGTCTTGTGGCCAAGAAATCAACTTTAGATTTTTTTTTTTTAATTGGAGTATAATTGCTTTCTGGAGAAAGGAATGGCTACCCACTCCAGTATTCTTGCCTGGAGAATCCCATGGACAGAGGAGAGCCTGGCGGGCTACAGTCGATGGGGTCACAGAGAGCCAGACACGACTAAGCAAGTCACACGTAATTGCTTTACAATATTGTATTAGTTTCTGCTGTATGACAAAATCAGCTATGTACATACACACATACATCCCCTTCCTCCTGAGCCTTCCTCCCACCCCACCTCCCCATTAATTTAAGATGGTTAAGTTCAGTGTTTGGAAATAGGACCAAAGAACATTTTTGCTTATAACACAAGTGCTGCGGCACATATTTAGAGAAGCACTGCTTTTGAATACCTTCTTTCTTCAAAGGGAGGAATTTTGTTTTGTTTGTGATGGAAACTTCATGTAGGCATGCAAGAACAAGCTGATAAACCACAGACACACACACAAACACCCTAGGATGCCTCCAGCCTCAATCCCCAGATAGGCAGAAGAGGAAGTATCTGAAATGACACGTTTCTGTTCTCTTCCCCTCCAGATGTGAAGCTGGCCTGAGGTATAACAGTAATTGCTGCCTGGGTGGGACACAGGGGAGGGGGACTGCTGCTCTCTAGTGAGGCAGTTAGGATGGGTGGAGGAGGAGGAAGCTCTGGGAACAGATGATAGGCAGCCGGGAAAGCGCTGGCCTAGCGGACACCAAGTGGAATTTTCCTCTGGAAATCCTTTTGAACTAAGTGGATTTGACGCTGCACCCCCGGTTGCCTAGATCCCATGGCTAAGTGATTTTGTCTTCATTTTCCAGTAATGATTAACACTGCTGCAGTTTGGGGACAGTTTATTCAACTGCGGTGATGGAAACAAGGAGAAAGCCCTTCCTCACACCCCTCGGCAAAATCTACTTTCCACTTCTCACTGATGGTGGGAAGAAGAAGGACACTAAAATGTTCCTGTGTTTGGAAGGACTGTCAGAATCAAATACTTCTGAAATCTTAAATACTTCTCAGTGTCTCAAATTCTTTTTAACGAAGCACCCATCTGGGGCTCTTGGATGATGTTTTCATGAGTCATCCCAGTAAAACTCCACAAGGAGATGGTGCTTTTAGATTAGGAAGCATGGACTGCCAAGCCCAGATCTTTTAAGGGCAGGAGCAGGGAAGAATGTGGTCTCTTGTCTCCTATTTTGATGGAGATCTCTGATGCCACCCGGCAAGTTGTCGAGGTCCCACATTTCCCTTTGAATAAACAGTGGGATGTAATAACTAAGTGGGATCACAGGGTCATGGCTTTAGGATGAGATGAAATGGCACTTACACAGTGCCTGCAAGGCAGGGAGCACTGTACTGCCTCCCCCCAGCAACCAACCAACTCTAAAACACACGGCTCTGTTTTGTGATTTTCAGAAGTTTGTTTACAAAAGCTTTTCTCTTTCCTCCCCATCTCTCTCCTTCTCTCTCCTCTTTCTTCCTTCCTTGCTTCCTTTCAATGAAAAGAGGAAAGGACAACAAAATATTGCTCATTTGGGAAAGGTAACAATAGAAAGCCAGCAAAAACTGCATCTGGGTCTGCCTTGCAATGCAGGGGACGTGGGTTTGACCCCTGGTTGGGGACCTAAGATCCCACAGGCCATGGAGCACCTGGACCTGCACGCCATAACTACTGAGACTGCATGCCACAACTAGTCTGTGTGCGGCAATGAGCATCTCGAGTGCTGCAACTAAGATCAGACACAGCCAAATAAACAAATAAATAATTAAAAGAAAGAGGAACCTGCACCTGGGAGCAAGGGGAGAGCTTCCTCTTCCACGACAGAGTGGAAGCCTAGAATGTCAAAATAAGAAGGGACCTCAGGGATTGTCCTGACTCATCTTCTCAAAGAAGATGGACCCAAAGGTTGATCTCTTGCACAGGACTCTTCATCACGGCACTGCCGCTTTCTCTGCTCCAGGCTGGAAGCAGGGTGGGGCAGAGCTTGTTAGACAATGTCATGAGTTCTGCTGCAGCTCTCTCTGAAGCAGGGGTGACGTGACACTTTTGGAAGCTCTGAACTAGAGCATCCTCTGGATCGTGCCGAGACTTTGTAGGCTTGGGCGGACGGAGTGGTTGAGGTAAGGATGAGATGTGTTGTTGCTGATGCTGTTTAGTTGCTCAATCGTGTCTGACTCTCGTGACCCCACAGTCTGTAGCCTAACAGGCTCCTCTGTCCATGGGATTGTCCAGGCAAGAATACTGGAGTGAGTTGCCATTTCCTTCTCCAGGGGATCTTCCCGACCCAGGGATCAAATTCATGTCTCCTGCACTGGCAGGTAGATTCTTTACCACTGAGCCACCAGGGAAGCCAAGGATGAGATAACCAGCCTGCAAAGAAAGGCTCCTTATCCTAAAAACCAAAGATATTGAAAATATGCTTGACGCATTTCTAAGCACACAGCCAAAGTAAGTTTGCCAAAATCACAATGTTTAAGGCTTCTATGATGGAGTAAGAGGGACACAGAGCAAGGTGTGGAATACCCCAGGCTCAGGGAAACCCACCAGAACTCTTACATCATCTGAAACCCCTGTGTAACCCCATCTTTCATGAGGTGATGGCTGAGTTTAAACGCTGGACCTTTCAGCTATGCTGTGAAAAGTAGTCTCCTACAAAGGATGACCACTATGTAATTCGAGTTCTGTAGCTAAAACAACCCTACCTAGCTGACTCCTCCTTCAAGGGGGACTCTTCTCGTTCAAGGTTTCATGCCATTCAATGCCATGAAGCCACTGGTACAGAACATGGCAGTGTTTGTTCTAGATACTTTATTCCTTATTCTTGTGACAGACGGATATTCCGTTATGTGAGCATTTTTATGGTTGGCAATATTATCAAGTATCAGTGATTTGTTAACCACATTCCTCAAGTTAATATGCAATGACAGAAATTGTTAATTATACCTGTGACTATGGTCATAAAAATCATTTTTTAAGGCAGAACATAGAGATTAAGCGATGAAGAGGCAGGGGCGGTAAGAGCAAGGGAAGGGGAAGAGACAGAGTTTTGCAGGTGACAGAGGGTGGCGGTGGTGGGGTCTCTAAAATCTTGGCCAGGACCTAATCTAATCATGAATGTTGTTTTCTCTGAATCTGAGGTCATAATGGGATGTATGAACAAGAGTTACAAAGCATGGGAAAAGTGCATTTCAAAGAGGAGGGGTATTAGTATGAGGTTTACGGCCTCAAAATGAATTCCTGTGATGGAACTGACTCACACTGGATACAACACAACTTGACAAGCTCCTCAGTTACAGTCACAAAGAAGGGGGCCATCAGGAAAGGAACCTAGGATTGCTAAGGACATACAGACCACCAAATGCTAGGGCTGGGAGGACTCTGGAGGTCATCTGGTCCTTTCTCCTGCCTATAGTTCTCAAGACAATGAGTCAGCTGGTGGAAGGCGGGGAAGAGTGGGGAAACTCCTGTCTCTGATTTTGTCCTAAATATCTCAGAAATGAGAATGATGTCTTGGCCACCAAGATGCTATCAATCTGTTCTAGTATTTAGTTTTAAAGGAACACAGTGAATGGATAAGAGCGACTCATATTATTGAAGGCACATAATGTTGTATCTGGCACCTTGTTGAGAATATGTAATGCATCCTACCCCATTCAGTACTCACACCAGCCCTAATAAGGCAGGTACTTTGTTATACAGATCAAGAGGTCAAAACATAGAAAGAGTCAATAACTTACTCTAGATCTAGCAAGTGGCCGAGCTAGAGCTCAGAACCAAGTTTGCCTGATTTTACCCTTCAAACTCTTAACAGTCCTATTCGACTCCCCATTGGCAAGGAAGTCTCACTGCTATGAAATGATTCTCTTTATATGCTGAAAAACTGGTTTTGATTGATGGGTCAAAAGACACTTCCCTTACAAGTAATAAGAGGTTCATTATTAGAGTTGCCAGATTTAGCAAATAAAAATATAGAATGTCTGATAAATTCAAATTTCTAATAGAGAATTTTTTAGTTTAAATATTTTTAGTGTAAGTGTGTCCCAAATATTACAATGGAACAGACTTCACATTAAAAGACGATTCTCTGTTTATCTGAAATTCAAATTTACTGGGCATCCTGTGTCTTATCTGGCCTCCGTATTCATAATGAATGAGACCAAGTTGGTGAGTTTAGTCCTCTGTGGGCCACTTCGTGCTGCTCTCTCCCATGGCTGACCCCTATCTACTAGGAACCTCTTGATCCAAGGCTTCCATAAAGCCCTTCAGTCCTATAGTCCCTTGGTATCTATGTTTTTGTTGTTGTTTAATTGCTAAGTAGGGTCCGACTCTTTTGTGACCCCGCGGACTGCAGCCCACCAGGCTCCTCTGTTCGTGGGATTCTCCAGGCAAGAATACTGGAGTGGGTTGCCATGCCCTCCTCCAGGAGATCTTCCTAACCCAGGGATCGAACCCGTATCTCCTACATTGGGAGACAGATTCTTTACCACTGAGCCACCAGGGAAGCCCTGTCTATGTACATCATAGACTGATTTATTAATTTTTAAATGTTTTTATTATTAAATAGTTACAGAAGAATATATGTAACCATTCTAGTTAACAGTCACTGATTCAAAGGTTATAGGCCTGTTCAGTATTGTAAGATATGGCCACTTGTTTTCCAACATGGTGATATAAAAACTATTCTTCCACACTGGTACACTAGTTCCCTGTGTTTAGTATCCTCACTGCACATGGGATATTGTCAAACTTTTTAACTTTTGCCTTTGTAGTGGGTATGAAGTGCCCTCTCACTGTGATTTCAATTTCCATTTCTCTGATTTCTAACGAGGTTAAGCATCTTTTCACAAATTCATTGTCTCTTCCTCATCTTCTTTTCAGAGTTTTGCACTCCAACTATGTGCTGGGGTCTAAAAGTCCATTGTTTTACGGAAGAGACTTGGAGATAGTAACTCAGGGGAAGATTAAACAGAGAAGACTCCAGATATGGAGTGCACATTGGCCCTCTGTGAGCAGAATGAGGAGACTGTGCTTTGCACACAGCACTGCCTAAAGGCCTGGAAACACTGCTGTTGCTCCACCAGCACTTAGCTGCTCCCCACTGGCAGCCCAGTGTTGGAGAAAGTATTTCCAAGCCACACAGACCTGGATTTAAACTCTGTTTCCTAGCTATGTGACAGCAAGTTGCTTTCTTCCTCTGAGTCTCAGTTTTCTTATCTATAAAAACATGCCTTGCAGGGTTATTCCAGGGTTAAACAAGACAGGAAGTGGAAAGGACCGCCACGTAGGGCCTCAACCCATGATGACTTCTACCAGGTTTCTTTAAGAACCAACTAGAAGAAAAACATCTCAAGACAATCAATACCCTGTTCCAAAGAATTAGAACAGATTGCCAGGAATTTTGCACTTAAGATCTTATTTGTGGCAAGGGTAAGCCTAGGGTTCTTCTTAGAATCAAGAGATTGAGTGGATTTTGGAGGCAATCTGACCTGATGACTCCTTTCCAGGCATTACTGGGAGTAGATCATTGGAGAGCTGAGTGTTGGCCATCATCCCAAGGCACCTTCAGAGGGAGATTCCACCCAGATGCCCGACTCAATGTCTCACAGTCTCTATAGTTCAGAGTTCTTCCCAATGTCTTACTTAAAATCTCTCCTGCTTCAGCATAAATCATTCTCTCTTCTCAGAATGAGGGAGCCCTGCCATGAGACAGATGGTTTGAACTACAAAGCAAGTCTGCTAGCTGCTTCACTGGCCTGATTCACAAGTTACTATGATGGAATGGGCTTCTCTGGTGGCTTAGTGGTAAAGAACCCGCCTGCCAATGAGGGAGACACAGGTTAGATCCCTGGGTCAAGAAGATCCTCTGGAGAAGGAAATGGCAACCCACTGCCTAGGAAATCCCATGGACAGAGTAGCCTGTGGGCTACAGTCCATGGGGTGGCAAAGAGTCAGACATGACTGAGTAACTCTGCACACACCCATATTATGGAATGTTGGGCCTAGGCTGCACCACTTAATTCACATGAGAAAACCAGGGCCCAGAGAGGTCTGTTACCTGGCTATGATACTACAGCTAGTAACGGGCAAGAGCTGGGTTTCAACCCCAGTTTTCGGAGTCACAAATTCAGGATTATTTTGTTCCCCGTCGCTGAGGGTCTGTTTTTATTGGGTATGTGTCCAAAGGTGACCCAGAATCTTTGGGCCATCTGAGGACCAAGTTCAGACATTGTAGTCCAGAAGTCAGGAGATCCCAGTCCCAATCCTGGTCCTCTTCAGAACTGCTCCTCTGGAGAATGTAGTGACAAAAGAGCTTTTGTTTCTGTGATCCTTTGGAGGCTAGAATTCTGCACTGCAAGAATTCTCTCTCTATATACACACATATATATATATGTACACGCCATGCCAAGTCACTCCATTCATGCCCGACTCTTTGCTACCACATGGACTGTAGCCCACCAGGCTCCTCTGTCCATGAGATTCTCCAAGCAAGACACTGGAGTGGATTGCCATGCATCCTTCAGGGGCTCTTACCAATTCAGGGATCAAACCCTAGTCTCTTACATCTCCTGCACTGGCAGGAGGGTTCTTTACCATTAGAGCCACCTGGGAAGCCCACACACACACACACACACACAATTTTTCAAATGGAGAGATTTATCGTAACTTTCGTCCAACTTTAAAAAGGGAGTCCAGGACCTTAAAAAAGGCCAAGTAATGCATTCGTTTATCACTCATTCAGCAAATGTTTTTCAAGCACCTTCTGTGTGTGAGGTACCCTACTAAGCCCAGAGAATACAGTAGAAATACAATAAATGTGAGCCCCACCTCACGGCACCTGCATTCTAGTGAGAGGGGCAAATGATAAATAATAAGCAAATAATAACATGAAATACCATCAGATAGGTTCAGAACTACTGGTCCAACTAGACTTTGCCTTCCTCTCTGGACTCAAATATGCAGTTTTCCTCTGCTAAGAAAGCCAAACCCCACTGGAAACAGACTCAGTTTAACTTCTCAGTTGCAATTTGAAGGTATGTAGTAAAGTCCCTAGCTCTCCTGACCCTGTGTCTCCACAGGGTCATGTAAACAGGGTTGTTTTGTGCAGTCAGGCCGATTAGATTAACCCTTCATTCCTCTCTGCCCTCCAGGCAGGCAGCATAATTCCAGATCTCTAGAAATGAAAGGCAAGTCTGTTTGGCCAGGATCAGCAATGCACTTTCCCCTTGCAGAATCTCCCTGCTGATTACAACTGCTGCTTGTGCAAGACCAAATGATCTGAAAGCCCCAGAAAGACAAACCACCAAGAAGCATGGGTGAATGTTTAAAATTTGTGGATTCTCATAATAAGGATATTGTTCAGAATTTTTATCTCAGATAAGTTTTCCGTGCAACTGCTGAGTGGGTTTTTCATATGTGCACCTGTACGGTTTAATAGTGCAAGTGAGCTGGACTTCCCTGGTGGTCCAGTGGTGAACACTTTGGGCTTCTGCTGCAGGTGGCACAGGTGCTATCCCTGTCGGGGAAATCCCTCCTGCTGTGCAGTGCAGCTAAAAAGAAAAAAAAAAAAATACATGCAAGTGTATCAATTCCCACCCCACCCCTACCTCCTGCCCCGCCTTCATTTCCAATCCTGGACAAACTCATAGAATTGTTGCTATTTTTGATTTGGTGTTTCCCTAAATTCAGCTTTGGGGGTTGGCATTAGAAAGAAGGAATGACCTGTTGAAAGTGACATAACTCAATGGCAAAGCTGCAGTCTGACTCTAGGACACCTGATTTCTGGGTCCCTGCTCTCCAGGCACTAGATTAGATCCAAAGGCCTTGCTGAGATTACACATGCATGCGCACACAATTATTATCGGAATGCTGTGCGGCTCCGTTGATTAGAACGTTTAGTCCTTACTAATTCTAGGGACAGCATCACACCACCAACTGAAAGGCCAGTTCTGGTTTAAAGAAAAACAGACTCTGTCAATGAAACTGAAGTGCATGGTTGTTACAGTTTGAAAACACAAGTAAATGAAAATTTAAAAAGAGGTTGGGGAAGGTCATGGATATCCATCACTTGGAGGGTGAATAAGAAAAGATGAATGTACGATTCAAGTTACCAGGTCAGGATGGGAAATCCTGCTGGTTGTCCAAAAGGGGTGAGAATTGGTTTGAACTCCACTGATGGCTTCTCTCTTCCTTTACCTTTCTTCCCACCTCCACCCTCTACTCCACGTCTCCCTGCCATCCATTCATATCTTGGATCTGGTGGGGAAGTGTGGCAGTCCCTCTTTCTGAGAGTCTCTCTGGGGATGGGCTTCAAGTCATGGTATTACTAGCCTTGGAAATCACCCTCCTTAATCCTCTAGCGAAAGCATGAGAGAGTGTCAGAAAAGAAAATATACCTGAACTAGAGAGAAAGTCAGGCTGCCTGCCCAAGGAGCTACTGGCTATTTCTGGAGAACCAGGCCCAGGATTTATGCCTATTGTTAAGAAGGTGTCATGGAGCAGACTGAAATAATTACGCACCGTGTCCTCCCATCTCTTAAATCCATGCAGCATTGGTCCTTGGACTGGGGTGTGTGTGTGTGTGTGTGTGTGTGTGTGGTGGGGTGGGGTGGGGTGGGGTGGTGGGGGGAGCCTGAAAGGTTTGTGTGTGTGTGGACTATGGGGTGGCGGGGGTGGGGGAGCCTGAAAGATAAACTGAACAGGGACTCTCTTTTTCATTGCTATTGTGACTCGGCCAATTCCAGGATTGGAATTTATTATCCATTATCCATTATGCCTCCAATTCATTTTTCCTGGGAAATGCCATCTGTTGGGGGTATTTATTTCTGGGCAGCATAAATGCTACTAGTTTGCTTTTGGTGTAGTTGCTACCTGGCATGCCTCCTGCTAGTCTTGTCCCAGGTGGCAGGGAACAAGGGTAGGGCTCAGGCATTTGCCATCATCCAGTTCACCCTCTTTTGGTATGTTCTGCCTATTTTCCCAGCTTGCTGTAAACACCCCTCATCCCCTTGACCCCACACATACACAGCAACACCCTCCCTTAGTTTTCAAGCCACGACACGATTTAAATGCTTCTGTGCTTCTCTGAACTCCGTATCAAGTGTACTAAGGCTCAACATTTGCCTGGAGTAAATAAGGAAGTGCTGTTAGGAAATTCTTTCCTTAGGATCTTATTTATGTCTTAAGCAAGACCAGCACCTTTTGTTATTACAGCTGTTCCTCACAGCGGTGCCCACAGGCTTGCCTTTCTGACCCCTTATTTTGAATGCATTGTTGGTTGACATTCACCCCTAGAAGAAATCTCTACCTTTCCTCCAGCCGGTAGGATAAGTTCACATGCCAGTTTAGGCTGGTTCACCTGTTCAGTACTAAGTGGCCTGAATGGGGCTGCCTTCTCAGCACCTCACTGGTCCCAGTGCAAAGACACACTCCACTCAGGAAGGCAGTCCTGACATGGGAGCTCGGGAATTCCTGGAGGACTTCGGGAGTGATGAGCGCAGTTTGACAGAGAAGCAGGATGCATATGCTGGCTTGAAACTCTGGAGACAAGTTCAACACCCAGGGAAGCTGGTTTTCTGGCTAAAGTCTTATAGAGTTGGGAAATTCTGGGGGTGTGGGTTACAGAGGGCGGAGCTAGGGATGTGAAGGGGAAGGAAGTCATGTGCTGGAGACAGTCAAAGGAGACATTCTTGATTTCTCTTTCCTACTCACCGCTCATAACCAGTCTATTAGCAACTCAGGCAGTCCCACCTTCAAAGTTTGTCCTGAAGTCCCTTCTCTGTCAGTCCTCACTGCCATCACCCTAACTGAGCCTCTGCCCTCACCAAGTCAACCAGATCACCTCCTCCAACTAGTTTTTGTGCAGCTCTCTTACTAATTTCTCAATTTTTAAAGAATATTTTTTAATTTTTTGGCCGCACCAGGTAGCATGTGGGATCTTAGTTTCCTGACCAGAGACTGAATCTGTGCCCCCTGCATTGGAAGTGCAGAGTCTTAACCACTGGAGAGCCTGGGAAGTCCACTCTCGCTAATTTCTAATTAATTCTCTATGTGCATTGCAGGTGGATTTTTTTTTTTTTACCGACCAAGCCACCATGGAAGCCCATGCAAATGATAGAGAAATCATTTATAAGTGCAAATTAGATCACATTACTTCTCTGCTTAAACCCTTTCTCAGCTAGAATTACCTCCAGTTCTCCTCCAAGGCCTACTACCAGCCCCATGAGCTCTGGGGTTGGCTTATGGTCCTCTCCCTCCACTCTCCCAGTGTTCTTTAGCCACGCTGAGAACATGACCGGCCAAGCATTTGATGCCTCAGGGCCTTTGCTCTGCGCTCTCTGCCTGGAATGCTCCTCCCCACTTCTTCCCGGCTGGTCAGTTTTTAAGCTTGCAGGTACCCAGTCAAATGCTTACCATGAGAGGCCCACGGTGACTTCCTCATCTAAAGTAGCAACACTCCCCATCCAACCTCTCAGTGGCGTTGTTTCACTTCTAGCATTTCTCTTTCTCATAATCTAAAATCATTTTCTTCACCTATTTTCTAAAGTTGTATGATGGCCAGAGAGATTTCCATCTAGACCTGTGTTGTCCAGTATAGAAGCTGCTGGACCTATGTGCGCTAGTGAGAACTTGAGATGTGGTTAGTCTGAATTGAGATGAGCCTGAAGTATAAAATATATGTCAGATTTTGAAGATTTAGTATGAAAATATCATAGTGATAAATTTAGACTGATTACATGTTGAAATGATAGTATTTTGGGTATACGGTGCATGCGTGCTAAGCCACTTCAGTCGTGCTAAGTCGCTTCAGTCCTGTCTGACTCTGTGTGACCCTGGACTGTAGCCTGTCAGGCTTCTCTGTCCATGGGATTCTTCAGGCAAGAATACTGGAGTGGACTGCTGTGCCCTCCTCCAGGGGATCTTTCCCACCCAGGGACTGAACCTGTGTCTCTTACATCTCCTGTATTGGCAGACAGGTTCTTTACCACTAGTGCCACCAATACTAGGTTAAATAACATGTTATAAAAATAAGATTTTATAAACATTAACATTGCTATTTTTTAAAATCTTTTTAATGTGGCTACTAAAAAATTTTTCATAGCATTCAATGACTCACTTTATATTTCTATTGGCCAGGACTAATTTGGATCACCAAAACACTCCTTGATGTGCATTAAATTCTTGTTTACTGAATGGTTGTTTATTTGCTTCTAATCTGTCTTTGAAGTTTACCAAAGATAAATCAAATGTTTTTCATTTCCTCCTTCCATCTGTTCCAGATTAGGAGAAAGCCAAAACAAAGCTCAACACCACCACCACCACCATCAGCAGAAGAAATCTCCTGAGCCATGGAGGCCCCAGCAGCAAGCCAAGGAAGGCTAACTGGGATTGGGGAGCAAGAGGGTAACCCAGGATGGTGGCTAGATGGGGTGAATGGCTTCAGCAGCCAGAGATCTTCCCTTAGGCCTGGGAGGTGACACAAGAAATCCTCCCAGGATCACCTTGATGAAGCAATAAATCAAGGTAACAAGGTGGAAGGTCACTGAAACCTGGTCTCAGCCAGTCCCGGGGCACTCTCTCCTATCATGTAAGCCAAGGGGCTGGCAGAGAAGTCTCCTCATTCATTCAGTTCAGTTCAGTCGCTCAGTCATGTCCAACTCTTTGCAACCTCACAGACTGTAGCACACCAGGCTTTCTTGTCCTTCATCATCTACCAGTTTGCTCAGACTCATGTCCATCGAGTTGGTGATGCCATCCAACGATCTCATCCTCTGTCATCCCCTTTTCCTCCTGCCTTCTGTCTTTCCCAGCATTAGATCTTTCCCAGTGAGTCAGTTCTTCACATCAGATGGCCGAAGTATTGGAGCTTCAGCTTCAGCATCAGTCCTTCCAATGAATATTCAGGACTGATCTCCTTTAGGATGGACTGGTTTGGCCTCCTTGCAGTCCAAGGGACTCTCAAGAGTCTTCTCCAACACCACAGTTCAAAAGCATCAATTCTTCGGCGCTCAGCTTTCTTTACAGTCCAACTCTCACATCCATACATGACTATTGAAAAAACCATAGCCTTGACTAGATGGACCTTTGTTGCAAAGTAATGTCTCTGCCTTTTAATATGCTGTCTAGGTTGGCCATAGCTTTTTTTCCAAGAAGCAAGTGTCTTTCAATTTCATGGTTATAGTCACCATCTGCAGTGATTTTGGAGCCCAAGAAAATAAAGTCTGTCACTGTTTCCATTGTTTCACCATCTATTTGCCATGAAGTGAAGGGACCAGATGCCAGGATCTTAGTTTTCTGAATGTTGAGTTTTAAGCCAACTTTTTCACTCTCCTCTTTCACTTTGATCCAGAGGCTCTTTAGTTCTTCTTCACTTTCTGCCATGAGGGTGGTGCCATCTGTGTACCTGAGGTTATTGATATTTCTCCCTGTGATCTTGATTCCAGCTTGTGCTTCATCCAGCCCAGCATTTTGCATGATGTACTCTGCATAAAAGTTCATTTGCCCACCTCAAAATATATCCTTCTGCTTGTATGGTGGCAGGAGTTGCAGAATTTGGAGAGTCACAGTGGCATGGGGGAAGGGAAATAACTATAGGGATAGCAAAAGCCTTAGTGATTTTTTCCAGCCCTCCTTTCAAGGGCTTCTGGAGACAAAAGGGGATTAAAATTTCAAGCTAGGGAGGAGTAAAAACTCTTAGCTAACTGATTGGCTGGGTTTATCTGATTAATCCTGGGGCTCTGTGTCATAATTCAATGCAACAACATTTACTGAAGTACGGAAAGTTAAAAAAGCTTTGAAGTCAGCAGCCAAGGGAAGGGTGGGAGAAGGTGGGAAAGAATGAGATAGGGCCAGGAACTGCCTTGTTCTGGGAAGAAAAAAGCTGAAAAAGGCCCCAGGCAAGATGGAGTTGGACTAAAACAACTTTGTCTTTACTTTCTTTCAATTCCAGTTATTCATTCACTCCACAAGTAAGTGCCTACTGTGTTAGGCCTTTGCCAGCACTATGGTAAGACTTCTGGAGTTTTTGACTATCCTTGAAGAAATCACAAATACTACCTTAAGACCTTTAAGCGGGTAATAAAACGCTTCATCTGTGATCAGGTAGGTGGATCCTCCACACCCTCCTTTCATCCCTTCTCCCTGTTGCTGTTGTTCAGTCGCTTCGTTGTGTCCGACTCTTTGCAGCCCCATGGACTGCAGCATGTCAGGCTTCCCTGTCCTACACTATATCCCAGAGTTTGGTCAAACTCAGGTCCAGTGAGTTGGTGATTCTATCTAACCATCTCATCCTCTGCTGCCCTCTTCTCCTTTCACCTTCAACCCTTCCCAGCATCAGGGTCTTTTCCAATGAGTCGGCTCTTTGCATCAGGTGGCCAAAGTATTAGAGCTTCAGCATCAATCCTTCCAATGAATATTCAGGGTTGATTTCCTTTAGGATTGACTGGTTTGATTTCCATGCAGTCCAAGGGACTCTCAAGAGTCCTCGCCAGCAACACAATTCAAAAGCATCAATTCTTCATGGCTCACCCTCCTTTATGGTCCAACACTCACATCTGTACATGTGAGTACATGTGAGTACTGGAAAAACCAAAGCTTTGACTAGATGAACCTGTCAGCAAAGTAACGTCTTTCTTTGCTTTTTAATATGCTGTCTAGGTTTTTCCCTTTTCCCTAGTAATCTGCAATCCAAACCACTCCATCCCTCTGATATTTGCTGAAGTTGTTTCCACTAAATTTCCCAAAGACCTCCATTTTGCCAAATCCATATCTACTAGCATCTGTGGAGTATTGATATCTCCTGAGATTCTGTCTTCCTTTAGTTTTTCTGGGACACATCTTCTCATTGGTTCTCCTTCTCCATTTCCATTTGCTCATCTTTTAATCTTTTTTACCTAATTTGGTTAACCGAAAAAATATATTCACTTATTTATTTGGCTGCACTGGGTCTTAGTTTAGGCACAGAGGCTCTTCAATCTAAGTCACGGCATGTGGGATCTTTAGTTGTGCCATGTGGAATCTAGCTTCCTGATCAGGGATTGAACCTGGGCCCCTGCATTGAGAGTATAGAGTCTTAGACACTGGACCATCAAGGAAATCCCGTGGCTGACTTCTGAAATGAAAAGGAGTTCTCAAGAGTCCTTGGCTTTCTCCTTTTCTCACTTTATTCATAGTTCTTGGGCATCATTAACCCAAACCACAGCTTCAGCTATCATATAGACATGGATTGGGCTCTCAAAACTGTATCAGGCCCTTATCACTCATCTCACATATAGTCTCATGTCATTAATTCCCTGCTGGCAATGGCACCCCACTCCAGTACTCTTGCCTGGAAAATCCCATGGACGGAGGAGCCCGGTAGGCTGCAGTCCATGGGTTCGCAAAGAGTCGGACACGACTGAGCAACTTCACTTTCACTTTTCACCTTCATGCATTGGAGAAGGAAATGGCAACCCACTCCAGTGTTCTTGCCTGGAGAATCCCAGGGATGGAGGAGCCTAGTAGGCTGCCTTCTATGGGGTCACACAGAGTCGGACACGACTGAAGTGACTTAGCAGCAGCAGCAGAACTTTACTGGATAAACTTAACCCTTAAGCCAGTTATTCTACTTTTACCCTTATCCTGAGGACTGGCATTACCAAAAAACCATGGGCTATGTAGACTTATGCTCCCTGGCATATCATTCACTCAGTGGATAAATCTCTTCCTTACTAGATCCTAGATACTGGGCACTTTACCTGAAGGGTACAGAGATAAATAAGACACAACTAAGCACTTGCAGACAGGTAAGCAATCAGAGAAGTATGCTGTAAGACATCATCAGAGAGATAAATGCAAGAATAGAAGCACTTCTAAGATGTAAGACACAGAGAAAGCACAGTAGACGGACTGACTCGGAGGTGGAATATGAGGAAAGGCTTCCTTGAGGAGATGACATGTGAGATGGATTCTGAAAGACAGATGGAAATGGAATTCCCAAGACAGACAAGAGAGATATGGTATTTTAGGTATTGAAAATAGTATGTAAAAGGCATGAGTATGTGAAACCTTGGGCTTCCCTGGTGGCTCAGAGGGTAAAGAATCTGCCTGCAATGCAGGAGTCCTGGTTCCGATCCCTGGGTTGGGAAGATCCCCTGGAGGAGGGCATGGCAATCCACTCCAGTATTCTTGCCTGGAAAATCCCATGGACAGAGGAGCCTGGTGGGTAGAGTTCACGGGGTCGCACAACTGAAGCAACTTTAGCCCAGCACACAGCATGTGAAATCAAACAGTATGTCAAGCAGTGTGATACTGATGGGAGCGTAAAATACAGAGCAAGGGGGTATTTGGCAGGAGGTTAACTTGTAGTAGTAGGTAGGGGCCAGAGGATAAGGGATCTGAATAATAATAAGAATAACAAAAGCTACAATTAACAAGGCACACTTTACCTACAAGGCCACTAGTGCTTAATCTGCCCTATGTTATTATTCACACACTACAGCAATGAAGCCAAGAGGCTACATCTCTGATATAGTTCAGGTGAAATTCACACCCAGGATTCTTTGACTCCAAAGCCTAGGCTCTTGATCATATATCCTTCTGCATATGTATGATGCTAAAATGCCCGTACCTCATGGAGCTTATGATGCAGTGCAGGGTGAAAAAGGCTGGAAATGATGGGTTGAGTCAAGGATGGGAGACGGCTGTTTTCAGGACCAGGAACTAGGACAAAGCTACCTTAGCCACAACTGGTGGTGGGCTGGGTCTTGTTTGCTCTAGGAAGTCCATACCCCTGGGTGTACAGTTCTGAACAAAGTCAAAAGATTCTTTGTGGTTAGGGTCTTCACTGGTGGTCCAGTGGCTAAGACTCCATCGTCCCAATGCAGAGGACCCAGGTTTGAGCCCTGGTCAGGGGACTAGATCCCACATGATGAAACTAAAGATCAAAGGTCCTGCCTGTCACAACTAAGATCCAGGGAAGCAAAAACAAATAAGTTTAAAACAAAAATCTTCCCTCTATAATAGTTCTTTCCCTTGGCTTCCCATGCCCTCCTAACCTGCGGTCCTGGTAAGGGCTACAATTCTCTCACTGTCAGCAAATCATCTTCAATACCATCCAAATTTAACCTTGTATGTTCCTTAGTTAAAATCCTCTTATGGATTCTCACTGCCTTTGCTGACACACAAACTCACCCCCTTTAGCTCTGTTTCCACTTGTGACTCAGTCATACCACAAGTCTGCTGTCCCATACTTCTGTATCTTCCCAGGTGCTAAAATTGTTCCTGAATGCTTTTCCCTCACCTACTTTCCTAACCCTACACCTACCCTTCAGGATGGTGCACATATCACTTCTTCTTTGAAGCCTTGCCTGACTTCCCCCAGCTGGTTTAACTGCTCCTCTTTTGTGTACTTTACGATGCATACATTTGTTATTACTGCCTCCTAATTGTGTTAGGGTTCCCTGGTGGTTCAGATGGTAAAGCATCTGTCTGCAATGCTGGAGACCCGGGTTCGATCCCTGAGTTGGGAAGATCCCCTGGAGAAGGCAATGGCAACCCACTCCAGTACTCTTGCCTGGAAAATCCCATGCACAGAGGAGCCTGTAGGCTACAGTCCATGGGGTCGCAAAGAGTCAGACACAACTGAGCAACTTCACTTTCACTTTACTTTACTTTTACTTTGTGTTAGGTTCAACTCCTAGCCTGGCTTCTTCCTAACCACTTACTTGACCTTATGCAAGTTATTTAATGCTTTGATACCTCAGTTTACTCATCTATAAAAGGGAATGAAAAATGGCATTTCTCATAAATGTGCTCTGAAGATTTAAGAGACAAGTGCTCGGGGCTGGTGCACTGGGAAGACCCAGAGGGATGGGGTGGGGAGGGAGGTGGGAGGGGGGGATCGGGATGGGGAATACATGTAAATCCATGGCTGATTCATGTCAATGTATGGCAAAAACCACTACAATATTGTAAAGTAATTAGCCTCCAACCAATAAAAATAAATGGAAAAAATAAAATAAAATGTGCAAACTCAGTAAAAAAAAAAGATATTTAAAACATGAAAATGTATTATAGTATATGTTAAATGTATTATATATCAGAGTATTTGTTTTATGTTAAATCTGTGATTTGGAGAAGGAAATGGCAACCCACTTGCCTGGAGAATCTCATGGACAGAAGAGCCTGGCGGGCTACAGCGCATGGGGTCGCAAGAGTCGGACACAACTTAGCAACTAAACCACCACCACCAGTTATATGATTATATATATCAAAACAGATATTAAAATTCTTTGTATAGTGTAAGCACTAAATAAATGTCACTATTATTCTAGCTGTTATTATTGTTCATCCATACTAGACTCTAAGTGACTTGAGGGCAAAGATTTGTTTAATATCTAGTATACTGCTTGGCATCTGGTAGGTGTTCAGTGGATATTTGGGTTTTGTATCTTTCTTCTGTTTTCAGTGTTACGTCTGTCACTTTAGATTCTCAATTCAATATTTTTTTTTAATTGTGTAAGATGAGAAGAAAAAGGGGGAAAAAGATATTTGCATTTATTTATAGAGATTTCCTAACCCTGGCTATAGTCCAGCCCCCAAGGGACTGCAGAGATGTTATTTCTGTAGATAAGAGAACTTTGGCGCCTACCCTAGTCTTTCTCCCCACCCACCTCCCTCCTTGCAGAGATGCCTTCCTGCTTTTACTGACTTCTCTGCCCATTCCTGGCACTCTGAAGATTTTCAAAGAATGTGGTGATAGTGGTGGTGGTATGGGGAGAAAGGGAGTTTGTGTGTAGTTTGGGGAAAACAGTACCAGCAAAGATGAAAAATGGTGAGGCTGTACACATTCCTTAAAGGCCTGAAGGCTTGGAGTGCTTTATCTGAACCTGAGCTTCTTCTGAACCTGATCCATAAGGCAGAGGGGCAATCATTCTTTTCCATGTTTTTGTTGAGCATCTTTAAGTCCTAAAAATAAGGAGATCATTCACCAGATAAGGGCTCAGGGCAGGTTGGGAACTGGACCAGATGAAGTAATCATTGTGATCAAATTTTTAAAACTAATATAATAGTATAAACTATGGCACAAAAAAACTGCTTACATTCTGATGGGATTTTTTTATGTAAAAGAGCATAAAAAGATATAAAATAATGAGATTGCATTGAATGAACAGCCTTTAGTAAAGACCATAATTACACAAAAGAAAAAAGTACAGTCAAAAATATTTTAATGTTTGTAACATTTCATAATTGTTGTTGTTCAGTTGCTCAGTCATGTCTGACTCTTTTCGACCTCAAGGGCTGCAGCACGCCAGGCTTCCCTGTCCTTCACCATTTCCTGGAATTTGCTCAAATTCTTGTCCATTGAGTTGGTGACGCCATCCAACCATCTCATCCTCTGTTGTCCCCTTCTCTTCCTGCCTTCAGTCTTTCCCAGCATCAGGGTCTTTTCCAATGAGTTGGCTCTTTACATCAGGTGGTCAAAGTATTAGAGCTTCAGCATCAGTCCTTCCAATGAATATTCAGGGTTGATTTCCTGTAGGATTGACTGGTTGGATCTCCTTGCAGTCCAAGGGACTCTCAAGAGTCTTCTCCAGGACCACAGTTCGAAGGCATCAATTCTTCAGTGCTCAGCCTTTTTTATTGTCCAACCCTCACATCCATACATGACTCTGGATATTTCACAATAAAAGTTTAATTCATGTCTTTTGCTCACTTTTGCATTGAGGCATATGTTTTTTTTCTTACCGATTGCCAAGAGTTCTTTAAGAATTTTGGCTATGATTGCAAATATACTTTCTCATTCAGTGACTTGCTTTTCCATTCTTTTAATGATGTCCTTTGATGAACAGAATATTTAAATTTTAAGGCAGTCTGCATTATCATTCTTTTCCTTTAGGGATAGTCTTCTGTGTTTCCTGTTTGAGAAGTCTTTGCCTGTCCCAAGGTCATGACAAATTATATGTCTTATTCTAGAAGTTGTATATAAATAAGAGTGTCCATATGGCTATAAGCATGTGAAAAGATGCTTGACATCACTATTCACCGGGGAAATACAGTTCTTTGCCCTGATGGACACCTAATATTCCAGGAGGAGAGACTGACCTTAAGCAAGCTTTGGGATGGAGATGCTAGGAAAGGGACATACTGTCTAAAGTAGGAAGTCTAACCTAGTCTTGGGGATTGCAAAGAGCTTCATGAAGCACCTTCAGACTCTACAGAAGCTGGTGCCTGGTACAACTATGGAGCCGGGGCACTCTAGAGCACACTCACCACAAGAGAAGCCAGGTTGCTGCAACTACAGAAAGCCCCCATGCAGCAACAAAGACCCAGCGCAGCCAAAATATATTTTAAAAATTAAAAATAAATCAAAGAGAGTCAAAATAGAAAAGGGAAAACTGTCTCCTTTTGGTAGGACCTGTGGATAAGAAGTAGAGCTGGAACTAGATAGCAGTTCTCCAGGGACCTAGCCTCTTACTACCCTATATTCTATGCTCTTTTTCGGTCTCAGACTAAAGTGAAAAGGGGCCTTGGGTTAGAAGTGAAATTTAAGAGAAGAGCTACCCCCCTTTCCTCCTTTCCTGGAACCATGCCATAAGTTAGAGAAAAACGAGGGCTGATTGCTTGCGTGGACTCATGACTGAGTCCTTTACAAGAACCTATGTTTGTAAGGGGTGCCCTCAAAACAAGACTTTTTTAATCCTTTTCATTGATTTTACCTAGATATATTTGTGAGGCAAAAGACAAAATCCCCCAAATAATGGGTTTCCACAAGGCCCACCGGGAATTCTGTGAAAGGATAAATGTCACCTAGGAGAATTATAAAAGTCACTTGGTCTATTTCCAGGACACAGTGCCCAGGATTAGTAAATTGGAAAGCAGAGGGGTTTTCCAGGAGAAACAATTGTTTTTTGAGAGGGAAAAAAAGAGAAGAGTTCCAGAAATATCACTTCTTGAAAGTCCACTGTATGCTCCTTGCCCTCATTTCTCCAGATTCACTGACTCTGAGCCCACGGGAATTTGCCTTCTGTACCTACTACTCTATGGAAACTGCCTCTGTCCAGCTCATCAAGGACTACCTTTTTTTTTTTTTTTTGGCAAATCCAGCAGCTTCCTTTTGGTGCTCATCAAAAACCAATGATCTGTCCTAAAAATTACCTCTGCTTTTTAAATTACCAATCCTGGGCTATGGAACAGACAAACTGATTTTCATAACTTTCTGTGGTGACACTTAGTGTTTCACAGAATTCCAAGCGGGCCTTGTGGGAACCCATTATATAAGGATTGTTTGCTCTGTTCATTTTTGTTCTACTGACCTTCCTCTCCTACACAAGAAAAACTTTCAGAGTTCTCTTCTCCACGGCTTTGGTGATGTTCTGCATTTTAGATGTTCTGCATTTTCCCATGTCTAATTGGCTTCTCTTGCTTTGCATCCCATTAAACACTGAAAAATTCTTAAAGAGATGGGAATACCAGACCACCTGACCTCCCTCTTGAGGAATCTGTATGCAGGTCAGGAAGCAACAGTTAGAACTGGACACGGAACAACAGACTGGTTCCAAATAGCGAAAGGAGTATGTCAAGGCTATATTTGTCATCCTTCTTATTTAACTTATATGCAGAGTACATCACGAGAAATACTGGGCTGAATGAAGCACAAACTGGAATCAAGACTGCTGGGAGAATTATCAATAACCTCAGATATGTAGATGACACCACCCTTATGGCAGAAAGTGAAGAAGAACTAAAGAGCCTCTGGATCAAAGTGAAAGAGGAGAGTCAAAAAGTTGGCTTAAAACTCAACATTCAGAAAACTAAGGTCATGGCATCTGGTCCCATCACTTCATGGCAAATAGATGGGGAAACAGTGGGAGACTTTATTTTTTGGGCTCCAAAATCACTGCAGATAGTGACTGCAGCCATGAAATTAAAAGACGCTTGCTCCCTGGAAGAAAAGTTATGACCATCCTAGACAGCATATTAGAAAGCAGAAACATTACTTTGCCAAGAAAGGTCCATCTAGTCAAGGCTATGGCTTTTCCAGTAGTCATGTATGGATGTGAGAGTTGGACTATAAAGAAAGCTGAGTATCGAAGAATTGATGCTTTTGAATTGTGGTGTTGGAGAAGACTCTTGAAAGTCCCTTGGACTGCAAGGAGATCCAACCAATCCATCCTAATGGATTCAGGAAATCAGTCCTGAATATTCACTGGAAGGACTGATGCTGAAGCTGAAACTCCAAAATATTGGCCACCTGATGTGAAGAACCGACTCATTTGAAAAGACCCTGATGCTGGGAAAGATTGAAGGTGGGAGGAGAAAGGGACAACAGAGGATGAGATGGTTGGATGGCATCACTGACTCAATGGACGTGGGTTTGAGTAGGCTCTGGGAGTTGGTGATGGGCAGGGAGGCCTGGCGTGCTGCAGTCCATGGGGTCCCGAAGAGTTGGACACAACTGAACAACTGAACTGAACTGAACTGAAACACTAGTACTCTCCAGGGTTCTTTCCCTTTCATATTTGCTGAATAATGTCCTCTACTCCCACGCATCATAGACTGATGATTTTTTCCCTTTGGCCACATTGAAAAGCATGTGGGATCTAGTTCCCTAAATTAGGGATCAAATCCACAACCCCTGCATTGGAAGTGTGGAGTCTTAACCACTGGACCGCCAGGGAAGTCCCATTGACTGATGATTCTTAAACACCTATTTCTAAGCCCCTACATCTTCCTGGCTCTCAGCTTACAGTGTCAGTGATTGCCTACTGGATTTCTTCACCCGGATGACCTAAAACTGTGCCGTCTTCTACAAGTTAATCATGCCCAAGGATCACCTTCAGCCCAAGCAGAACTGCTACTTCTCCAGCATTTTCTGCTTCAGTTAACGGCACTAGTATCTATCCAGGTACCACTCCAGAATCCCTGGATTCATTCTTTAACTCTGTTCTCTCCTTCACCTAAGAACTCAACATGTCATGAAGTCCTGTTACCTCTATATCCAAGATCTCTCTTCCTGACACACTTCTCTATCACCCAGGACTTGCTTTTAACCCAAGATTTAGTCTATGCCAGCGCATCCCTCCTACTGCTATCAATAATCACTTTTAAGGTACAAATCTATGATCTCTTGCCCCTCTTTTAAGTCTATGAAGTCTCTGAAGGCTACCCATCTAGAATAAAAGTGTTACTCCCTGATTAGGGTACCTAGGCTCACCCACACACTTGTGCCAGCTTATTTCCCCTGGGCCACCCCCTCTGCTTGAACATGCCCTGGGTACCCTATCTCTGCTTTTGCCCTTACTGTTCTCCTGTACTTTCACAACTTCACCCTTCCTTACATCTAACAAACTCTTCTCCACTCTTCTAAGCTGTCACCTCCCTGTGACTTATCCTCATGCTCCTTGTAAATATCCCAATAAACTAAGTCATTTTCTTTGCTCCCTCAGTACTTTGTACATGCCTCAATTATAGCAGCTTTTGCATTGTTTTCAAACTATTTGCCTTATTGTTTCTCTCTTCCTCTCTCAGGGAACTTTCTTTATTCACACTCTAATCCCCAAAGTGCCTGGCATATAGCAAGCACTCAATAATGTATACGTTTTAAGGCTTTTTCTCTTTTATTTTGGGTTTCTGACCTCTTTCCAGTAAACTGATTAAAGGTATAGACAAAGCCCAACTCATATTTTCCCAGCTGAGCTAGTGCTCATGGACACAGCAGGCCTGAGAAATAGTAATAAGAGTGAAAGATCAAGGGCTGGGGGAACAAAGGACACATTCAATCTTTTCAGTAGGGGTGACTGGGACTGCACCACTCCCAAGTGCTTGCTCAGAATATAACAGTAATGCTCTATTGCCAAGTCCTATCTTATACTTTTCAATGTGGAGGCCAGCTGGTGTCAACAACAACATGGTGAATGAGCCAAACGGTGTGCGTGGACTCTGCTGGTGGGCATGTTTGTGGTGACAAAGGGGAAAGTATTATCTCTGGTAATAGGTGGGAAGCATGGCTGGAACTGGGCTACTGATCCTCTAATTCAGGGTTGACCAGTTTTTTTGCAAAGGGTCAGAGAGTATTATAGTCTCCGTGGGTCCTTTGCAAAAGCAGCTTTAGAAGCTACAGAGCAAATGACTGTGGTTGTGTTCCAGAAGGGGCTTTGTGTTCCAGAAAAAGCCTTACTCATGGGAACTGTAATGTGAGTTTCATATACTTTTCACCTGTTGTGAAATATTATTCTTCTTTTGATTTTTTCCCAATCATTAAAAAAACAAACAAACAAACAAACAAAACACTATCCAGTAGTTAAGAATTCGCCATCCAATGCAGGGGACAAGGGTTCAATCCCTGATTGGGGAACTAAGATCCTACATGCCATGGGCAACTAAGTTGGCTAAGTATTGAAACCCACGCACTCTAGAGACCTGCTCTGCAACAACAGAAGCCATTGCATGGAAACAAGAAGCTCTTGTGTCTCAACTAGAGATGCCCGTGTGTTGCAAAGAAGACCCAACACAGTCAAAATTAAAAAATAAAAAAAAGGAAAAACATTCTTAGCTCTCAGGTCAAACAAAAGTAGGTGTCAGGTAGGATGTGGCCCACAGGTCACAGTTTGCTACCCTTTTTCTGGTGCCGAATCTATTACTAACCACCCAGAATAGCTTTACTGGGGGCAAAGCCATATGGAGAGTGCTGACCGGATGACAGGACCATAGTAGTCTTACCGAGTGCTGGGTTCTGCGCTTCAGTGTAGCACGTATGCTCTCATTTATTTCTTACAACAACCCCGTGAGGTAGGAACTAGGATCATCCCTGCTTTACAGATGCTCAAACTGGTCACCCAGCTCGCCATGTCAGAATTAGGCTTTTCAAGGTCTGTCTGGTTCTCTGGTGGATGTCCTGACCACTGCGTCAGACTGCCTCCTGTGGCGATCTCTCAGTGTCATGGAAATCATAAGTGATGGCTTATGTTTTTCAAGAACACAGATTTTTAAAAATATATATACAAAAAAGAAGTCAGGTTTCCAAAACAAAAAACTGGGGGCAATGAGCCCTGAAGAACAGATGTGGGCATATCTGGCTGTGGGAAGATTGGCTCCAAGTCCCCCAAGACTTGAGTGATTTTTCTGAACTTGTTATCTAATTCTTCCCCCGAAAGTCTGGAGGAATGTGGAAGTCATTTCACTCTCCAGAGGGACCCTCTCATCCTTGCCTCCCACTAACCCCCCAAACACACACATACACGTACACACGCACACGCGTATCTTAGGTGTGCATGTTAAACTACTGTCAACCAATCTATTTGGCATTGGGATGTAAAGAACAGATGTCAACCTACGGCCGCTGCTTCCAGTGGGCCTTGGCAGGTGAGTGCAAAGGTGGGCATCGCCCAGCAGTGCCGGCTCTTTCCTGCCATCTGCTTCCATCGTTTCTCTTTCTTGGACACCCACCCACTGGGATGCCAACATGGAGGGCGGCTCAAGGGTGGGCCCCAGTAACAGCGTGATGGGGCGGGGTGGGGTGGAGCTGGGTGCCCTCAGCTGCCCTCCCCACACTTCTGGAAAGTCCACTCACAGCTTCTCTCCTCTGCACCCAGCCCCACCCACCACTTCCTCCCTGACCTCACAAGCTACTTCCCTCTGCAAGCACTGGGTGTGACTGGCACCCCCACAGCAGGAACTGCAGGCCCTGGAGAGACAAGGCCACAGGGTCAGGACGGAATTAAGTTGGGAGTGGGGGTGGGAGCTAGAGCTTGGGTAATGGAGATAAGAGAAGCATAAAAGGGGATTTAAGAGTGGTGACAGTGAGTGGAGGGGGTTGGAGCCAGAGGAGGAGGTGGGGTGTCCTGGAGCTAAGATGAACCTTGCTCCTGCCTCTGGTTTTCTTCCAGGCCTTCTCTTCCCAACCACCCATAGAAATCCTCGGAAACCTGCCTGCTCCTGAACAGGGCAGTTTCAATTCTTTTTAGAAATCCCCTTCTTGGTTCCTTTGTCTCATTCCCCTCCTACATCTGATCTCCTCCCTTTTCCATTTTGCTAATGAATCTTTTTGGAGCAAGCTGGGGGTGGGAGGAGAAGGGGGTGGGGGTGGGGGGCTGGGTGCGCTGGGGGTTAGGGCACAGCTATGGAGCACTGGGTGGCCTCTTGGGAGGCCACTGGGAACCTCTGAACTCGGTTCCCACAGACCTGTGCGCTGAACTACCCCCTTCGTGTGGTTTTCACTCACCCTCTGCCCTCAGATAAGGGTGTCTTTGCTGGATGCTGTGCTGGACAATAGGAAGGTGGGCTGAGCCGTGAGGTAGGAGATATGAAGTCTTTGGACTCAGATCACTCAGCTTTCAGTGAGGCTTTGTGATGAACCTGCATCAAGGCAAGGCGATCTACATTTCAAAAGCAAATTTTAAAATGCATTCATCCAAAAAAAAAAAAAATGCATTCATCCCACCCCCCATTACAGAGTCATATTTGTTCATGGTAAAAAACAAAACAAAACAAAAAACTCAGCACAGAAACCTACAGAAAAAAAAAGGAAGCAAAATCACCCATAATTCACAACCCTGGGAAAACTTGCAGCACTGGATCTTTTTCTGTCTACTCCTTGCTCAGTGTGTATCTCTGTCTCTATCTCTACCTATAACATATAATATTGACCACTTGAAAGCCTGCTTTTTTTTTTTCTATTGGCATTCTTTTTTGAGTATTTCCCTACTTAAAATTCTTCTCAAGCAATGACTGACATGTAATGAATACATATTTATCTTCCAATACTAGACAATGTTCATATGTAGGAAATCGTTTTGAATTATTTTTGAGGACATTACCATCCCCACTCAATACCACACACACACACACACACACACACACACACACACACACCACACACACACATCTGTCTGAGAGTTTATCAGGAAGTCAGGAGGACCAAATACTCCTCACTATGGGGGCAGGCTCTCCAAATGGGATCTGTGGGCCTGGGGTGGGGTGGAAGCTGGGGATGGAGGGGGTGGGGAGGTGGGGGTGGAAGGTAAGCATGCAATGCAGGGCAATTGTTTACAGATGCGAATTCCTTATCTTGAAAGCTCCACCCCTTGAGAACATCTGGGCTGGAGTGTGCTGGGACCAGGGCTCAAAACTATGTGGGTGTATGTTGTGAGGCTCAGGCAAGAAAAGTGACATGAAGTCTGCCAAAATAAAACCAGATCAGACAAGGGAGTTTTATCTGTCTTCCTGGGAGTGTTGACATTCTCCACATTGTGGTTTATTTTCCTGCTTATGTGGCCTGCCTTTAATCTGGAGATTGTGGCCAGCATAGCCCAAAGTCTACTGGCACAGCCTGTGTGTGCAGTCCCCTAGTGTATGCTGCTGCTGCTGCTAAGTCGCTTCAGTCGTGTCCGACTCTGTGCGACCCCATAGATGGCAGCCTACCAGGCTCCCCCATCCCTGGGATTCTCCAGGCAAGAACACTGGAGTGGGTTGCCATTTACTTCTCCAGTGCATGAAAGTGAAAAGTGAAAGTGAAGTCACTCAGTCGTGTCCAACTCTTCGTGACCCCATGAACTGCAGCCTACCAGGCTCCTCTGTCCATGGGATTTTCCAGGCAAGAGTACTGGAGTGGGATGCCATTGCCTTCTCCTCCCCTAGCGCATAGTTCTCGGTAATAATTTGGATTTGGGGGGAGTGAGCATAGAGTAGGAGAATGGGGGTATAAGTGGGAATTATGGCCAGTGGTAGCTATGAACCTATCTGCAGGAAACCTGACAAAATCAGCCAGCGAGAGTTCCCAAGGAAGGGTTCTGAGGGCCAAGTTTCTCAGCGTGGAGGGTCTGCAGCTGCTCTAGGGTCAGTGTGGAGGGTCAGCAGGATTCGACACTACTAACAGCTGAAAAGAAGTGAGAGGAAAAACGAGAGCAAAGGTGAAGGAATGCAATAGGGCTTGATCACCAAGAAGCCAACGATCATGCTTGGGCATCCAAAAAACAAGGGAACCCAATATTTAATGTGTCATAAGGAATATTCATGTATTGCCTGGAGGGAAGGTGGATAAGTGGAAGGTGATTAAAGCCTTAATATTCTCCAGTTATTAGGGCCTCACCGGGTCCTAATGGACAGAAAGGAGATGGGAAAGGAGGAGAAAGAGAAAGTCGGAGGATAAAAGAAGAGAAAGTAAGAATGGTTTCCATCTACAAATATGTATAAAGTGTCAGCCATAGTGCAGACTTTCTGCTAGAAACTAGGAACATGTAATGAAAAGTTTCAAGCTGTAAAACTTTTGAATAGCACACCACAGAAAATGTGTTCCTAAACCTCTGCCGAGTGATTGCTTCCAAAGACCTTTGATGTTTGGTTTACCCAGGTGGGTTATATGGAGTCAGAAGTTGTGTACAGATTTCTGGGCTGCAGATACCATGCTGGTCATATTGCCTGGGTTGGCTCCCTAATCAGTATCCCTTTATGGCACCTGCACTTCAGGAGGAAACCCAATTTCCATCCTTAGGTGGAATATGTTCTAGAACCTTGGGGAAGGGCTGCAACTCCGTAAGGAAGATCAAACAAATGTCATATGTCTTCATTTAAATGGGGTCTGATATGTTCACCATTCATTCATTCATTCATTCATTTTTCAAACCTAAAGGTTACACCTTATTCCTAAAGGTGAGGTTAAAAAGAATATATAGAGCCATTTCTTTTCCATAGTACTTTTAAAACACTGAGAAAACTGTCATGACAGCCTCTCCCTGTGGCATTAACTATCTTGGAAACAAGTTGGACCTTAGAGCAGATTCAAAAGGGAGGTAAGACCATCCTTTAATTACTGAACACTGGGGACTGTAGGGCCTCAAAGTGAAGGCCCTCAAGGTTGAGAGTTGGGGACAGGTTGGGAATTCTGCTTAGAACTTCTTTTTTTTTTTTTTTTTAAATAATATTATTTTTTATTTGGCCACACCAGGTCTTAGTTGTGGCACACTAGATCTTTAGTTGCAGCATGTGGGATTTAGTTCCCTGACCAGGGATCGAACCCTGGCTCTCTGCATTGGGAGCTTGGAGTCTTAGCAACTGGACCACAAGGGAAGTCCCCGCTTGGAGCTTCTTCTTCCCGGCTCTGATTGGTATCCAATGGCTCATTATCCAGGCAGAATCACTGAAGGTACAGGTGATGCCACTGAATCCATGCTCTGAACCAACAACTGCCTTTACCATCACAGACTCTTAGGAGACTGGGCTGCTTTCATGCAAGGCCCAAGTTGATAGAAGAAGAGGATGCATTCCGTGCCCTTGGGTTAGAGCTTAGGAGAAGATGCAGGAAGGTAAACAACTGATTGGAATTTGAAGCAGAATAAAGTGAGTTACAAACTGTGGAAGAGGCAGTGGGTTGTGGGGGTTCAGATGTAAAGGCATTTAATTTTATTGTCATGCATGATTATAGAAAGCTTCACAGAGACAATATTCATTTCAGGTGGACCTTCAGGATAAGCAAGATTTGACAAGTAGAAATGATGGGAGGACGTTTTCTAGGTCAAGGGAGTTACAAGGAAATACGCAAGCCTGCAATGGGTCCCAAGAAAAGCAACTCTGGGGAGGCAGCTTGCAGGGAGGGTGAAATGCATGGAGCCATGAAATGAAAAATCATGGGCAAAGCACCCAAGACCCACAGGAAGAATATCAGCAACCTTCCCTTGGATGTTCGGGGGGACGCAGGGCAGGACCACTGGAAGAGTATGGTATTCTAAGTCAGGCACACCACAGTTTGCTCTCAACTGTAGCTATTTTAATCCTGACTGACACTAAACAAATTATCTCAAAACTCTGATCATTTTCCTAATGTATAAATTGAAGATGACATTCTTTCCTCTCAGACTGACGGGAAGTTTAAATATGTTCAGAAAGTGCCAAACAGGTGCAGATGATAGATCCTCAGTAAATGTATCCCCTTTGTTTATTTCCTCAGGTGGAATAAATTAGGAAGTATAAGCTGTGCATCAAAAAGCTATAACGTCATTCATTTTACAGATTATCGACCACCCACTATGTGTTAGGTCCTGTGCTGGGTGATGCAGGGTATCTGAGATGCAAGCTCTCAAAGGGAGAATAATACAGCTAAGGGAGATGACACAGAAAGAGTCAAACGTTAGGGACTTCCTTGGCTGCCCAGTGGTTAAGAATGCGCCTACCAACACAGGGGACACAGATTCGATCCCTGGTCCAGGAAGTGGTGCTGCAACTAAGCCTTGGGCCATAACTACTGAAGCCCCATGCTCTAGAGTCCATGCTCTGAAACAAGAGAAGCCATCCCAATGAGAAGCCCATGCACTGCACCTAGAGAGTAGACCCCACTCACCGCAGCTAGAGAAAGCCCATGTACAGAAACAAAGACACACAGCAGCCGCTGCCCCCATAAAAGTCAAAGGTTAGGTAACAGTCTGAGTTAACTATCTCAGAGTCATCCTAAGCTGTCCAGACAGCTGCACAAGCATCCAGATAGTGAACACTGACAGAGAAATACAGGAGGACAAAGGGCAGGGTGAGCTCACTGAGGCCTGGGGGGCTGGGGGGCTGCAGCGATGCCAAGGAGCAGAAGAAATGTGAGCCAGACCTCAAACACAGTATTTGGAGAAACAGAGGAAAGGAAGGCTTGTGCTAAGGGGTGAAAAACCACCCGTGGTGCAGTCTAGCTGGACGGTAAAAGAGGGGTCCTGGGAGGTAAGGCTGACAGGCAGGTGGAGGCCAGATTGTAAAGCTCTGGAGGTCAGGCTAGGGACTTCAATATTCATTACAGACAATGTCTTTTCACTGTGTGTTTGAGGCCACACTATCTGATCTGCCTGCCAGATGCATACTGATGTGTCCCCAGCCACACTTTGAATTTTTTATGCCACTTATTCTCTAGTATTTATATATTGCTTTATCTTCTCTGTTGGATACATGTGTCACACTGTGTCCTAAGCAAGACTGTCAGTTTCACAGGACAGGTCACATAAGGATGTCCTAACTTGGTATGACTCAGTACAGCTTAAGCTGAGTCTAAGGGGATACCCATGGCGAAGCTGAGGTCATACTGTTGTGACGGTCTGGAGGAAATGCCAGTCACTGCAAAGGCATCATAATCAGCACATTTGTTGTCTCTTCAATGTTGATCTTAATGTTCTTGCTCCTGCCTTGATGGTTTGGTCCTCCAGTTTGAGCAGTGTTTCCGTGGACCATATCTGATGTACTTCCCATTCATTAATACAGAATCCTCAAATAAAAGGGGATACTTTCCTGATAAAGGGTCTTAGGCCTTCCAGGTTCTTTTGTGTTTTTGCCTGGTTGAGCTCCTTGACTTTCCTAGAAAAAACCAACCAATCATTTAACAAGAGAACTGCCAAGTGTCCCTAGCTCTCTTAGCCTCTAGAAACCCTTGTCCTTTGATATTCCCAGCTGCCCTTGTCTCAGCTTATTCCCGAGGAGGAGATCAACCAGGAACCTCGGGAATCAGATAACCCAGGGCGGAAAGCAGAACTACAGAGCAAACATGGACTGCCCTGCTGTTTGCTCTGGTTTAAAGAGTTACTGGGGATAGTATACTAACCTTTTGTTTTGCAGGAGCTTTACTTTCCTGGTAAATAGCTGTTTTTTTTAATAGCAATTTCTTCATGTGACCAGTTGAACAAAGTCTTAAAATAGAACTGACTCACGTATCTGTGGATCAGCCAAGATGGCAACAGTGACACTATGGTCACTGGTCCCATTCACCTGCCAGACAATGGCCAATCAGGAGTGCATGCGTTCCTCGCCTACGCAGGGCACAGCGGTTCCTTCATCTCACCGCCTCCTGAAGCCGTAGCCTTCCGTAGCCCTGATCCTCACCAAGTGGTAGAGTCCTCAGATGAGTGTTTGCTGCCCCAGACACTGCTAGAGACCCTTACCATGATGCATGCTCATGAATTTCTCTGGAGTAGATTACTTTGGTTCTACAGACACTTCTTAAACTTGGTTTTCCATGAAACAAGGGCAGCTAAACTGGGGTGTGGGTGGATATGGGACCAGAAAGAAGCCATTCTCGTTGTTCCTGTAAGGAGCAAGGACAAAATCTCCCCTTCCCAACTGGAGCCTGTTCATGCCATTAGGAGGTCGGGGTGGGCAGGGGTGGGGGCGGGTCTGCAGCTGGTTGGTTGAGTGGGTCAGAGCCTAGCACCCAAGGCCCAACAAATAGTGACTAACCTCAGCCTACTTGTTCTCTCTTCCTTTCCTTACTCATATTTTCACTGGAGAAGAACTAGCTCTTTATGAACACCACCAAGTCACATACACAGGTACCCTGTGCCAGTTCTCTCCTCTGGTCTATGCTTTCCATGTTTGCACTGTATTTTTCCCCTATCAAGTCCTTCCCTCTCCACTGTATCTGTTCAAATCTTTCCCATCCTTTAAGATCCTACACAAACCTACTCAATGTGATCCATGAGCTTTATTTTGGACCCTTGAAAATGAGCGTGTCTAAACTAACATTACGGCCTTAGGATGCATTTCTCTTCCATTTAGTGGCTGACCAAGGGAGTATGGGGACTTCCCTGACAGCTCAGTTGGTAAAGAATCTGCCTGCAATGCAGGAGACCCCAGTTCAATTCCTGGGTCGGGAAGATCTGCTGGAGAAGGGACAGGCTACCCACTCCAGTATTCTTTGGCTTCCCTGGTGGCTCTAAAAAAATCTGCCTGCAATGTGGGAGACCTGGGTTCGATCCCTGGGTTGGGAAATCCCCTGGAGAAGGAAAGAGCAACCCACTCCAGTACTCTTGCCTGGAAAATCCCAAGGATGGAGGAGCCTGGTAGGCTGCAGTCCATGGGGTCCCAAAGAGTCGGACACGACTGAGCAACTTCACTCACTCACAAGGAAGTCTGAGTCTAGCCTCTTTGGTGTTTAGTTAGAAGAAGTCAAGTTAGTAAGCATTAAATGAGCGTCTGCTCAGTACACTTCTCTCTGCTGGATCCTGGTAATGGGACCTGAGGGTTTTGCTTCTGGAGAAGAGAGCCAAGAAGCCTAGTTGCTTTCTCAGCCCAAATGGGAAGTGACCATGAGAGTAAGAGCAGTAGCCACAGGCTGTTCAGAGCAAGAAAAAAACAGGGAAGGAGTTCCAAGGGGTCAGAAGCAGCAATGAAGGACTTCAGCTTCCAAGAGCACAAACTGGTTGGTTCTCAAACTGGATGGCCTGAGGTGACTCAGATGACCAATTAATTATGCAGGTCACACAGCAATCAACAGAACCAGATGAGATCTCCAAGTGAGGGGAGTCAGCCCCAAACTCTTTCTGGGGAGCAGTCAAACCTTCAGCAGTCATGGAACCGAGTCAGCAGAAGTTCCCGAGAAGAGCTAAATTTATCCAGGTTGCTGGAGGTGCTTGCGGGCATGAACTTCAGGGAAAGAAATACAAATGAGGAACTACTTATATGCCAGGAAGAGAGACCAGAAAAGATGGTACCCATGGCTGGTGAATCACAGCAGCAAAAGAGGGAAATCTCATCAATGCTGACCAGTAGCAGCTGCTTAGCTGTGTGAATTACAGTGTGTGTGGGGTGGGGATGGGAGAGATTCTCTTTAATTGAGACACTTGAGCCATCCTGGGAATTTAAAGATGATGGAAAATGAGGAATCTTATCAAGCTTCCACTACCGCTAATGATAGACAGAAATGCAATGTTTTCTCAAAGAACAGAGTGAACAGCTGAGAATTACCAAAGCATGTTGGCTCACATCCAATGACTGACGCATGCAATGCTCAGGATGCAATAGATTGGTGACATGATGGTAACATCCCACCACATGAAAAAATCCTGAGATTGTTGTCTATCTGGAAAATGTGTCTAAATTGCAAGGAGTTGGAGGGAAGCCAAGATTATTAAGTGTTATCTTGCCCAATCAAGGGTAGCTTTCAAGGGGAAATAAACAGAAGGAGGTAGGAGGTAAAGGAACACTGGTTGAGTACCCGCTGGTTCAGTTCAGTTCAGTTCAGTCTTTCTGTAAATACTATCTTACTTGATCCTTTGAGGTAAGTGCCATTCCCATTTTCAGATGAAAAAACCAAGACCCATGGAGTTTACATAAATCTCACAAGGTCATACTGATCAATTATTAAAGTCTGGGTTAAAACTTAGGGTGCAAAGCTCCAAAACCTGGGCTCTTTCTTCTCCACTATAGTGTTTTCCAGCTCTCTCAATTCCCTTTGGGTATGAAGGCCCAGCCAGGGAGCGCCTCCAAGGAGGGCCTATGTAATTAGGACATGGGAGAGGAGACCTGGAACTTCTTCCTCATAAAATCTCCTAGATCTTGGCCTAATCAAAAACTAACAATCAATACCCCTTCTAGGCCAGCTCAACACTCTCCTACTTAGAATCCCTATTTTTTTCTAAAACGACATTTCTCTGAGAAATACACTTAACTAGGTGAAAGGTGCATGTCCAGGCCTTCTCCCCTTTGCTTTCAGCATATGATAACCTTTCTGGTCATGTCCGGTCTCCTTGGTCCTTGTCCTCATCACAGAGCAAGCATGTGTTTACCCAACCTTTATACCACATGGCTCTCAGCAGCACATGCTCTGATCTGGACCAGGCCCATCTGGCCTGGTGAGGGGTGATGGCCTTCCCCTGACCCTTCCAGGAAACACCTGTCCTCCCCAGGTTTCCCCGGGGCCCATGCTAGTGGCAACAGTGCTAGGACGGGGGCAGAGTGGGCTGAAGCTTACTCCTCCACAGGAAGTCCAGAACTGGCTCCACTAACTTCTCCAGGATGAATCTGGAGAAGTCTGAATGTCTTTGTTCACTCTTAAATCCTCCCACTTCCTTCCTTCTATCACTTCAAGCCTTGGCTACACATACTTATGATACAAACACTCAGGAGAACACTTATTAACACTCAGGACAAAAACAAGCAACAAGTTAAGGCATGTAAGACACGTAAGAACCTACACTTAGAGACAGATGTAGGCTCCAGGCACTCCTTGCTCACTCCTTTACTCTTTCTGTCCTCAGACTGGTCGTTCCTTAGGATCCTGTCTTGGGCATCTTCTCTCTTCAGTATACTCGTTCTCCCCAGGCAATCTCATTCTTCAGTGTGACAGTGAACGCCACCTAACTTGTCGATGACTCTGAAATCTCGCACCTCAAACCCCAGCATCCCCCTGTCCACTAGCCACGTCTATCTGGAAACCACTCAGGACACAGTGGGTGCTCAATAAGTCATTGTTGAACGAATGGACCGCTTAAACCCAGGCAGAGAGTTAAGCTTCTGATTTGTTGGGTTTTTACAGCTCTGCTTTTATTGTTGTTGCTCTGTGAGGCAGTTTGGAGTGGCAGAAAGATCACAAGTTTTAGAATTACAATTGTATTCCGATCCCCGACCTTGCTCTACAATCTGTATCTATTTATCTATCTGATGGCTACAAGTCAAACTCTGAGGTAGGCAGTATGGAGTCTCATCCAGGGTTCTGGATCTTGTTCTCAAACAAGTAAGCTGGGTAGCTTTGGACAATCTCTGCCTCTCTGAGTCTCCGGGGATAGCTGAGTTGGATGATTTCTAAGTTCCTTTCTAACACGTAACTTTTCAGCGTGAAGCATTCTAACACCTCGGGTAGAGCGTTTTTTTCTGACTGGCAACCTGACAGTTTTTACTCGAAAAGGATACTATAAATTTCAGCAACTTGGCATATTTCATTCTGTTTTTCTCTACCTTTGCCTGAATATCTCGGAAAGAGGCTGAGAACTAGTTGTTGGCTTCAATACTGTTCAGCATTCAGTCTTCTGTCATAGTAGCTGTACACGGAGCAGGCTTAAAGATGAAGGTAAAAATATCTCTTCCCACACAGACAGCTATTTTTGTCTAACTCATACACTTTCCTTCTTCCCAAAACAAGGACTGGCAGAAGCAGCTGTTGCCTGAGCGCACTGGGCAAATGTCTGCACAGGGGACTGTATGTGAAGCTGTAACTCCAGGCTGGTAACTGTTTGATAAGATCCCAGATGCACAACTGATACGTCCAAGTGAGTCATTATCTTTCCAAGCACTCATCTTGGTAGGTGCAGTTATTCTAAAACTCTCTTGGGGCTGCTATTTATTTCTGATAGTAATTTAAAATTTAATCAAAGCAACAGAGGCAGACCCTGAGTTGAACAAGTCAAACGTGCTAGATACTTATCAACTCAGCAATCCAGTGGCCTCCTGACTACCTCCCCCACATCCGGCTCCCTAGAGGCAATTGCATTCAAGTCTTTCAGCTATTTCTTATGATATGTACTTCTTAATTTTAAAATAATATGCTCATTCTGCTGTCACTTGATTAATGATTTATTTTTAAAATTTTACTCTAAATGAGGTATCAGATCTCTCATACCCTCTTTTCTTTCTCTAGTGCGTTCAATTCTTCCAACAGAGAATTAAAAACAATATGCAGGATTTAGGTTATTGTCATCACTGAAAGATTGTGCATGCCAAGCCTAAGGACTATGATTTTAACCTTTTGCTTTTCCAGGTAACTCATTATAAGCCTACTTCCTCCTCCTCCTCTTCTTCCTCTTTCCTCCTTCTCCACTTCCTCTTCCTCTCCTCTTCAATTATATTTGTATCTATGGCTAGATTTGCCTACACCATTCAACATTCACTGTACACAAATTTCCACGTGGTCAAACCAGGCGTCAGTAGAGGATGGAGATAATTCCGCATTCGTCTTGAAGCCCGCCACGCATCTAACTTCATTTTCTTCTGTAGCTCTTCCTCCAGGAGTCTCTGTCCTCCAGCTCCTCTTTGGGCTTGCTTTCCAGGCTCACTGCACAATTGACCACAAGGGAATTCCCTTCATAGTCATTCCAAAAATTCCCTTCATCTTTCTCTTCTGTTGCATCTCCTGTTTCCTGGATCCCATGCCTTTACCCTTCTTGGTTTACACCCTCCTTTTGGTGGGGCACATTCACCAAGAATTCCTGAGAATGCATACATAGGCAGTGCTTTGAAATCATGCTCATATGAAAATGTCTATTCTATGCTCACATTTAATAAAGACCTTTAGTTGGGAATAGTTGAAAATAATTTTCCTTCAAATTTCTTTTTGGTCTACTAGCTTAGTCTAGTGCTGATGTTGAGAAGTTTATTGCTATTCTTATTTCCCATTTCTTTGCTTGTAACTTTTTTACATAGAAGCTTTTGTTTATTCCTCCACTTCTTGTAATATATCTTTGATAATTTCTTATCTATTATTTTTCCTTTTTTTTCTTTCTGGAACTATAATTTTTCAGAAAAATAACTGCCTGGGTTGATTCCCTAACTTAAAAAAAAAATCTTCTAATCCACCACTGTACACTTTTTGCACTTTTTCTCTTACCTTTTGGAAGCTGGTTTTCTTTTTTTATGAGTTTACTGTATCTTTAGTTCTCAAACACTTTTTCTTATTTTCATGATATCTTTTGCTGTTGTTTTTGCATCTTAATCTTGTTTCATGGACATAAACTTTCCCTCACCTCTCTGAAGGCACTGATTATATATTCATGGTAATTTTCTGCTTTCTGCACTGCCTCTGCTTCTCCAAGTTGCTTTATTACTGTTGTTATCTTCCTCTTTCATGTCGGAGGGCTTCCTTAAGCATCTGATCATCTGCTCTTATTTAAGAGTGAGGTTTGTCAACTGGTAGGCAAGTGACAAGCAGGCTTTTTCACACACAGCTGGTCGTATTCAGAACGCAGAAAATTCAGTGCAAAGGCCAGATCCTTGAAACAAGAGTCACTGAAGTAGCATGGTGTAAGTTCAGTGCTTTTCCCTTTTATTTAGGGTGACTTTCCTTTCTTTCATTCTTAAACTTTAGAAATCATCAAAGGGATTAATAAGCGATTATCCTCTTGAGGTCGTTTCAAATGCTGTCCAAAACTTGCAACTGGATGCAAGGTTGGAACTGCAGCTCACTGAGCCTGAAGAGCACCCTCTCTGGGGGTGGGCACAAACAATGGAAAAGATTAAAAGAAAGATGATTTGGATGTTACGACTACCCAGGGAACTGAAACTGAAGCAACTGTGCCAAGCAAGAGTGGACTCTACAGATATAAAATCCTAATGTTACATGACCTTTCTGTTTGACTTCAAGTGAGCAGCACAGTGCAATATCACTATAGGATCATTGCTGCTGACCAGGAAGCTATCTACAAGAGGACAGTCAAATGAGAAAGGAGAAATTACAGATACCACTGTCTTCAATTAAAATTTCTTCTTCATGCTCTGAAAATAAGTTTTCATATTCTAAAGGAAAACTGCCAGATCTGTGCTCCCTCAATTCCAGCTATGGCATGCCACGCACATGCATCGAGTCCATCCTGGAACCCAAGGGAAATGCTTTGCTCTCGTTCATCTAACCAATCATTTATTCATCCAACCATCTATTTTTATCCTACATACTTGTCAAGACCAAATCTGAGATGCTTTGCTTAATTATTTAATTCTACTCATTTCTTCCTTTCCTGAACACCTGTAACATAGCTATTGGCCTCACGCATTCTAGCATGTAGTGATTCATGCATGACGTGGGTTGTCCTCAGGGGCAGTCACAAACACAAATGACTCCCAAGGGCTAGGCAGATCATGTAAATGAAGTCTTCTCCATGAGTCAGCTAATAAAGAGTTCTAAGCAAGGGAGGTAACTAGAGAATGGGTGTTCTCAGTAATGGGCAGTCACACCTTTACTCCAGTCAACCACTGCCTGGCAGTAATGCAGGTTAAGGGTCATATATCTTCTAGTTTTTTGAGAGAAGCCAGATATCCAGCTTTGGATGTGATCTTTTTTTTTTTTTTTCCCCTTTATTTATTTATTTATTTTTTCAGTGGGTTTTGTCATACATTGATATGAATCAGCCATAGATTTACACGTATTCCCCATCCCGATCCCCCCTCCCACCTCCCTCTCCACCCGATTCCTCTGGGTCTTCCCAGTGCACCAGGCCCGAGCACTTGTCTCATGCATAAAAATATGGAACGCTTCACGAATTTGCGCATCATCCTTGCTCAGGGGCCATGCTAATCTTCTCTGTATCGTTCCAATTTTAGTATATGTGCTGCCAAAGCAAGCACTGGATGTGATCTTTTAAAATGACAATTTTACAAAAACACTATGTAGGACAAACAGAACAGGTGCTTCACACTATAGGTTTGTAGCCTCTGACATAAGTTTTCCCTCTCTAAAAGACAATGAGCTTCTTGAGCTCATTGTTTCTGAATCCCCCACAGCAGCTCATGCAGTAACTAACATGAGTAATAAATGCTTGACAAACAACCATCCAACTTTGCAGAATACCACATTCAAGCCAAGCAAAATCATTGCCTCAGCTGATGCTCCGTAGCCTATAGGTGATGAAAAGTCTTCCCCTAAAATTCATTTATGTATTAAAGCTTCCCACTCTGCCCCCAAATCTGGTGGGTCTTGATGTATTTGTCTGGTAGGTATAAATATGGTTTTAATGTGTTCTTTGCCATCTTTTCATAAAATTCCCTCTCAACCTCAACTTTCCATTTTTTTGTAGCTACCACTAATAGGGTAAACTCACTACCTCTTTTCTATCATTTCATTTGCTTCTCACACATCCTTCCACATATACCATTCCTTAGGAATCACCCTCAATAATAAGGCCAACAGTGACTTCTTTTTATTTTTATTGGAGTTTAATTGCTTTACAATGTTGTGTCACTTTCTGATGTACAACAAAGTGAATCAGCTATATGTCTACATATATCCTTTCCCTCTTGGACCTCCCTTCCACTGCTCCCCAGCCATCCCAGCCCTCTAGGTCATCACAGAGCACCGAGTTGAGCTCCCTGTGCTATATAGCAGGTCCCCACTAGCTATCTGTTTTACACATGGCAGTGTGTATCTGTCAATCATAATTTCCCAACATCCCCTTCGCCATGTCCACATGTCTGTTCTCTATGTCTGCATTGCTATTCCTGTCCTGCTAATAGGTTCATCAGTACCATTTTGCTAGATTCCACATATATGTGTTAATATACGATGTTTGTTCTTCTCTTTCTGACTTACTTCACTCTGCATGACAGACTCTAGGTCCATCCACATTTCTACAAATGACCCAATTTCACTTTCCTTTTCAATTTCCTTTTTATGGCTGAGTAATATCCCATTGTATGTATGTATCGCACATAACGATACAGCTGAGAAAGCCCAGAGATAAATCCACACACCTATGGTCACTAATTTATGACAAAGAAGGAAAGAATATACATGGAGAAAAGATAATCTCTTCAATAAGCAGTGCTGGGATAACTGGATAGTTACACATAAAAGAATGAAATTAGAATACTATCTGACACTATACACAAAAACAAACTTTAAATGGATTAAAGACCTAAATGTAAGACCACACACTATAAAACTCAGACACGAAAATATTTGAAAAACACTCTGACATAAATTATAACAAGATCTTTTTTGACCCACCTCCCAGAGTAATGAAAATAAACAAATGGGACCTAATTAAACAGGGACCTCTTTGATGTTGCGTGCAGTGATGGTAATTAGTGCTTTCATCCTCCTATCTGACTTGCACCAGGCTACAGCATTTGATGTTATTGATTATTTCCTACTTTTTGAATCTCTTTTGGTCCTTAGCCTTTTTTTTTTTTTTTTTTTGGTCCTTAGCCTTTTGAGGCTCTACTGCTTCCTTAATTTTCTTTCACCTTCCTAGATATTCCTCATCACACTCCTTTTCTTGTGCAATTCCTAAAAATGCCAGTTTCTTGCAGGTTTTATCCCAGGCCCTCTTCTCTCTCCCTCCACACATTCACCCTGAATGACCTTACCCTCTCCCATGACTCTGCCCCAACCTCTGCCCCAAGAGTACTGATGACCCAGCTCTACCATCTCCGCTCCAGACTCATCTAATCAGCTGCCTTCTGGCAGTGTCTGTCTCCATTGATACTTCACACTCACAAGTCCAAGGCTGAGCTCATCAGCCCCACTCTGCCCCTGCTTCTTCTCTTCCTGCTTCACTGTTCTTTGTGAGAGGCGTGCCATCCACCTAGTGGCCCAAACATGAATTTCGCAACCCTCTCCCGTGTTGGCTTGTCCAGCAAGCACGAAAAGGTAAGTGCTTGAAATGCCAAGAAAACAGGGTGCCAAAGATTTATTTGGGAAGTGTTCAGTGCTTTTAAAAAAGTGTCGAATAAGCCATTCTAGAATAAAACAAACTGTCTGAAATTCCTTACACTTACTTTAAAAACATTTTAAAATTCATTTTTACTGAAGTATAGTTGCTTTTCCGGTGGCTCAGTGGTAAAGAATCCACCGAGGAGGATTCTCCAATGCAGGAGACAGATGTGGGTTCTATCCCTGGGTCAGGAAGCTCCCCTGGAAAAGGAATGGCACCCCACTCCAGTATTCTTGCCTGGAGAATCTCATGGAGGGAGGAGCCTGGTGGGCTGCAGTCCACGGGTCACAAAGAGTCGGACATGACTTGGCCACTAAATAACAACAGAACGGTTGCTTTACATTGTTGTGCTGCTTTACAATTCTGTATTCGTTTCCGCTATACGACAAAGTGAATCAGCTATCTGTATACATATATCCCCTTCTTTTCTGAATTTCCTTTCCATTTAGGTCACCACAGAGCACTGAATAGGGCTCCCTGAGCTATATCAGTTCTCATTAGTCATTTATTTTATGTTGCTGTTGTTAAGTCACGTTGGACTCCCGTGGACCACAGCCTCCCAATCTCCTCCAGTCATGAGATTTCTCAGGCAAGAATACTAGAGTGGGTTGCCATTTCCTTCTCCGGGGGAATCTTCCTGACCTAGGGATCAAACCCATGTCGGCTGCACTGACAGTTGGATTCTTTACCACTGAGCCACCTGGGAAACCAACTACTTTATACACAATATCAATAGTGTATATACATCAATCCCAATCTCCCACTTTATCCCAACACTCCTTTCCCTCTTCCTTGTTATTGTTTAGTCGCTAAGTTGTGTTCAACTCTTTGCTACCCTATGGACTATAGCCTGCCAGGCTCTGTGCATGGGAGTTCCCAGGCAAGAATACTGGAGTGGGTTGTCATTCCTTCTCCATCCCACTTCCTTACACCTACTTTATTTTGAATGATGTATACAAGAGGGTGGATGGGCATAACTTTTTCAGGGCTGAGAACCAGTACATTCTCACTATAACCACAGTCATCCTCAGCCATCCCTTCTCCTCAGCCACCCCTTCTCCACGTCCAATTGGTTCCTAAGCCCTGTTGATTTTGCCTCATTGATAACAGCTGAGCCAACTCTAATGGAATCTTTGCTGTCTACTACCCAGATTCTTATAGCAGCCTCTTAACTAGCTCTTCCTTTCTATTCCTTCTTCACAGAGGAAATATCTGCTTCCTGTACATCACTCTCTTGTGTCAAAAATCTGTTCATTGCCATTTAGTAACTTCAGGGAAGTTCCAACTACTTAGCCTGGTCGTCATGGCCCTGCACACCTTTTTGCCCCGCACTTGGCCTCCTCAATTCCATGCCCCGCTTCATCTCTAGCCTTGGCCCTCAATTGTCCATGCTTACTCCACCCCTGCACCCCACCATGTCCCTGAACCTGAGGAAATGGTCTGCAGAAGAATGAAAAAAAAAGAAATCAGAATTTAAACCTCTAGTGTCCAGAAAAGAAATGGCCTAGGTCCCTCCACCTCTTAAAAGTTTCTAAAGGAGAAATGAGCAGACACAGAGATAGACCTCAGCTAGGAAATCATTTCCTTGGGATTGTCTTTTGGGCACAGCTTTTGCTCATCAAATGCAGGTAGATGGGTTACTGGGGCTACATGCAGAAAAGGGTCATTGTCTTCTTTCTCTCAATGCCCGGCTCAGTGTGAGTATCTTCACGTCACCAGCCACGAGCCAGCCTCTCAGCTGATTGAACTCGTGTCTGCTGTAAACAGGGCCGGGGAGAACGCTCCGTGCACCTCCGGCCGGGGCTCAGCCTTGGCTGGGGAGGATGGCATTACTCACTTGGAGCCCCATCCTCGCCTCCCGCCAACACTGTGTGCCCATTTTCACCAGGGAACTAAAATGGGGATGGAGGGGGAGGTGGGAGTACAGAGAGGAGCGGGGCTGTTTGTTCTCTTCTTGGTGTTAACAATACAACATCTGTTCCCCAGCCTGGCAGCTGGACCAAAGTGAAATGATGTGAGCATTTGTTGGCCTCCGGATCAGGGGGTGGAGTGGGAGAAGGCAGGAGGGAGGGGTACACTGAGGGCTGAAGCCTCCCTGAACAATAACAACGGCAACACTAATGGGAACATCTTCAATACTACTTGGCAGGCAGGTCGGTGGAACACACACAGCCGAGTAACTTGTTCTGGCTGATCCACACAGTGTAACTAATGCACCTAAGAGCGATCTGTGTGCCTTTTAAAAAGAATCACCCAATTAAAAGGATAGTGTTTAGCTGGTAAATATCTGTTTTGGCTTGTGCACTCTGATCGAAAACGTCTTTGTTAGTATCTAAGAGTGAGGCTGAAGGAGGTGAGGCTAAAAGAGGTGAGGCTGAGAGGTGGAAAGTGAAGGAGAACGAGAGTTGGAGGGAGAGAAGCAAGGGGAAACGAAGGACCCACAGCCCCCAGGCTTCTCCCCTCCCTTCCTCCTGTTCCTTCTAGTTCTCTGATGCTGAATGCTGCTCAGGCAGTGGGCCGCGTCTCTCTTCTCTCCACACTCACCCTTAAGAGTTTTCATCCAGTCTAGCGGTGTTTGTACAAAGTGAAAGTCGCTCAGTCATGCTTGCCTCTTCATGACCCCACGGACTGTAGCCCGCCAGGCTCCTCTGTCCATGGGATTCTCCAGTCAAGAATACTGGAGTGGGTAGCCATTCCCTTCTCCAGAGGATCTTCCCAACCCAGGGATCAAACCCAGGTCTCCAACATTGCAGGCAGATTACTTACCATCTAAAATCTGACCCATTCCCAGTTTATACCGCTGGCACCGACATGCTTTCCAGCCTCATATAGCTGACTGCCTGCTTGTCACCTCCAATTGGATATCTAAGGCAGAGGTCCCCAATATTTTTGGCACTGGGGATCAGTTTCCTGGAAGACAGTTTTTCCATGGGGGCTTGAGGATAATCTATGGGATGATTCAAGTGCCCCTATGAGAACCTAATGCCACCCCTGATCTGACAGGAGGCAGAACTTGGGCGGTAATGTGAGCGATGGGGAGCGGTTGTAAATACAGATGAAACGTATCTCACTTGCCTGCCACTCATCTCCAGCTGTGTGGTCGGTTCCTAACAGGCCACAGGTTTGTGGCTTGGGTGTGGGGGACCCCTGACCTAAGGCATATCCAGCCAAGCATCCCCCAGTGAGATTCTGACAGCCTCCATCTCCCAAACTTTCTCTCCCACAGTCTGTCTTCCTCTCTCAGTGAATGGCAACTTCACCCTTCCTTGACATTCCTCTTCCTCTCACATCCCACAACAAAACTGTTAGAAAAACATGTTAACTTTACCTTCAAAATGGAACCCAGAACCCAATCACTTCTCTCCATTTCAACCACTGTCCCTATGCTCCAAGCCATCATTAGCTCTCATTCAGATCATGACAACAGTCTCCGGACTGCTCCTCTTCTGCTTATGAGTTCGCTTCCCAGTTCATCCAATCCATTATCAAGGCAGCAGTCAGAGCACTCCTATAAAACTGTAGCTCAGATCGGGTCACTCTTCCTCTCAAATTCCACCAGATCCTCTTTGCACTGGTAGAAGCCAAAGTTCCTACAATAGCCTGCAAACTTCTCTGTGACTTCTCAGGCTGTTAACTCTGCCTGAAACACACCAGGCACACTTCCAGGACTCTTCCTGAACTGCTTGTCTCTCATATTTTTGCTTATCTTACTCTCTCATTTTTAGGCCTCTATCTCAGCATCTCCTAATCTCCTTTCTTAGTTAATTTTTCTCTATAACACTTGTCTCATCTAACAAGTTATATCTCTACTTATTTATTTTGCTTGTTGCCAATGATGATGCAAATGGCACGAGACTGTAAGACAGCTACCACCCAGAACCACAAGCAGTCCCCATTCTAGGTGTAACAAGGGTTTTTGGTGTTGTTGAAAAGAAGAATAATGTTCTGTATTTAGTTTCTGGTTCATGATGATGTTCAACATTTTTGTTTTTGACTTTTTTTTCTGTGCGGGGGGTCAGAATTAGAAAAATTCATCAGCAGACTGAACAGGCACACAATAGTGAGAATGCGTAATTAACGCCTTCATCACGATCGGGATATGAAAATCAGCATCTGCAAGATTCTTTTCATTGGGTTTTATCATCATACTTTTTGTAGCCTTTTATTACTTCTTTCCTCTTAAATTTCTGTTTCAACTTCATTTCTATGTATAAGCTAATATTAAGAGGTATCAGTGTTAATCTTGCAGTATTAAATCCATCTTCTTTTCCATCCATAGGTCAGGAGAAATAGGAAAAGTGCTGTATTCCCATCTTTGCTAGTCAAGGCAAATATAAAACTTCTTGGTTCCATGTGAAAGGCTGACAGACCTCTGAGTTATAGATCTTATGTCTTAAAAGCTCTTTTGACAGTGGCAGGAAGAAATACTTGAAAGTGGTGGTAATTAAGTGGAGAGTCCTTAAAATTAGTGACAGTTTCAAATCAAATGAAATTAACAGTTAAAAGACTCAGGTAGGAGACCGTTTTGATGTTCCAGATTTATTCTGCTTCCGTTGTTTTAAAAGATCAGAAATCTTAGCATGGCTAAAATGGCTTCTCTAAGTGTTCTTTAAAAATACTTCTGGCATTTTGTGAAGAGAAAGTTTAAGTTTACTGCAGCTAAGGGATGTCAAAGATTCATCTAAATTTGATTGCCAAATGACAGTCTGTCAAGTATCTGAAGACAGGTGTTATGTCTCATGGAGGTCTGCAGTTTTCTTGGGTAGATATACTAGCCTCCTTCAACTATTTCTTATACGACAGGGCTGCCTCATTTTGGGTATTTTTGTCTAGCTGTCACTCAGCGTGGTTGTCAATCTAGAAGTGTGATACCCAGACCTGGATTTACCACTTCAGATGTGGACTGACCTGAATATAAGAGTCTGGTATTTCTACAGTCCCTCTGCAGAATTTTTTTACTTCTTTTCATCCTAACTTCATAAACATTAGTTTGTCACCCACATCACAGTACTGGTTCACAATACCTTGTAGTCAACTCAGACCTCTAAAGTATCTGTTATTATTTCTTTCTCTTAAACAAGAGTAACTTTTTAAACTTTTTATTTTGAAATAATGATTGATTTCAGGAAACTGCAAAGATAATACAAAGAGATCTCAAGTACCACTCTTCCAGTGTCTCCCAATGGTACTTCTTACTTAACTATAATATAATATCAAAACCAAGAAATGAAATTTGTGCAATGCATGGGCATAGTTCTTTGCCATTCTAACTATTTTTTTGACTTAAAAAAATCTAAGTTTGTTAAATAACAAACCCTGTAACTACATGAGCTTCTTCAGATGCCATCCTCTGTCTCCTATATTGGGATAACTTATATTGTTAGAGTTGGACTTTTTTAGAGCTTCTCATTCACTTCCCTCTCTAACATTTCTTAACACTGCCTCTGACAAAAAAACAACCAACCAACCAAAGAACAAAACAATAACAACGAAAAAACCCAAAAAACCAACCCTCCTCTCTCAGCATCCTACATCAACAAAATGGTACCACCTTTCACTCAATTAGTCAAACTAAAATTCTTGAGAGACATTGTTGCTCCCCCCTTCGCTTATACCCTAAATCCAATTCATTAGCAAATCCTATCAATTTTATGTTAAGCATTTATTTTCTTTTTTCTTTCACTGTAGCCACATTGGTCTAAGCCACCATCACTCTGGCCTCCACTCTGGCCTCCTAACTGACTTCTCAGTCCAATGCTTGCACCCTGGAGTCTACTTTCCACAGAAAGCACAGACTTATCTGAGTCACTAGCACTACTCTGCTCAACACTTCCGTGCAAATTTGTAGAATTTTTCACATTTATAAAAATGATTTTTTGAGGGCAGAAAATGACAGCAAACTCTTATCTGAATCTATTGAGGATGACATAATGGTCTTTGGTTGCAGCAAGTGAGACTGCAGTCAGAGAGAAAGGAGAACTGGATGAGGTACAGATAAAACTACCCCTGGTGGGTTCCCCTTGTTCCTTGCTTTGAGCTGACCTGATACTAATTAAGAGTCCGTGGAGATGGGGCTTCTCTAGTGGTCCAGTAGTTAAGAATCCACCTGCCAATTCAGGTGACATGGGTTCAATCCCTGCTCCAGGAAGATCCGGCATGCTGCAGGGCAACTTAGCCTGTGTGACATGACTACTGAACCTATGCTCTAGAGCCCATGAGTCACAACTACTGAGCCCACAGGCCACAAATACTGATGCCTAGAGCCTGTGCTCTGCAACAAGAGAAGCCCCTGCAATGGGAAGCCCATGCACCACAATTAGAGAGTAGCTCCCACTTATCATAGCTAGAGGATGCCCATGTGTATCAATGAAGAGCCAGTGCAGCCAAATATAAAATGAAATAAAAAAATAAATCTTAAAAAAAGGAAAGAGTCTGCAGAGACGCCTTGCAGTGACTGTTGTAAGGATGCTGCTCAGAATACACCCGTTACGCTGCTCTGTGTCCCTTTCATGAGGACCCTTCAGAAAAAGCTTTCCCTAGTTTTAGTATCAGCCTTCGTTCAATTATTCAGCCAATATTCACCAAGGCTCCTCTGAACTGCTAGTCTCTCTCTTAAGGGGTACAGGCTAGGTCTTGCACTCATGACCTTCTGTAATGGGAGAGACACACAATAACCATGTTCTCAAATAAATGAGTTAAATGTTTTCATGTGGTGATTAGGTGCTATGAGAAAAAAAACAAGCAGAGTAAAGCAATCTCACCATAGGCTTATAGGCAAGAGGAACCGCTTTTGAGTAGGCAGTCAGAAACCACTTCTCCAAGGATGGGACTTTGAGCTGAGGTCCAAATGACAAGAACAAGTCAGACATGTGAAGATCGGAGGAAAGAGGAAAAACAGGTGCAAAGGCCTGAAGCCAGAAATGACCTTGATGTTTTCAAGGAGCAAAAAGGAGACAGGGTGGCTGACACGTGGTGAGGAAACAGTGGGGGTACGAGCTGTTGAGACCAAAGGTCCAGAAGGACCTGTGCCCCAGGCATGCTAGGGGAAGGGGAAGCTGCTGGAGTTGAGAAACACACCTGGGCTCTCTGCCAGGCAGTCTCTGGGCTCCATGAACAGGTATCTTCACCTGCTTCCCCCTTTCTCATCTCCTGCTCAACAGTTCGGGGCCAGATTCACGACCTTTGGTAAGTGCCTGGGAGCCTGCATTGTGTATTAACTCCATCCCTGGCACCATCTCGTGCCCAACTCTGTGTGTCCTTTTTCTCTTTAATACTTCTTACCGTAGCTAGTTTTGGTTTATATTCTCTTTCAAGTAAGTCACCTCCTGTTTTGTTTCAGATGAAGGCAGGTGGACAATGCGTACACTCAGGGACAAGGTGAACACACAGAAGAAATGGCAGAGGAATGGGGAGAGTGACATCTCCGTCGCGGAGTCTTCAGAATGGGATGGCATGGCTTTTTATCTATCCGGCTAAACTCAGAGGTTGGCTCCCCTGTCTTTGACTTTCTGCTCCTTGGGTTCTAGCATGAGGAAATGGGTTTGGAGGGGACTACTCTTTATTAGTGAGAAACTTTATTTTTGGGGGCTCCAAAATCACTGCAGATGGTGACTGCAGCCATGAAATTAAAAGACGCTTGCTCCTTGGAAGAAAAGCTATGGTCAACCTAGACAGCATATTAAAAAGCAGAGACATTACTTTGCCAACAAAGGTCTGTCTAGTCAAGGCTATAGTTTTTCCAGTAGTCATGTATGGATGTGAGAGTTGGACCATAAAGAAAGCTGAGCGCTGAAGAATTGATGCTTTTCAAGTGTGGTATTAGAGAAGACTCTTGAGAGTCCCTTGGACTGCAAGGAGGTCTAATCAGTCAATCCTAAAAGAAACCAGTCCTGAATATTCATTGGAAGGGCTGATGCTGAACCTGAAACTCCAATACTTTGGCGACCTGATGCAAAGAACTGACTCATTGGAAAAGACCTTGATGCTGGGAAAGACTGAAGGCAGGAGGAGAAGGGGATGACAAAGGATGAGATGGTTGGATGGCATCACTAACTCAATGGACATGAGTTTGAGCAAGCTTCGGGAGTTGGTGAAGGACAGGGAAGCCTAGTGTGCTGCAGTCCATGGGGTCACAAAGAGTTGGACCCGACTGAGTGACTGAACTGAACTGAACTCTTTATTAATGGGCTTCCCAGGTGGCACTAGTGGTAAAGAATCTGCATGCCAATGCAGAAGACATAAGAGATGTGGGTTTGATCCCTGGGTTGGGAAGTGCCCCTGGAGGAGGGCATGGGAATCCACTCCGGTATTCTTGCCTAGAGAATCCCATGGACAGAGGAGCCTGGCAGGCTGCAGTCCGTAGGGTTGCCAAGAGTTGGACACGACTGAAACAACTTAGCACACACTCATGCACTATTCATTAGTCACCTGTCTAGAAAGGAAAGGAGAAAGAGAGGGAGATATACTGCCAGGGGTTTGCATTCAAGGCCCCCTAAGAGGTATACAAAACCTTCTAGAACTAATAACACCCCAAAAAGATGTCCTCTTCATTATAGGGGACTGGAATGCAAAAGCAGGAAGTCAAGAGCTACCTGGAGTAACAGGCAAATTTGTCCATGGAGTACAAAATGAAGCAGGGCAAAGGCTAATAGAGTTTTGCCAAGAGAACACACTGATAATAGCAAACACCCTCTTCCACAACACAAGAGAAGATTCTACACATGGACATCACGAGATGGTCAATATTGAAATCAGACTGATTATGAAGAAAGTGGGGAAAACCACTAGACCATTCAGGTATGACCTAAATCAAATCCCTTACAATTATACAGTG